>NC_069503.1:1013403250-1013720750 GCF_027579735.1 Bombina bombina
GAGATGTGTCATACCTCAAGCAGCAAGAGACTGCTCACTGTTCCCCCAACTGAAGTTAATTGCTCTCAACAGTCCTGTGTGGAACAGCCATGGATTTTAGTGACGGTTGCTAAAATCATTTTCCTCATACAAACAGAAATCTTCATCTCTTTTCTGTTTCTGAGTAAATAGTACATACCAGCACTATTTCAAAATAACAAACTCTTGATTGAATAATAAAAACTACAGTTAAACACTAAAAAACTCTAAGCCATCTCCGTGGAGATGTTGCCTGTACAACGGCAAAGAGAATGACTGGGGTAGGCGGAGCCTAGGAGGGATCATGTGACCAGCTTTGCTGGGCTCTTTGCCATTTCCTGTTGGGGAAGAGAATATCCCACAAGGATGACGCCGTGGACCGGACACACCTATGTTGGAGAAAAAACCTCTGAAGTAACCACAGGTTAATAAACAGAATTTAAATGTTAACTAGCTTTAAAATCAAGAGGACTAGTCTCCTCAATATCCAATATAATCAACACTTTTTCAACAAAGAACAAATGTACTCCATTTAAAATAAAAAAAGTAGATTTGTTAGTGTCAATATCTGATGAAGGATCTTCTGAATCAGATAGATCCTCATCAGAGAAGGATAATTCAGTATGTTGTCGGTCATTTGAAAATTCATCAACTAAATGAGAAGTTTAAAACAGACCTTTACGTTTTATTAGAAGGCGGGATGGCAGACAAAGCCTTCTGATTAGAATCAGAAAAATATTCTTATAAATTCCCAGCTATATCTTGTACATTAGATGTTGAGGGAACAGCAACAGGTAATGAACTACTACTGATGGATACATTTTCTGCATGTAAAAGTTTATTATGACAACTATTACAAACCACAGCTGGAGGTATAATCTCCACAAGTTTACAACAAATGCACTTAGCTTTGGTAGAACTGTTATCAGGCCGCAGGGTTCCAACAGGGATTTCTGAAACAGGATCAGATTGAGACATCTTGCAAATGTAAGAGAAAAAACAACATATAAAGCAAAATATCAATTTCCTTATATGACAGTTTCAGGAATGGGGGGAAAAAATGCAAACAGCATAGCCTTCTGACATAGAAAAAAATACCAGAGGCAAAAGGAATAGGGTCTTAAAATAATGAAAATATTTGGCACCAAGTATGACGCACAACAAACAGAAAAATATTTTTTGGCGCCAAAGAGGTCCGGAAACGAAACACTTGCGTCATAAATGACGCAACCTCGTGAAAGACTCAGTGCCAACTAAGACCCAGGAAATGACTAATTTGCGTCAAAAAAATCTCGCGCCAAGAATGACGCAATAAATTTTGGCATTTTGCGCCCTCGCGAGCCTAATACAGCCCGCAATTTAAAAGAGTCAATTTGAAAAAGACTAAACCCCAGGTAAGGGAGGGAAAAAAAAAAAAAAAAAATTCTTAAAAATGCATTTCCCAGATATGAAACTGACAGTCTGCAAGGAAAACTAAATTTATGCTTACCTGATAAATTGATTTCTTCTATGGTAAGACAAGTCCACGGATTCATCCTTTACTTGTGGGATATAGTCCTCCTGCTAATAGGAAGTGGCAAAGAGCACCACACCAGAGCTGTCTATATAGCTCCTCCCTCAGCTCCACCCCCCAGTCATTCGACCGAAGGTACAGGAAGAAAAAAGGAGAAACTACAAGGTGCAGAGGTGACAAGTTTAAATTAAAAAAAAATATAATCTGTCTTAAAAATGACAGGGCGGTCCGTGGACTCGTCTTACCATAGAAGAAATCAATTTATAAGGTAAGCATAAATTTAGTTTTCTTCTATAAAGGTAAGACAAGTCCACAAATTCATCCTTTACTTGTGGGATACAATACCAAAGCTACAGGACACGGATGAACGGGAGGGACAAGACAGATAGTTAAACAGAAGGCACCACTGCTTGAAGAACTTTTCTCCCAAAAATAGCCTCCAAAGAAGCAAAAGTATCAAATTTGGAAAAAGGTATGAAGCGAAGACCAAGTCGCAGCCTTAAAAATCTGTTCAACAGAAGCATCATTTTTAAAAGCCCATGTGGAAGCCACCGCACTAGTAGAGTGAGCTGTAATTCTTTCAGGAGGCTGCTATCCAGCAGTCTCGTACGCCAAACGGATGATGGTTTTCAGCCAAAAGGCAAGAGACGTAGCCGTAGCTGTTTGACCTCTACATTTTCCAGAATAGACAACAAAGAAGATGTTTGACAGAAATCTTTAGTCGCTTGCAAGTAAAACTTCAAAGCACGAACCACGTCCAAGTTGTGCAATAGATGCTCCTTCTTAGAGGAAGGATTAGGACACAGAGAAGGAACAACAATTTCCTGATTAATATTCTTATTAGTAACAACCTTAGGAAGGAATCCAGGTTTGGTATGCAAAACCACCTTATCAGCATGGAAAACAAGATACGGCGAGTCGCATTGCAATGCAGATAGTTCAGAAACTCTTAGAGCCGAAGAGATAGCAACTAAAAACAGCACTTTCCAAGATATAAGCGTAATATCTATGGAATGCATAGGTTCAAACAGAACCCCTTGAAGAACATTTAGAACTAAATTTAAACTCCATGGCGGAGCAACAGGTTTAAACACAGGCTTGATTTTAACTAAAGCGTGACAGAACGACTGAACGTCTGGAACATCTGCCAGACGTTTGTGCAGTAGAATTGATAAAGCAGATATCTGTCCCTTTAAGGAACTAGCTGACAGCCATTTCTCCAATCCTTCTTGGAGAAAGGACAAAATCCTAGGAATCCTGATCTTACTCCATGAGTAGCCTTTGGATTCGCACCAATACAGATATTTACGCCATATCTTATGATAAATTTTCCTGGTGACAGGCTTTCGAGCCTGAATCAAGGTATCTATGGCCGACCGCTTGGATAAGATCAAGCGTTCAATCTCCAAGCAGTCAGCCGCACAGAAACTAGATTTGGATGCTGGAACGGACCTTGAATCAGAAGGTCCTGTCTCAGTGGCAGAGTCCATGGTGGAAGAGATGACATGTCCACCAGGTCTGCATACCAAGTCCTGCGTGGCCACGCAGGTGTTATCAAAATCACAGAAGCTCTCTCCTGTTTGATTCTGGCAATCAAACGAGGAAGGAGAGGAAATGGTGGAAACACATAAGCCAGGTTGAACGACCAGGGTACTGCTAGAGCATCTATCAGTACTGCCTGAGGATCCCTTGACCTGGACCCGTATCGAGGAAGTTTGGCATCCTGACGAGACGCCATCAGATCCAATTCTGGTGTGCCCCATTGCTGAATCAATTGAGCAACCACCTCCGAATGGATTTCCCACTCCCCCGGATGAAAAGTCTGACGACTTAGAAAATCCGCTTCCCAGTTCTCCACTCCTGGGATATAGATTGCTGATAGATGGCAAGAGTGAGTCTCTGCCCATCGAATTATTTTGGTAACCTATCATCGCTAGAGAACTCTTTGTTCCCCCCGATGATTGATATATGCTACAGTCGTGATATTGTCCGACTGGAATCTTATGAATCTGGCCGACGCCAGCTGAGGCCACGCCTGAAGCGCGTTGAATATTGTTCTCAGTTCTAGAATATTTATCGGGAGGAGAGCCTCCTCCTGAGTCCACAAACCCTGTGAATTCCAGACTGCACCCCAGCCCAATAGGCTGGCGTCCGTCGTCACTATGACCCACGCTGGCCTGCGGAAACACATTCCCTTGGACAGATGATCTTGTGACAACCACCAAAGAAGACCAAAGGTCTCTTGGTCCAGAAGTATCTGAGGAGATAAATCTGCATAATCCCCATTCCACTGTTTGAGCATGTAAAGTTGCAGTGGTCTGAGATGCAAGCGAGCAAACGAACTATGTCCATTGCCGCTACCATTAAGCCAATTATCTCCATACACTGAGCCACTGACGGGCAAGGAATGGAATGAAGAGCTCGGCAGATGGATAAAATTTTTGACTTCCTGACCTCTGTCAGAAAAAATTTCATGTCCACCAAATCTGAGTTCCCAGGAAAGGGACTCTTGTGAGAGGGATAAGTTAACTCTTTTGTACGTTCACCTTCCACCCGCGAGATCTTAGAAAAGCCACCACTATGCCCGTGTGAGACTTGGCTAGTTGGAAAGTTGACGCCTGAATTAAGATATCGTCCAGATAAGGCGCCACAGCTATGCCCTGCAGCCTTAGAACCGCCAGAAGGGACCCTAGCACCTTTGTGAAAATTCTGGGAGCTGTGGCCAACCCGAAGGGAAGAGCCACAAACTGGTAATGCTTGTCCAGAAAGGCAAACCTGAGGAACTGGTGATGATCTTTGTGGATAGGAATGTGTAGATACACATCCTTTAAGTCCACGGTGGTCATATATTGACCCTCCTGGATCATTGGCAAAATAGTCCGAATGGTATCCATCTTGAAGGATGGGACTCTGAGGAATTTGTTTATGATCTTGAGATCCAAAATTGGTCTGAAGGTTCCCTCTTTTTTTGGGAACCACAAACAGATTGGAGTAGAACCCTTGCCCCTGTTCTGTTTTTGGAACTGGGCAGATCACTCCCATGGTATATAGGTCTTCTACACAGCGTAAGAACGCCTCTCTTTTTGTCTGGTTTACAAACAATTGAGAAAGATGGAATCTCCCTCTTGGGGGAGAACCTTTTAAATATAGATACCTCTGGGTTACTATTTCTAAAGCCCAGGAGACCTGAACGTCTCTTGCCCAAGCCTGAGCGAAGAGAGAACGTCTGCCCCCTACTAGATCCGGTCCCGGATTGGGGGCTACCCCTTCATGCTGTCTTGGTGGCAGCAGCGGGCTTCTTGGCCTGTTTACCCTTGTTTCAAGTCCGGTTAGGTCTCCAGACTGACTTGGATTGAGCAACATTCCCCTTGTGCTTTGCGGCAGGGGAAGAGGTAGAAGGACCACCTTTGAAGTTCCGAAACGAACGAAAATTATTTTGTTTGGTCCTCATCTTATTCGTCTTATCCTGAGGAAGTGCATGGCCTTTCCCTCCAGTGATGTCTGAAATTATCTCTTTCAGTTCAGGCCCGAATAGGGTCTTACCCTTGAAAGGGATGGCTAAAATCTTAGCTTTTGATGACACATCAGCAGACCAGGACTTAAGCCATAACGCTCTACGCGCTAAAATGGCAAAACCTGAATTCTTCGCCGCTAATTTAGCCAGTTGAAAAGCGGCATCTGTAATGAAAGAATTAGCTATCTTGAGAGCCCTAATTCTATCCAGAATATCATCTAATGGGGTCTCAACCTGAAGAGCCTCTTCCAGAGCCTCGAACCAAAAGGACGCTGCAGTAGTTACAGGAACAATGCATGCTATAGGTTGGAGAAGAAAACCTTGATGAACAAATATTTTCTTCATGAGACCCTCTAATTTTTTATCCATAGGATCTTTGAAAGCACAATTGTTCTCAACAGGTATAGTTGCACGCTTAGCTAGGGTAGAAATAGCTCCCTCCACCTTAGGGACTGTCTGCCACGAGTCCCGCACGGCGTCAGATATGGGAAACATTTTCTTAAAAGTAGGAGGGGGAGCGAACGGAATACCTGGTCTATCCCACTCCTTAGTAACAATGTCCGAAATCCTCTTAGGGACCGGAAAAACATCAGTGTAGGCACAATTTCTCTGGAACTACAATAGGGTCACAATCATCCAGAATCGCTAAAACCTCCCTGAGCAATAAGCGGAGGTGTTCTAATTTAAATTTAAAAGCCGTCATATCTGAATCTGTCTGAAGGAACATATTTCCTGAATCAGAAATCTCTCCCTCAGCCAGCAAATCCCTCACTTCAAAACATTGTGAGGGTACATCGGATATGGCTAATAAAGCGTCAGAGGGCTCAGTGTTTGTTCTCACACCAGACCTACTGCGCTTCCCCTGCAACCCAGGCAGCTTCGATAAAACCTCTGTGAGGGTAGTATTCATAACTGCAGCCATATCTTGCAGGGTGAAAGAATTAGACGCAATAGAAGTGCTTGGCGTCGCTTGTGCGGGCGTTACTGGTTGTGACACTTGTGGAGAAGTAGACGGCAAAACCCGATTCTTTTCTGACTGAGAATCATCCTGCGACATACTTTTAGAAGCTAAAATATGGTCTTTACAATTTATTGACCTTTCAGTGCATGAGGGACACATTCTAAGTGGAGGTTCCACAATGGCTTCTAAAAATATTGAACATTGACTTTCCTCAATGTCAGACATGTTGAACAGGCTAGTAATAACTACAAACAAGCATGAAAACACTTTATTTAGTGAAAAAAATAATCTTAAAAAAAACGGTACTGCGCCTTTAAGAGAAAAAAAAAAAGGATACACGTTCTGCAAAACAGCCTAAACATGCACCAAATTTTTCAAAATTTTGTATGTAGACACAATATAGGTAGTTAAGATTGCACAACAACATTTTTTTTTTAACAATTAACCCCTTAATTTGCAAACCGGATTGAAAATAGGCCCAGATCCGGAAAAAAAAAAAACCATCTCAGCACCTTGCCACAGCCCTGCTGTGGCCCTACCTGCCATCAGGGATCGAAAATGTGGGGTAAAAGCTTCAATTTGGCCCAAAACATACACCAGGGCCCTCAGGAGTTAGAGCTTGCTGATCTAACTGTGCATCTGAGGCGCGAAAAAAGGCCCCGCCCATCTCACTCCATGTCTCCACAGCCTTACAGAACCGCGCCAAAGCGGTTATAACTAGCCATGTGGGTTCTGAGACCCAAAAGTTAAGCAATGTGTGCCCTTAATAAAGCTGCCCAAAACGTTATTGCCCACGAAAACGTTAAAGCACTCCCCAGTCAAAAAACGTTTGCTCCCAAACATTTGCAATTCAGTGTCAACCATATTTGTAATTGGCCCCATATGCAAGCTAAGTAATGTCCTTCTTTTAGCTCTAGGATTACTGCTTACCCTTACACTCCTGGATATGTCAGCCTTTCTGAAATACACAGTCTCTCCAGAAAAATATGACTAAACATACCCCATTGCTGCATAGCATGAAACCGTTCCTCACACTGAAGTTTCCTGTACTCCTCAGCCTCTGTGGGAACAGCAATGGATCTTAGTTACAAATGCTATGATCATCCTCTTCCAGGCAGCAGTCTTCATCCATCTGCTGCCTGAGAGTAAATAGTACACACCGGTACCATTTAAAATAACAAACTCTTGCTTGAAGATATTAAAAACTAATATTTTATCACCTCTTTCACTTTACCCTTCCTAGTACTTAGAGTAGGCAGAGAGAATGACTTGGGGGTGGAGCTAATGGAGGAGCTACATAGACAGCTCTGCTGTGGTGCTCTTTGCCACTTCCTGTTAGCAGGAGGACTATATCCCACAAGTAAAGGATGAATCCGTGGACTTGTCTTACCTTTATAGAAGGAAATATACTGAAACCTGAATCATGGCAAATATAAGTACAATACATATATTTAGAACTTTACATAAAGTGCCAAACCATAGCCAAGAGAGTCTTAAGTAAAAGAAACATACTTACCAAAAGACACCCATCCACATATAGCAGATAGCCAAACCAGTACTGAAACGAGAATCGGTAGAGGTAATGGTATATAAGAGTATATCGTCGATCTGAAAAGGGAGGTAGGAGATGAATCTCTACGACAGATAACAGAGAACCTATGAAATAGATCCCCGTTAGGAAGACCATTGCATTCAATAAGTGACACTCTCTTCACATCCCTCTGACATTCACTGTACTCAGAGGAACCGGGCTTCAAAAATGCTGAGAAGCGCATATCAACGTAGAAATCTAGCACAAACTTACTTCACCACCTCCATAGGAGGCAAAGTTTGTAAAACTGAATTGTGGGTGTGGTGAGGGGTGTATTTATAGGCATTTTGAGGTCTGGGAAACTTTGCCCCTCCTGCTAGGATTGTATATCCCATACGTCACTAGCTCATGGACTCTTGCCAATTACATGAAAGAAAGGGGTTTCTATAAATGCAGAGCAAATAAATGTAAAATGTGCAGCTATGTCAAGGAGGGGGAAAAACTTTAGTTCAAATGTGACCAATAGAACATATGAAATTAGACATACATTAAATTGTAATTCTAATCATGTAGTTTACCTTCTCACCTGTAGGAGGTGCAATATTCAGTATGTAGGTAAGACGAAAAGATTATTAAAAAACAGAGCTCTGGAACATATTAGGGA
The DNA here is from genome assembly GCF_027579735.1 of Bombina bombina. Classification (NCBI taxonomy): domain Eukaryota; kingdom Metazoa; phylum Chordata; class Amphibia; order Anura; family Bombinatoridae; genus Bombina; species Bombina bombina. Next base: position 1,013,411,452 of record NC_069503.1, read on the forward strand.
CATAGAGAACCCAGATACCTTCAATCATGTGGACAAAAACTTTAAAACAATGCATGCAGGGGGCGGAGCCAAGCCATGCTGGAACATGGCCGCACATTAGGAGAGCTCCGTAGCAGCTAACACTCTCTGTTATGATTGCAAGGGAGGGGGACCGTTCCTAACACACAATCCAGCATCCTAGAGTGCTTCTAAGGATCGCAACTCAAAATTCTGCCTTTTGGATGATTAGGAGCTTAACCGGACGGCTGGAGCAACAGGGGGTTACCGGAGGGCCGCCATTTTAACTAGGCTGACATCCCCAAACCTCATCACTACCTGTCACGCTTTGAGCTCTCTATCGATCACGGAGGGCTAGAGCTGTCAGCGGCAGGAGCTAACTTGAGACGCAGCATATAGAGAGGGCGATCAGAAGAGATCGCTATCAGGCTAAGGTTATTCAGAACAGCGGAGGCCACGTGGGCAGGCCTTGATTACAACGCAGTCAGGCTTGTAAGGTAAACTACTATCAAGAAGGAATTCTCTGAGCTGTTGTGGTGGATATAAACCTGGATATTATTTGTAGTTGCCACATTTTTCTAATGATGTTATCTATTTACTAGGTTAAGTTATGTGTCAGGACATGAAAGAGTTCATCTGTATGGCTGGTTTTAAATGTGTATATATAACTGCTGAGTTAGGCAGTGAACATGTGTGGTGGACCCGCACAAAACATGTCTGCTTCCTGCTTTTTCATGTACTGAATAGCCTTTTGGCTTTCACTATGTTTTTATGCTGCACACTTGTTGAATAAACCGTTATTTATCTGCATTTTTTGCTGCTATCTGTACTTGGCTGACCTTTGAATTCTACACTACTAAAAACCTTTAGTAGCCTGAAGATAAAAATTTAAGGCTGCCTACATCCAAATTGTGTAGTAGGCGTTCCTGAGGAGGATTTGGGCACAGAGAAGTAACAACAATTTTCTGATAACACTACCTTTGAGAGAAAATCATATTTAGTCCGGAGAACCGCTTTAATCTGATGAAAAAAGCAAAAATGGAAATTTATGCTTACCTGATAAATTTATTTCTTTTACGATATGACGAGTCCACGGATTTCATCCTTATTTATGGGATTACGCCTCCTGGTCAGCAAGAGGCGGCAAAGAGCACCACAGCAGAGCTGTATATATAGCTCCTCCCTGCCCTCCCACTCCAGTCATTCGACCGAAGTTAGGAAAAGCCAAGGTGCAGAGGTGACTGAAGTTTAACAAAAATAAAGACATGTCTTAGAAAATTACAGGGTGGGCCGTGGACTCGTTATATCGTAAAATAAATACATTTATCAGGTAAGCATAAATTTCCTTTTTCCACGGATTTCATCCTTACTTATGGGATACAATACCAAAGCTATAGGACACGGATGAAAGGGAGGGACAAGACAGGAACCTAAATGGAAGGCACCACTGCTTGAAGAACCTCTCTCCCAAAAACAGCCTCGGATGAGGCAAAAGTTTCAAATTTTTAAAATTTGGAAAAAGTGTGAGGAAACGACCAAGTTGCAGCCTTCCAAATCTGTTTAACAGAAGCATCATTTTTAAATGCCCATGAGAAAGCCACAGCCCTAGTAGAATAAGCCATAATTCTTTCAGGAGGCTGCTGTCCAGCAGTCTCATATGCAAAACGGATGATACTCTTCAGCCAAAAAGAAAGGGAGGTAGACGTAGCTTTCTGGCCCCTACGTTTTCCAGAAAAAAACAACAAATAATGAAGATGATTGACGAAATTCTTTAGTCGCCTGCAAATAAAACTTCAGGGCACGGACCACGTCCAAGTTATGTAACAGACGCTCCTTCTTAGAAGGATTAGGACACAATGAAGGAACAATAATTTCCCGATTAATATTTTTGTTGGAAACAACCTTAGGAAGTAAACAAGGTTTGGTACGTAACACTACCTTATCGGAATGAAAAATAAGGTAAGGAGAATCACATTGTAATGCTGAAAGCACAGAAAATCTGCGAGCAGAAGAAATAGCAACCAAAAATAAAACTTTCCAAGATAATTTAATATCTATGGAATGCATAGGTTCAAACGGAACCCCTTGAAAAACCTTAAGAACTAAATTCAAACTCCAAGGAGGAGCAATAGGTCTAAACACAGGCCTGATTCTAGTCAGAGCCTGACAAAAAGATTGAACATCCGGAATATCTGCCAAACGTTTGTGTAGCAAAATAGATAAAGCAGAAATCTGTCCCTTTAAGGAACTTGCTGATAACCCCTTCTCCAAACCTTCTTGGAGAAAAGATAAAATCCTAATCTTACTCCATGAGTAGCCCATGGATTTGCACCAATAAAGATATTTACGCCATATCTTATGGTAAATCTTTCTAGTAACAGGCTTACGTGCCTGAATCAAGGTATCAATGACCAAATCAGAGAACCCTCGCTTAGATAAAATCAAGTGTTCAATCTCCAAGCAGTCAGCTGCAGAGAAACTAGATTCGGATGATGGAAGGGTCCCTGAATGAGAAGGTCCTGCCTCAATTGAAGCTTCCACGGTGGCAGAGATGACATGTCCACCAGATCGGCATACCAAGTCCTGCGAGGCTACGCAGGAGCAATGAGAATCACCGAAGCCCTCTCCTGTTTGATCCGAGCAATCACCCGGGGAAGGAGAGCAAACGGTGGAAACACATAAGCTAGGTTGAACGACCAAAGCACTGCCAAGGCATCTATCAGTTCGGCCTGAGGATCCCTGGACCTGGATCCGTATCTCGGGAGCTTGGCATTCTGACGAGATGCCATAAGATCCAGCTCCGGACTGCCCCATCTGAGAATCAGGGTGGCAAAGACCTCCGGATGGAGCTCCCATTCCCCCGGATGAAACGTCTGTCTGCTCAAAAAATCCGCTTCCCAGTTGTCCACTCCTGGGATGTAGATTGCTGACAGATAACAAGAGTGAGCCTCCGCCCACCAAATTATCTTGGATACTTCTGTCATCACTAAAGGAACTCCTTGTTCCTCCCTGATGATTGATGTAAGCCACAGTCGTGATGTTGTCCGACAAATCTGATGAATTTGGCCGAAGCCAATTGAGGCCAAGCCTGAAGCGCATTGAATATTGCTCTCAACTCCAGAATATTGATTGGAAGTAGAGACTCCGACCGAGTCCACATACCCTGAGCCTTCAGGGAATTCCAGACTGCACCCCATCCTAGTAGACTGGCGTCCGTTGTCACTATCACCCATGAAGGTCTACGGAACACACGTCCCTTGGGACAGATGATCCAGCGACAACCACCAAAGAAGAGAATCTCTTGTCTCCTGATCTATCTGAGGAGACAAATTTGCATAATCTCCATTCCATTGTCTGAGCATGCTCAGTTGTAGAGGTCTGAGATGAAAACGAGCAAACAGAATGATGTCCATTGCCACCACCATCAACCCAATTACCTCCATGCACTGAGCCACTGATGGTCGAGGATTGGACTGAAGGGCTCGGCATGTATTCAGAATCTAAACTTTCTGACTTCCGTCAAGAAGATTTTCATGGACATAGAGTCTATCAGAGTTCCCAGGAAAGGAACCCTTGTCTGTGGAACTAGTGAACTCTTTTCTAGATTCACCTTCCACCCGTGAGTCCTTAGAAAAGACAGAACCATGTCGGTATGAGACTGTTATTTGATAAGACGCCGCCTGGATCAGAATATCGTCCAGATAAGGCGCCTCTGCAATGCCCCGCGGTCTGAGAACCGCCAGCAGAGACCCTAGAACCTTTGTGAAGATCCTGGGTGCCATGCCAGTCCGAAAGGAAGAGCCACGAACTGAAAATATTTGTCCAGAAAGGCAAATATTAGAAACTGGTAATGATCTCTGTGGATAGTAATATATTGACCCTCCTGGATCAATGGAAGAATTGTCCAAAATCGTCTCCATCTTGAAGGACGGGACTCTGAGAAACTTGTTTAGACTTTTGAGATCTAAAATGTGTCTGAACGTTCCCTCTTTTTTGGGAACCACGAAAAGATTTGAGTAAAACCACTGCCCCTGTTCCTGTATTGGAACGGGACGAATTACTCCCATAGTGGAGAGCTCTTTTAAACAATGTAAGAACGCTTCTCTTTATCTGGTCGGTAGACAATCGTGAAAGAAGAAACCTTCCCCTTGGGAGGGAATTTTTGAACTCCAGTTGATACCCCTTGGACACGATTTCTAGTGTCCAGGGATCCTGAACATCTCTTATCCAAGCCTGGACAAAGAAAGAAAGTCTGCCCCGTAATAAATCCGGTCCCGTATCGGGGGCCGCCCCTCCATGATGTCTTGGGAGCAGCAGCGGGCTTCTTGGGTTGTTTACCCTTGTTCCAAGCCTGGTTGGGTCTCCAGACGGACTTGGCTTGTGCAAAGTTCCCTTCCTGTTTAGCAGAAGAGGAGACTCCCTTGAAATTTCAAAAGGAACGAAAATGAGATGTTTTATCCTGAGGTAGGAGATGGCCCTTACCTCCCGTAATGTCAGAAATTATCTCTTTCAAGGTAGGCCAGAATAGAGTCTTCCCCTTGAAAGGAATAGTCAAAAGCTTGGATTTAGAGGACACATCCGCGGACCAAGATTTTAATCCATAAGGCTCTGCGCGCTAGAATGGCAAAACCTGCATTCTTAGCTGCCAATTTGGCGATCTGAAAGGCGGCGTCTAACTAAGGAATTAGCCAACTTTAGGGCCTTAATCCTATCCATTATTTCCTCTAAAGAAGTCTGTCTTCAGAGATTCTTCCAAGGCATCAAACCAAAAGGCAGCCGCAGTTGTAACTGGTACAATGCAGGCCGTCGGTTGTAAGAGAAACCCTTGATGAACAAATAGCTTTTTTAGAAGACCCTCCAACTTTTTATCCATAGGGTCTTTGAAAGCACAAGTGTCCTCAATAGGGATAGTCGTACGCTTAGCTAGGGTAGAAATAGCTCCCTCCACCTTAGGGACCGTCTGCCAAGAATCCCGCACAGTGTCAGCTATAGGGTACATTTTCTTGAACATAGGGGAAGGAGAGAACGGGATACCCGGTCTTTCCCATTCCCGAGTAACAATCTCCGAAATTCTCTTAGGAACCGGAAAAGTATCGGAATAAGAAGGGACTTCCAGATATCTGTCTGTCTATCTTACACAATTTCTCTGGAGGAATCACAATAGAGTCACAGTCGTCCAGAGTCACTAAATCCTCCCAAAGCAACAGGCGGAGGTGTTCCAGCTTAAATCTAAAGGACATGACGTCCAAATCTGTCAGGGGCAACGCACTACCTGAATCAGACAGTTCCCCCTCAGACAGTGTCTCTCTACCCCCCAATTCAGAGGTCTGGGAGGGTACATCAGATAAAGCCATCAAAGCATCAGAAGTTGCATGGGCTCCCCTGTGCTTCTGCCCTGCTGCGTTTGACTTGCAGCACTGGCAACTTAGACAAAACCTCTGTTAGGGTAGATGACATAACTGCAGCCATATCCTGCAAAGTGAAAGAAGTAGATGCCATTGAAGAACATGGCGTCGCTTGAGCGGGCATTAAAGGCTGTGACGTTTGGGGGCAGGATTGCGGCATACCCTGAATCTCATTGGTTTGAGAACATTCTTTAGACATATCTTTATTAAAAAATATTTTCTCTTTACATTGTAAGGCTCTCTCAACACAATTGTCACATAGTGTAACAGGGGGTTCCACAATGGCATCCAAACACATACGGCATGTATTTTGTTCAAGGTCATCCATGATAACCTAAACAAAAATCAATCTTGGGTGAGTGCTCTTTTACTGGATATACTAGAAACTGGAAGCATTTAACCAAGTAGTAGTGCATGGTAGGAGCTATAGTACACAATAGGAACTCACAAGATAAATACACTGTGTATATCAAGAGAAGTGATCATTCTAGAACCGTATAAAAATTGGCATTTATAAATTTACCCAACAAACAAGGGAGAGCCAGATTAAACTATTTTGAGGGTCGCATATGGCCCCACTGCTCTAGTAGAACACCAAAAAGTAAGCTTTACAAATCTTATGATAAATTTTCTGCATTACAGGCTTTCTGGCTTGCAGAAGAGTAGAAGTAACAGAATCAGAGAAACCTCAGTTTTTGAGAACTAGGCACTCAACCTCCACGCTGTCAAATTCTTTGAGATTCGGATGATACAAGGGTCCTTGAGACAGCAGATATTTCCTTAGGGGTAGAGCCCATGGAGGAAAGAATGTCAAATGGATTAGGACCGCATATAAAGTTCTGCGGGGCCATGTCAGAGCTAAGACAATTACAGAAGCAGATTCCGGTTTGATTCTGGCAATAACACTTGGAAGAAGAGCAAACAGAGGAAATAGACCAGACAAAAGTTCCAAGGACAGGCTAAAGCATCTATCATGTGAGCTCTTTGGATCTCTTGACCTGGCACAATAAACCAGAAGGTTGTGGTTCAATTTGGACGCCATTAGATCTATTTCTGGAAGACTCCACCTCAGTACGAACACATCCTAATGAAGAGACCATTCTCCTAGATGGGCAGACTGACAACTTAATACGCTTCCCAAATTGTTCACTCCTGGAAAGTGAATGGCCGATAGCTATGACCAATCTGTCTTGGGTAGAGGACAACCACTGCACCCTAAGGGATTTTGAGTCCCTCCCTGAGTGATGTACGCCACAGCAGTGAAGTTGTCTGACTGCAACTAAATAATTTTTCCAAGATTGAAGGGCCCGAAGAATCTCACCTCCAGAGGGGAAACTACTCCCTGCGCCCTTCGGAACTCCGAAACAGCGTCCCAACGAATCGGACTTGCATCCATAGTGACGATGGTCCTGATAGGCCAAAGCAATGAAGCTCCAAGGGCAAAAAGAGACTTTCCCTCCACCATGAGAGATAGAGCTCAGTTCTTATGTCAAACTATCTGCTGTTCCAGGAGGAAACACTCCTTTGACCACTGTTGAAGCATGGACAATTGGGGAGGTGTGACGAATCACGCCTTCTCAGCGTCACAATAGAGGGGCGTGGGCATGAAGGGGTTAATGGCACACAGCTCTGGTTCCCTTATCCTTGCAACTCTGCCAAAGGACCTTAAAGGAGCCACCACATTAACCCCTGATCTTGTCCACGCTGCTTTAACAATTTCTCTGCTGCCACCACCAAAACTTTTAAATTAAAGGGGAGTTTTGGTGAACCCCTAACAACTCACACTATTTAACAGTTAGGTATAACGTGCCTTTAACCTTGTCTCAACAGGAGTGTGAATTCAGATATTAGAGCCCAAAGACAGAATTACATTTTCTATGTGTTTAATAACAAAAATATCAACACAGGTTACACAGTGCAAAATTATAAAGACATTCAAAAATATCATACAAATACAAAGCTACAGAAGCATTCTGAAGTCTGTAAACAATTAAAACTTTGGGGGGCTTGGTTAGGAGTCTGAAATCAGTAGTACAATGTTATTTAAAAATAAGCAAATCTATAAATTTTCACAAAAACACACCCAGATGGGCTATATAAATGGATTATCTAAAAAACATTTATGCAAAGAAAAATCTAGTGTATGTCCCTTTAAAATCACTGAAAACTGTCTCTTTAAGAAGTGTGTTCGCAAATATTAAGGATTAATACATTTATATGAAACTTGGTAGTCAGACAAAACAATTTATAGAGAGATTGATAGAATAAATCAAATGTTAGGATACTTAAACACATTTTAGGTGCCAGGCTTCAGTGATTTGCCTCAGCCCAAACATACAGTTAAACATCCCACACATGTCCAAGGCGAAAAGTAGTTTGACACTTTATTTGTATTATTACTCTGAAATAAATAATTACAGAGAATGCTGTAATTATATATAGTGTAGGCTGTGGGCAAATATAGGAGTACAATTATACATCAAAAAAACGTTAAATACATGAAAATTACAATTTTATTAAATCCTTGTCTGTCAGTAATAAAATTGTGACAAACTCCTTTTGCTACAAATAACACTGACTTTAAATGGTTAAACGTATTAGCCAGCTAAGGAATCTAAGACATCTATTTCATGACATACATCCTACCAAACCAACTGTTCAATTACACTCTCAGTGACACTTCCAACATGGCACTTTCAGTAGCAGTACTGCAAGATCTAGTCATAGGCCACCTGTTTTTTTACACTTCACTCCCTCCTTAAATCAGGTCAGGTCACTATCTAAATATTTTCCTGAAATACACAAGCTCAATCTCAAAAAGTAAAACTTCAAGTCTGGAAGTCACATTTCATTCTCCAATTTCATTCCCTGTCATTGTCCCAACACTTAAAATACTGCCAATACAATCAATATAAAAATTGAAAAATACAACACAATCATTTTAAAAGAGGTTTTACAGATAGATTTGAATTATTTGAACATTTATATGAAGAAAGTCTTTAAAAAGGTACAATCATAGATCACTATACCAGTGGTCATTTTAAGCAAACTTATTTTTTAAATTACTGCAAAAAGGCTAAATATTTCAAAGGGTTTCCTTATAGAATGTCGTTTGTTTATATTAAAAAAGTAAACTTACCTGCTTAAATTGTATTTGTTCAATTTTTCTGAAACTTCTCTTAACCTGAGAAGAAAAACAATACATTTAAAAATGTTAAAACAAAAAACAAAAAAAAACACAACTCTGAAAACTTAAGCTATACAAAAAGGTACAGAGAACATTAAAAACTTTGCATACATTGTTATAAGAACTGATGCACCTCCCACAGCAGAGCGCTATTTTTTCAATGAGGTGACATTTCCACCTCTTAGCCAATAGCTGTACGGCACAGTTGGCATTATGCTATATGGCTAGCTTGCTATTGGCTAAAAAGCACCTAATTGAAAAAAACAGACCCGCTCAGTAGATCACAGAGGGTGGGTCTGAAAGAACTTTTTTTTTTTTTTTTTATAAAAATGTAACCGCAATATTATGTTGTATAAAGCTAGCACTAATATAATGTTATATAATTCTGCACTATGTGCAGAATTATATAACATTATTTTCTAGGTTTACTGGCCCTTTAAGCTATAGCTAGCTAATGGCACAAGAAGAAGGAGAAAGGACAAGGGGTTTATGGAACAAACACCTCACAGGGAGGGGATCTCACCTGGTAAGTATTATCCCAGGGACAGCCAAGATATAATTGTAGAATAGGAGCCCAAAACAAACTCACCCATAACTCTTTCACAAAGACAGTTATAGGCCTCTATTCAAAAAGAAATGCTGCATATTTAAAAGAAGATTTACTTTAATCCGTATCGTATTTTCTTACGGTGCCAATATTCTTTCAGATTACATCACGTTTTCAAGCCCTGCTTAAAGAAAGAACAAAACAAACCACATAGAAACTGGGAAGTTTTTGTTTTCTAGGGATTTTCTCTTTCCCAGATTTATTTATTTATTATTTTAAACTTTTTCTCATTTTCAGTATTTTTTGTGTAACTCAGCTCGAGGGGTCCTTTATGCAACTAGAGAGACAAAGATTAAATCTTTAAAGGGAAACTGAACCCAAATTTTTTCTTTCGGAATTCAGATAGAGCATGCAATTTTAAGCAACTTTCTAATTTACTTCTATTATCAATTTTTCTTCGTTCACTTGCTGTATTTATTTGAAAAAGAAGGCATCTAAGCTACTATTTTTGGATCAGAACTTGGGACAGCACTTTTTTTGTTGGTGGATGAATTTATCCACCAATCAGCAAGAATAACCCAGGTTATTCACCAAAAATGGGCCGGCATCTAAACTTACATTCTTGCATTTCAAATAAAGATACCAAGAGAATGAAGAAAATTTGATAATAGGAGTAAATTAGAAAGTTGCTTAAAATTGCATGCTCTGTCTGAATCACAAAAGAAAAAATGTGGGTTTAGTGTCCCTTTAACTGGACCAAAAATAACATTTTGAATTATGATCTAGAATACAGAGCCAGACAACAATATAGAAACAAAGTACTTTTATATTTCCTCCATTGCTTACAATGGTGCTTCCCAGCAAGTAGGTGGCGAACATTTGCAGCAAGAATTCAAGCATTTGTATTCTCGTTTGCTTTTTAAATACCATTCCAAGCTAACTTGGCTACCTGAAGGGTGAAATAGTGTTGCAACTTAAAATGTCCTGCAAAATTCTAATACACACAGGAGGGGGGGAAAAACACACCTAAAAGTACTGCTCAGTACTACTGCACTCCAACCCTGAAAGGGACACTAAACCCAAATGTTTCCTTTCCTAAATCAGATACAGCATGCAATTTTAAGCAACTTTCTAATTTACTCCTATTAATTGTTCTTCATTCTCTTCTTGCTATCTTTATTTTAAAAAGGCAGGAATCTAAGCTAAGGAGCTGGCCCATTTTTGGATCAGCACCCTGGATAGCGATTGCTAATTGGTGGCTACGTTTAGCCACCAATCAGCAAGTGCAACCCAGGTGATGAACCAAAAATGGGCCGTCCCCGAAGCATACATTTTTTTGCTTTTCAAATAAAAACAATTTAAGTAAGAACTTACCTTCATTTCTTTCATATTGGCAAGAGTCCTTGACCTAGTGACGTATGGGATATACAATCCTACCAGGAGGGGGAAAGTTTCCCAAACCTCAAAATGCCTATAAATACACCCCTCACCACACCCACAATTCAGTTTAACGAATAGCCAAGTAGTGGGGTGATAAAGAAATTAGTAAAAAAGCATCAACAAAAGGAATTTGGAAATAACTGCTTTATACAAAAAAAAAAAAAAAAATACATAACCACCATAAAAAGGGTGGGTCTCATGGACTCTTGTCAATATGAAAGAAATTAATTTATCAGGTAAGTTCTTACATAAATTATGTTTTCTTTCACATAACTGGCAAGAGTCCATGAGCTAGAGACGTATGGGATAGTAATACCCAAGATGTGGAACTCCACAGTAGAGTCACTAGAGAGGGAGAGATGAAATAACAGCCATTTTCCGCTCAAAAAAATTAATCCACAACCCAAAATATAAGTTTATTCTCATAATGAAAAGAAAAAAAAACTTAACATAAGCAGAGGAATCAAACTGAAACAGCTGCATGAAAAACTTTTCTACCAAAAACTGCTTCCGAAGAAGCAAATACATCAAAACGGTAGAATTTAGTAAATGTATGCAAAGAAGACCAAGTTGCTGCTTTGCAAATCTGATCAACTGAAGCTTCATTCTTAAAAGCCCACGAAGTGAAGACTGATCTAGTAGAATGAACTTTAATTTTCTGAGGCGGGCCCTGACCAGACTCCAAATAAGCCTGATGAATCAAAAGCTTTAACTAAGATGCCAAGGAAATGGCAGAAGCCTTCTGACCTTTCCTAGAACCAGAAAAGATAAGTAGCTTCAACATAATATTTCAAAGCTCTTACCACATCCAAAGAATGTAAGGATCTCTCCAAAGAATGTTTAGGATTAGGACACAAAGAAGGGACAACAATTTCTCTATTAATGTTGTTAGAATTCACAACCTTAGGTAGAAATTTAAATTAAGTTCACAAAACTGCCTTATCCTGATGGAAAAATCAGAAAAAGGAGATTCACAAGAAAGCAGATAATTCGGAAACTCTTCTAGCAGAAGAAATGGCCAAAAGGAACAACACTTTCCAAAAAAGGAGCTTAATGTCCAAAGAATACATAGGCTCAAATGGAGGAGCCTGTAAAGCCTTCAAAACCAAATTAAGACTCCAAGGAGGAGAGATTGATTTAATGACAGGCTTGATACGGACCAAAGCCTGTACAAAACAGTGAATATCAGGAAGTATAGCAATCTTTCTGTGAAATAAAACAGAAAGAGCAGATATTTGTCCCTTCAAGGAACTTGCAGACAAACCCTTATCCAAACTATCCTGAAGAAACTGTAAAATTCTAGGAATTCTAAAAGAAAGCCAGGAGAATTTATGAAAACACCATGAAATATAAAGGACCAGTCAACACAGTAGATTTGCATAATCAACAAATGCAAGATAACAAGACAATGCAATAGCACTTAGCCTGAACTTCAAATGAGATTTTTTTTCTGACAATTTTAAAAGTTGTGTCTTTTTCCACTCCCCCTGTACCATGTGACAGCCATCAAACACAAATGCATACACGTACCATGTGACAGCCATCAGCCATTCACTAATGCATACACACTTTTTCTTGAACATGCTGAGTAGGAGCTGGTGACTCAAAAAACATAATTTATGCTTACCTGATAAATTTATTTCTCTTGTAGTGTATCCAGTCCACGGATCATCCATTACTTATTGGATATTCTCCTTCCCAACAGGAAGTTGCAAGAGGATCACCCACAGCAGAGCTGCTATATAGCTCCTCCCCTAACTGCCATATCCAGTCATTTGACCGAAACAGAGAAAGTAGAAACCATAGGGTGCAGTGGTGACTGTAGTTTAATTAAATTTTAGACCTGCCTTAAAATGACAGGGCGGGCCGTGGACTGGATACTCAAGAGAAATAAATTTATCAGGTAAGCATAAATTATGTTTTCTCTTGTCAAGTGTATCCAGTCCACGGATCATCCATTACTTATGGGATACCAATACCAAAGCTAAAGTACACGGATGATGGGAGGGACAAGGCAGGGATTAAGCGGAAGGAACCACTGCCTGAAGAACCTTTCTCCCAAAAACAGCCTCCGAAGAAGCAAAAGTATTAAATTTGTAAAATTTTGAAAAAGTGTGAAGCGAAGACCAAGTCGCGGCCTTGCAAATCTGTTCAACAGAGGCCTCATTTTTAAAGGCCCAGGTGGAAGCCACAGCTCTAGTAGAATGAGCTGTAATTCTTTCAGGGGGCTGCTGTCCAGCAGTCTCATAGGCTAGGCGTATAATACTCCAAAGCCAAAAGGAAAGAGAGGTTGCCGAAGCTTTTTGACCTCTCCTCTGTCCAGAATAAACGACAAACAGGGAAGATGTTTGACAAAAATCTTTAGTAGCTTGTAAGTAAAACTTCAAGGCACGGACTACGTCCAGATTATGTAAAAGACGTTCCTTCTTTGAAGAAGGATTAGGACACAATGATGGAACAACAATCTCTTGATTGATATTCTTGTTAGAAACCACCTTAGGTAAAAACCCAGGTTTGGTACGCAGAACTACCTTATCTGCATGAAAAATCAGATAAGGAGAATCACATTGTAAGGCAGATAGCTCAGAGACTCTCCGAGCCGAGGAAATAGTCATCAAAAACAGAACTTTCCAAGATAAAAGCTTAATATCAATGGAATGAAGGGGTTCAAACGGAACTCCTTGAAGAACTTTAAGAACCAAGTTTAAGCTCCATGGGGGAGCAACAGGTTTAAACACAGGCTTAATTCTAACCAAAGCCTGACAAAATGCCTGGACGTCTGGAACTTCTGCCAGACGCTTGTGCAAAAGAATAGACAGAGCAGAAATCTGTCCCTTTAAGGAACTAGCTGATAATCCTTTGTCCAAACCCTCTTGGAGAAAGGACAATATCCTAGGAATCCTAACCTTACTCCATGAGTAATTCTTGGATTCACACCAGTAAAGATATGTACGCCATATCTTGTGATAGATTTTCCTGGTAACAGGCTTTCGTGCCTGTATTAAGGTATCAATGACTGACTCGGAGAAGCCACGCTTTGATAGAATCAAGCGTTCAATCTCCATGCAGTCAGTCTCAGAGAAATTAGATTTGGATGATTGAAAGGACCTTGTATTAGAAGGTCCTGTCTTAGAGGCAGAGTCCATGGTGGAAAGGATGACATGTCCACTAGGTCTGCATACCAGGTCCTGCGTGGCCACGCAGGCGCTATTAGAATCGCTGATGCTCTCTCCCGTTTGATTTTGGCAATCAGTCAAGGGAGCAGAGGAAACGGTGGAAACACATAAGCCAGGTTGAAGAACCAAGGTGCTGCTAGAGCATCTATCAGTGTCGCTTCTGGGTCCCTGGACCTGGATCCGTAACAAGGAAGCTTGGCGTTCTGGCGAGATGCCATGAGATCCAACTCTGGTTTGCCCCAACGATGAATCAACTGAGCAAACACCTCCGGATGGAGTTCCCACTCCCCCGGGTGAAAAGTCTGACGACTTAGAAAATGCGCCTCCCAGTTCTCCACGCCTGGGATATGGATTGCTGACAGGTGGCAAGAGTGAGTCTCTGCCCAGCAAATTATTTTTGAGACTTCTAACATCGCTAGGGAACTCCTGGTTCCCCCTTGATGGTTGATGTAAGCCACAGTCGTGATATTGTCCGACTGAAATCTGATGAACCTCAGTGTTGCTAACTGAGGCCAAGCCAGAAGAGCATTGAATATTGCTCTTAACTCCAGAATATTTATTGGGAGGAGTTTCTCCTCCTGAGTCCACGATCCCTGTGCCTTCAGGGAGTTCCAGACTGCACCCCAACCTAGAAGGCTGGCATCTGTTGTTACAATTGTCCAATCTGGCCTGCGAAAGGTCATACCCTTGGACAGGTGGACCCGAGACAACCACCAGAGAAGAGAATCTCTGGTCTCTTGATCCAGATTTAGCAGAGGGGACAAATCTGTGTAATCCCCATTCCACTGACTTAGCATGCATAATTGCAGCGGTCTGAGATGTAGGCGCGCAAATGGCACTATGTCCATTGCCGCTACCATTAAGCCGATCACCTCCATACACTGAGCCACTGAAGGGCGCGGAATGGAATGAAGAATACGGCAAGCATTTAGAAGCATTGATAACCTGGACTCCGTCAGGTAAATTTTCATCTCTACAGAATCTATAAGAGTCCCTAAGAAGGAGACTCTTGTGAGTGGGGATAGAGAACTCTTTTCCTCGTTCACTTTCCACCCGTGCGATCTCAGAAATGCCAGAACTATCTCTGTATGAGACTTGGCAATTTGAAAGCTTGACACCTGTATCAGGATGTCGTCTAGATACGGAGCCACCGCTATGCCTCGCGGTCTTAGAACCGCCAGAAGTGAGCCCAGAACCTTCGTAAAGATTATCGGGGCTGTAGCCAACCCGAAGGGAAGAGCTACAAATTGGTAATGCTCGTCTAGAAAGGCAAACCTTAGGAACCGATGATGATCTTTGTGAATCGGTATGTGAAGGTAGGCATCCTTTAAGTCCACTGTGGTCATGTACTGACCCTCTTGGATCATGGGTAGGATGGTCCGAATAGTTTCCATTTTGAAAGATGGAACTCTGAGGAATTTGTTTAAGTTCTTTAGATCCAAGATTGGTCTGAAGGTTCCCTCTTTTTTGGGAACCACAAACAGATTTGAATAAAAACCCTGTCCTTCTTCCGTCCGCGGAACTGGATGGATCACTCCCATTACTAGGAGGTCTTGCACACAGCGTATGAATGCCTCTTTCTTTATCTGATTTGCAGATAACCTTGAAAGATGAAATCTCCCTTGTGGAGGGGAAGCTTTGAAGTCCAGAAGATATCCTTGAGATATGATCTCCAACGCCCAGGGATCCTGAACATCTCTTGCCCACGCCTGGGCGAAGAGAAAAAGTCTGCCCCCTACTAGATCCGTCGCCGGATAGGGGGCCGTTCCTTCATGCTGTCTTAGAGGCAGCAGCAGGCTTTCTGGCCTGCTTGCCTTTGTTCCAGGACTGGTTAGGTTTCCAGGCCTGCTTAGATTGAGCAAAAGTTCCCTCTTGTCTTGTTGGATGAAGTTGATGCTGCACCTGCCTTGGAATTTGGAAAAAGGCACAAACATTAGACTGTTTGGCCTTTGATTTGGCCCTATCCTGAGGAAGGGTTTGACCCTTACCTCCAGTAATGTCAGCAATAATTTCTTTCAAACCAAGCCCGAATAAGGTCTGCCCCTTGAAAGGAATGTTGAGTAATTTAGACTTTGAAGTCACATCAGCTGACCAGGATTTGAGCCATAGCGCCCTACGCGCCTGGATGGCGAATCCGGAATTCTTAGCCGTTTAGTCAAATGAACAATGGCATCAGAAACAAATGAGTTAGCTAGCTTAAGAGTTCTAAGCTTGTCAACAATTTCAGTCAATGGAGCTGTATGGATGGCCTCTTCCAGGGCCTCAAACCAGAATGCCGCCGCAGCAGTGACAGGCGCAATGCATGCAAGGGGCTGTAAAATAAAACCTTGTTGAATAAACATTTTCTTAAGGTAACCCTCCAATTTTTTATCCATTGGATCTGAAAAAGCACAACTGTCCTCAACCGGGATAGTGGTACGCTTTGCTAAAGTAGAAACTGCTCCCTCCACCTTAGGGACAGTCTGCCATAAGTCCCGTGTAGTGGCATCTATTGGAAACATTTTTCTAAATATAGGAGGTGGGGAAAAGGGCACACCGGGTCTATCCCACTCCTTACTAATAATTTCTGTAAGCCTTTTAGGTATTGGAAAAACATCAGTACTCACCGGCACTGCATAGTATTTATCCAGCCTACACTATTTCTCTGGCACTGCAATTGTGTCACAGTCATTCAGAGCAGCTAATACCTCCCCAAGCAATACACAGAGGTTCTCAAGCTTAAATTTAAAATTAGAAATCACTGAATCAGGTCTCCCCGAATCAGAGACGTCACCCACAGACTGAAGCTCTCCGTCCTCAGGTTCTGCATATTGTGACGCGGTATCAGACATGGCTCTTACAGCATCTACGCACTCTGTATATCATCTAACCCCAGAGCTATCGCGCTTGCCTCTCAATTCAGGCAATCTGGATAATACCTCTGACAGGGTATTATTCATGATTGCAGCCATGTCCTGCAAAGTAATCGCTATGGGCGTCCCTGATGTACTTGGCGCCATATTAGCGTGCGTCCCTTGAGCGGGAGGCAAAGGGTCCGACACGTGGGGAGAGTTAGTCGGCATAACTTCCCCCTCGACAGACCCCTCTGGTGACAATTCTTTTATAGATAAAGACTGATCTTTACTGTTTAAGGTGAAATCAATACATTTAGTACACATTCTCCTATGGGGCTCCACCATGGCTTTTAAACATAATGAAAAAGTATCCTCTGTTTCAGACATGTTTGTACAGACTAGCAATGAGACTAGCAAGCTTGGAAAACACTTTAAAGCAAGTTAACAAGCAATATAAAAAACGTTACTGTGCCTTTAAGAGAAACAAATTTTGACAAAATTTGAAATAACAGTGAAAAAAGGCAGTTACACTAACAAAATTTTTACAGTGTATGTAACAAGTCAGCAGAGCATTGCACCCACTTGCAAATGGATGATTAACCCCTTAATAACAAAAACAGAATAATAAATGACAAAAACGTTTTTTAAACAGTCACAACAACTGCCACAGTCTACGGTGATTGTTACCCTCCTCAAACACGACTTTGAAGCCTTTTGAGCCCTTCAGAGATGTCCTGTATCATGCAGAGGGAAGCTGAATGTCTGTCAGTATTTTTACCTGCACAGAAAAGCACTAAAATAGGCCCTTCCCACTCATATTGCAACAGTGGAAAGCTTCAGGAAACTGTCTCTAGGCAGAAATCAAACCAGCCATGTGGAAAAAAAACTAGGCCCCAATAAGTTTTGTCACCAAACATATATAAAAACGATTAACATGCCAGCAAACGTTTTATATTACATTTTTATAAGAGTATGCATCTCTATTAATAAGCCTGATACCAGTAGCTATCACTGCATTTAAGGCTTTACTTACATTAATCCGGTATAAGCAGCATTTTCTCCTAGAAAAATATTAACTGCACATACCTTATTGCAGGAAAACCTGCACGCCATTCCCTCTCTGAAGTTACCTCACTCCTCAGAATATGTGAGAACAGCCATGGATCTTAGTTACTTCTGCTAAGATCATAGAAAATGCAGGCAGATTCTTCTTCTCAATACTGCCTGAGATAAACAGCACACTCCGGTACCATTTAAAAATAAACTTTTGATTGAAGAAATAAACTAAGTATAAAACACCACTCTCCTCCTACGACCTGCATCTTTGTTGAGGGTTGCAAGAGAATGACTGGATATGGCAGTTAGGGGAGGCGCTATATAGCAGCTCTGCTGTGGGTGATCCTCTTGCAACTTCATGTTAGGAAGGAGAATATCCCATATGTAATGGATGATCCGTGGACTGGATACACTTGACAAGAGAAAGTTTAAATATAAAAAGACTGATCACATTTTGTTAATGGAAGTAAATTGGAAAGTTGTTTAAAATAGCATGCTCTATCTGAATAATTAAAGTAATTTTGATTTAGTGTCCCTTAAGTCTTCCAAACTCGATAATAAATCTTCCTAGAAACAGATTTACGAGCCTGTAACATAGTACAGTCAGAGAAACCTCTATGACTAAGCACTAGGCATTCAATTTCCATACCTTCAAATTTAATGATTTGAGATCCTGATGGAAAAACCTTGAGACAGAAGGTCTGGCCTTAATGGAAGTGGCCAAGGTTGGCAACTGGACATCCGAATAAGATCTGCATACCAAAACCTGTGAGGCCATGCTGGAGCCACCAGCAGCACAAACGATCGCTCCATGATGATCTTGGAAATCACTCTTGGAAGAAGAACCAGAGGCAGGAAAATATAAGCAGGTTGGTAACACCAAGGAACTGCAAATGCATCCACCGCGTCCGCCTGAGGATCCCTTGACCTGGACAAGTACCTGGGTAGTTTCTGGTTTAGATAAGAAGCCATCAGATCTATTTCTGGAAGACCCCACATCTGAACAATCTGAGAAAACACATCTTGATGGAGCGACCACTCCCCCAGATGTAAAGTCTGACGGCTGAGATAAACCGCTTCCCAATTGTCTATACCTGGGATATGAACCACAGAAATTAGACAGGAGCTGGATTCCGCCCAAGCAAGTTGTGACAAATCAAACCTTCTCAACATCACAATAGAGGGGTGTGGGCATGAAGGGGTTAATGGCACACAGCTCTGGTTCCTTTAACCTTGCAACTCTACAAAAGGACCTTAAGAGACACCACATTAACCCCCAAATCTTGTCCACACTACTCTAACAATTTCTGCCACCACCAAAACTTCTCAAATAAAGGGGCATTTTGGGAACCCCCAAAAACTCACACAATTTAACAATTAGTGAAACGTGCCTTTAACCTTGTCTCAACAGGAGTGTGAATTTGGATATTAGAGCCCAAAAGACAGAATGAGATTTTCTGTGTGTTTAATAACAAAAATATCAATACAGGTTACACAGTGCAAAATTATAAATACATTCAAAATAACATACAAATGCAAAGTTACAATTCTTTAAAAAAGAATAGGGGACATAAAATAATAGAAACACAATATCTTACTTATCAAATTCCTTTAGATATGTGGAGAGCTGCTGATCATGATGTTAATGGCTTTGGTCCCCAGGGCAGTTCTACCCACAAGTCTGTTACATAATTAAACTAAACTTTTCGTCTTGTCAAAGACACCGCCCTTGTTATAATTTATGACGAAGCTTAGCCAATACCACAAGTCTACCACTATCAGCCTCCAAGGGGAGGAGCGTTTTGCATTCCTACACACAAAACACTTCACCTCAGACCTGTAACAGGCTAAGGAGGGGGGGAAGGGGAGGAGGGGGGTCTCAGCTTACAGCTTTTCTGAAAACAGACGTCACACACAGGAAAAGCAGTTCACATTAACCCTTTCCAGGCCGAGACCACAATACCACCTCTCCCAGGTAGTCAATCCAGGTAGCAGCTACTCCACATGATTGTATCATGACGCAAGTATCCGAGATACTTCTTTCATAGCTTAAGGACTGCGAGTCCCACCCTGATGATTGACATATGCCACAGTTGTGATATTGTCTGTCTGAAAACAAATGAACGGTTCTCTCTTCAACAGAGGCCAAACCTGAAAAGCCCTGAAAATAGCACAGAGTTCAAAAATATTGATTGGTAACCTCGCCTCTTGAGATTTCCCAAACCCCTTGTGCTGTCAGAGATCCCCAGACAGCTCCCCAACCTAATAGACTTGCATATGTTGTGATCACAGTCCAGGTTGGACGAACAAAAGAGGCCCCTTGAACTATACCAATGGTGGTCTAACCACCAAGTCCGAGAGAATCGAACATTGGGATTTAAGGATATTAATTGTGATATCTACGTATAATCCCTGCACCATTGGTTCAGCATACAAAGCTGGAGAGATCTCGTATGAAAACGAGCAAAGGGGACCGCGTCCGATGCTGCAGTCATGAGACCTAAAACTTCCATGAACATAGCTACTGAAGGGATTGATTGAGACTGAAGGTTCCGACAAGCTGAAACCAATTTTAATCGTCTCTTGTCTGTTAGAGACAGAGTCAGACAATGAATCTGGAAAACTAAAAAGGTGACCCTTGTCTGAGGAAACAAAGAATTTTTTGGTAAATTGATCCTCCAACCATGTCTTTGAAGAAAAAACACTAGTTGATTTGTGTGAGATTCTGCAGAATGTAAAGACTGAGCTAGTACCAAGATATCGTCCAAATAAGGAAACGCCGCAATACCCCGTTCTCTGATTACAGAGAGTAGGGCACCGAGAGCCTTTGAAAAGATTCTTGGAGCTGTAGCTAGGCCAAATGGAAGAGCGACAAATTGGTAATGCTTGTCTACAAAAAAGAATCTCAAACGGATAGTGATCTGGATGAATCGGAATATGAAGATATGCATCCTGTAAGTCTATTGTGGACATATAATGCCCTTGCTGAACAAAAGGCAGAATAGTCCTTTATATTCACCATTTTGAAAGTTGGCACTCACAGAACAATTCAAAATTTTCAGATCCAGAACTGACCTGAATGAATTTTCTTTCTTTGGGACAATGAATAGAATTGAATAAAACCCCAGACCTTGTTCCTGAAATGGAACTGGTATGATTACCCCTGAAAGCTCCAGGTCTGAAACACATTTCAGAAAAGCCTGAGCCTTTACTGGATTTACTGGGATGCGCAAGAGAAAAACATCTTCTCACAGGAGGTCTTACTCTGAGAATCCTATTCGGTACCCTTGAGAGACAATACTCTGAATCCATTGATTTTGGACAAAATCTGCCCAAATGTTTTGAAAGAATCTTAATCTGCCTCCTACCAGCTGAGCTGGAATAAGGGCCGCACCTTCATGCAGACTTGGTGGCTGGCTTTGGTTTCTTAAACGTTTCCAATTGGAACCAGATTCTTTGGGGGAAGGATTAGGTTTCTGTTCCTTATTTTGTCAAAATTAACGAAAACGGTTAGAAGCTTTAGATTTACCCTTAGGTCTTTTATTCTGAGGCAAAACCCCCCCCCCCCCCCAGTGACAGCTGAAATAATGAAATCCAACTGAGAACCAAATAGCTTATTACCGTGGAAAGAAAACAGACTTTTTGCTTACCTGATAAATTACTTTCTCTTGCGGTGTATCCAGTCCACGGATTCATCCTTTACTTGTGAGATATTCTCATTCCCTACAGGAAGTGGCAAAGAGAGCACACAGCAAAGCTGTCCATATAGCTCCCCCTCTAGCTCCACCCCCCAGCCATTCGACCAAAGGTTAGGAAGAAAAAGGAGAAACCATAGGGTGCAGTGGTGACTGTAGTTTAAACAAAAAAAATTTTTACCTGACTTAAATGCCAGGTTTGGCCGTGGACTGGCCGTGGACTGGATACACCGCAAGAGAAAGTAATTTATCAGGTAAGCATAAATTCTGTTTTCTCTTGCAAGGTGTATCCAGTCCACGGATTCATCCTTTACTTGTGGGATAGCAATACCAAAGCTTTAGGACACGGATGAAGGGAGGGAACAAGACAGGTACCTTAAACAGAAGGCACCACTGCTTGCAAAACCTCTCTCTCAAAAATAGCCTCCGAAGAAGCAAATGTATCGAATTTGTAAAATTTGGCAAAAGTATGCAGTGAAGACCAAGTCGCTGCCTTACAAATCTGTTCAACAGAAGCCTCATTTTTGAAAGCCCATGTGGAAGCCACTGCTCTGGTAGAATGAGCAGTAATTCTTTCAGGAGGCTGCTGGCCAAAAGGAAAGAGAGGTAGCAGTTGCTTTCTGACCTCTCCTCTTACCAGAATAGATAACAAACAAAGAAGACGTTTGTCTGAAATCCTTAGTTGCTTGTAAATAGAACTTTAAAGCACAAACTACATCAAGATTGTGTAATAGACGTTCCTTCTTCGAAGATGGATTAGGACAGAGAGAAGGAACAACTATGTCCTGGTTAATATTCTTGTTAGAAACAACTTTAGGAAGAAAACCAGGCTTGGTACGCAAAACTACCTTATCTGCGTGGAACACCAGGTAAGGTGAATCACACTGTAAGGCAGATAATTCTGAAACTCTTCTAGCAGAAGAGATAGCTATCAAAAACAAAGCTTTCCAAGATAACAACTTAATGTCTATGGAATGCAAAGGTTCAAACGGAACCCCTTGAAGAACTGAAAGAACTAGATTCAAACACCATGGCGGAGCCACAGGTATATAGACAGGCTTGATTCTGACTAAAGCCTGAGCAAACGCATGAACATCTGGTACCTCTGCCAGACGCTTGTGTAACAGGATAGACAAAGCAGATATTTGTCCTTTTAAGGAACTAGCTGACAATCCTTTCTCCAATCCTTCTTGGAGAAAAGACAATATCCTGGGAATCCTAATCTTACTC
This sequence comes from Bombina bombina, assembly GCF_027579735.1. NCBI lineage: Eukaryota > Metazoa > Chordata > Amphibia > Anura > Bombinatoridae > Bombina > Bombina bombina. Next base: position 1,013,434,019 of record NC_069503.1, read on the forward strand.
CATGAGTAACCCTTGGATTCACACCAACAAAGATATTTCGGCCATATCTTATGGTAGATTTTCCTAGTAACAGGCTTTCTAGCCTGAATCAGAGTATCTATAACTGACTCAGAGAACCCACGCTTTGATAGAATTAAGCGTTCAATCTCCAAGCAGTCAGAGGTAGAGAAACTAAATTTGGATGCTTGAACGGACCCTGTATCAGAAGATCCTGCCTCATTGGCAATGTCCATGGTGGGACAGATGACATGTCCACTAGGTCTGCATACCAAGTCCTGCATGGCCACGCAGGCGCTATCAGAATCACTGAAGCTTTCTCCTGCTTGATTCTGGCAACCAGACGCGGGAGGAGAGGAAACAGTGGAAAAACATAAGCCAGATTGAAGGACCAAGGCGCTGTTAGAGCATCTATCAATACCGCCTTGGGATCCCAGGACCTGGACCCGTAGAGAGGTAGTTTGGTGTTCGGACGGGACGCCATCAGATCCAACTCTGGAGTGCCCCAAAGCTGAGCAAATGCCTCCGGGTGGAGTTCCCACTTCCCCGGGTGAAAAGTCTGACGACTTAGAAAATCCGCCTCCCAGTTGTCTACTCCTGGGATGTGAATTGCTGAGAGATGGCAGGAGTGATCCTCCGCCCACCTGATTATTTTGGTTACTTCCGTCATTGCTAGGGAACTCTTTGTCCCCCCCTGATGATTGACGTAAGCTACAGTCGTGATGTTGTCCGACTGAAATCTGATGAATTTGGCAGCCGCTAGTTGAGGCCATGCCTGAAGAGCGTTGAATATCGCCCTCAGTTCCAGAATGTTTATCGGGAGAAGAGTTTCTTCCCGAGACCGTAAGCCCTGAGCTTTCAGGGAGTCCAAGACCACACCCCAGCCGAACAGACTGGCTTCGGTCGTTACAATGATCCACTCTGGTCTGCGGAAACATATTCCCTGAGACAGGTGATCCTGAGACAACCACCAGAGAAGAGAATCTCTAGTCTCCTGGTCCAACTGAATTTGAGGAGACAAATCTGCATAATCCCCATTCCACTGTTTGAGCATGCATAGTTGCAGTGGTCTGAGATGTATCAGAGCAAAAGGGACTATATGTCCATTGCCGCTACCATTAGTCCGATTGTCTCCATGCACTGAGCTGCAGATGGCCGAGGAATGGAATGAAGAGCTTGGCAAGTAGTTAAATTTTAACTTTCTGACCTCCGTCAGAAATATTTTCATTTCTACCGAGTCTATCAGGGTTCCTAGGAATGGAACTCTTGTGAGGGGGGAGAGAGAACTCTCTTTTACATTCACCTTCCACCTGTGAGACCTCAGAAAGGCCAATACGATCTCCGTGTGAGACTTGGTTCTTTGGATAGTCGACGCCTGAATTAAGATGTCGTCTAGGTAAGGCTCCACTGCTATGCCCCGCGGTCTTAGAACCGCCAGGAGGGACCCTAGCACCTTTCTGAAAATTCTGGGAGCAGTGGCCAAACCGAAAGGAAGAGCCACAAACTGATAATGCTTTTCAAGAAAGGCGAACCTGAGAAACTGGTGATGATCTTTGTGGATAGGAATGTGCAGATACGCATCCTTTAGATCCACGGTAGTCATATATTGACCCTCCTGGATCATTGGTAAGATTGGCCGAATGGTCTCCATCTTGAATGATGGGTCTCTGAGGAATTTGTTTAGAATTTTGAGATCCAGGATTGGTCTGAAAGTTCCTTCTTTTTTTGGGAACCACAAACAGGTTTGAGTAAAACCCCAGTCCTTGTTCTGCAATTGGAACAGGGTGGATCACTCCCATTGTATGTAGATCTTCAACACAGCGTAAAAACGCCACTTTCTTTGTCTGATCTGTAGACAGATGAGAAATGTGGAACCTTCCCCTTGGAGGAGAGTCCTTGAATTCTAGAAGGTATCCCTGGGCTACAATCTCTAATGCCCAAGGATCGTGTACATCTCTTGCCCAGGCCTGAGCTAAGAGAGAGAGTCTGCCCCCTACTAGATCCGGTCCCGGATCGGGGGCTACCCCTTCATGCTGTCTTGGTGGCAGCTGCAGGCTTTTTGGCCTGTTTACCCTTATTCCAGCCCTGGTAAGGTTTCCAGGTTGCCTTGGGCTGTGAAGCGTTACCCTCTTGCTTTGCAGCCGGAGAGGATGAAGCGGGGCCGTTCCTGAAATTGCGAAAGGAACGAAAATTAGCTTTGTTCTTTGTCTTAAAGGGCTTGTCCTGAGGGAGAGCATGGCCTTTTCCCTTGGTGATATCTGAAATAATCTCTTTCAATTCAGGCCCGAAGAGGGTCTTTCCTTTGAAAGGAATGTTCAAAAGCTTGGATTTAGACGACACAACCTGAATTTTTCACCGCTAACTTAGCTATTTGGAAAGCGGCGTCAGTGATAAAAGAATTAGCTAGCTTTAGAGCCTTAATTCTATCCATAATTTCCTCATATGAGGTCTCCGTCTGGAGCGAGTCTTCCAGCGCCTCAAACCAGAAAGCAGCTGCAGTAGTTACAGGAATAATGCAGGAAATAGGTTGGAGAAGAAAGCATTGTTGAACAAAAATTTTCTTAAGTAAACCCTCTAACTTCTTATCCATAGGGTCTTTAAAAGCACAACTGTCTTCAATTGGTATGGTTGTGTGTTTAGCAAGTGTAGAAATAGCCCCCTCCACCTTAGGGACCGTCTGCCACGAGTCCCGCACAGGGTCAGGTATGGGGAACATTTTCTTAAAAACAGGAGGGGGAGCAAAGGGAACACCTGGTCTATCCCACTCCCTAGTAACGATATCCGCAATCCTCTTAGGGACTGGAAACTTATCCGTGTAAACCGGGACCTCTAGGTACTTGTCCATTTTACACAATCTCTCTGGGATCACCAAAGGGTCGCAGTCATCCAGAGTAGCCAATACCTCCCTAAGCAAAACGCGGAGGTGTTCTAGTTTAAATTTAAAAGCCAATGTATCTGAATCTGTCTGAGGAGGAACCCTTCCTGAATCAGAGACTTCTCCCTCAGACATCAAATCCCTTGCTCCCACTTCAGAGCGTTGTGAGGGTATATCGGATACGGCTACCAAAGCGTCAGAATGCTCATAATCTGTTCTTAAAACGGAGCTATCACGCTTTGCGGGTAACAAGGGCAGTTTAGATAAGAAGGCTGTAAGAGAATTATCCATGACTGCCGCTAAGTCTTGTAATGTAAAAGTGTTAGACGCACTAGAGGTACTAGGCGTCGCTTGCGCGGGCGTAACTGGCTGTGACACTTGGGGAGAGGCAGACGGGCTACCCTCGTTACCTTCAGTCTGAGAATCATCTTGGGCCACATTTTTAAGTGCAACAATATGATCTTTAAAGTGTATAGACATATCAGTACAAGTGGGACACATTCTGAGAGGGGGTTCCACCATGGCTTCTAAACACATTGAACAAGGATTTTCCTTAGTGTCAGACATGTTTAATAGACTAGTAATATATACAAGCAGGCTTGGAAATCACTTTAATCAAATAAAAAACACAATTTGAAAAAAACGTTACTGTACCTTTAAAAAATAAAAAGAGCACACAATTTTACAAAACAGTGAAAAATGCAACAATTCTCCTGAAATTTTCACAGTATGTACCTAAAGCCTTATTAAGATTGCACCACAAGTTTCAAAACGATTAACCCCTTAATGCCCAAACCGGAGCAGCCTAAAGCCAACACCCGGTTAAAAATAGTACAGCACCTTGTCACAGCCTTGCTGTGGCCCTACCTGCCCTTAGGGATCAGATTTGGGGGAATATAGCTTCTATAAGGCCCTCAAACAGCAGCAGGACCCTTCATGTGAATCAGCATGAACTTCTCTGCAAATTCTAACTGCGCATCTGAGGCGCGAAATTAGGCCCCTCCCACTCTACTCCGGAGTTGTGAGGCCTAGTAAAACACTTAAGTGACTAAAAAACCAGCCATGTGAGTAATAACCCCAGAAAAAACCCCAAAAGGACTTTCAAAGTGTCTACAAACTATATTTTTCTTGAATAAACAATCTATTGCCCTGAATCAGTGTCAACCAGCATAATTAGCCCTGTTATGTAAGCATTCAATTCCTTACTAAGTATGTGAACATAGCTTACCCTCCCCCTCATGGGGATATTGTCAGTCTCTTCTAGCATTATCTCAGTCTTGTCTAGAAATAAATGACTGAACATACCTCATTGCAGATTACCCTGCAAACCGTTCCCCCCCAACTGAAGTTTTCTGGTACTCCTCAGTCCTGTGTGGGAACAGCAGTGGATTTTAGTTACAACATGCTAAAGTAATTTTCCTCTCAGCAGAAATCTTCATCACTTTTCTGCTAGAGAGTAAATAGTACAAACCGGTACCATTTAAAATAACAAACTTTTGATTGAAGATAATAAAAACATAATTTATGCTTACCTGATAAATTTATTTCTCTTGTAGTGTATCCAGTCCACGGATCATCCATTACTTATGGGATATTAACTCCTCCCCAACAGGAAGTGCAAGAGGATTCACCCAGCAGAGCTGCTATATAGCTCCTCCCCTAACTGCCATTACCAGTCATTCGACCGAAAACATGCAGAGAAAGGAAAACCATAGGGTGCAGTGGTGACTGTAGTTTAATTGAAAAATTACCTGCCTTAAAGTGACAGGGCAGGCCGTGGACTGGATACACTACAAGAGAAATAAATTTATCAGGTAAGCATAAATTATGTTTTCTCTTGTTAAGTGTATCCAGTCCACAGATCATCCATTACTTATGGGATACCAATACCAAAGCTAAAGTACACGGATGACGGGAGGGACAGGCAGGCTCTTTATACGGAAGGAACCACTGCCTGAAGAACCTTTCTCCCAAAAACAGCCTCCGAAGAAGCAAAAGCGTCAAATTTGTAAAATTTGGAAAAAGTATGAAGAGAAGACCAAGTTGCAGCCTTGCAAATCTGTTCAACAGAAGCCTTATTCTTAAAGGCCCAAGTGGAAGCCACAGCTCTAGTAGAATGTGCTGTAATTCTTTCAGGAGGCTGCTGTCCAGCAGTCTCATAGGCTAACCGTATTATGCTACGAAGCCAAAAGGAGAGAGAGGTAGCCGAAGCTTTTTGACCTCTCCTCTGACCAGAATAAACGACAAACAGGGAAGACGTTTGTCGAAAATCCTTAGTTGCCTGTAGATAAAATTTCAGGGCACGGACTACATCTAGATTGTGTAGCAGACGTTCCTTTTTCGAAGAAGGATTAGGACACAAAGATGGAACCACAATCTCTTGATTGATATTCCTGTTAGTGACCACCTTAGGTAGGAACCCAGGTTTAGTATGCAGAACTACCTTGTCTGAATGAAAAATCAGATAAGGAGAATCACAATGTAAGGCAGATAACTCAGAGACTCTTTGAGCCGAGGAAATCGCCATTAAAAACAGAACTTTCCAAGATAACAACTTGATATCAATGGAATGAAGGGGTTCAAACGGAACCCCCTGTAAAACATTAAGAACTAAGTTCAAACTCCATGGTGGAGCAACAGTTTTAAACACAGGCTTGATCCTAGCTAAAGCCTGACAAAAAGCTTGAACGTCCGGAACTTCTGACAGACGTTTGTGTAAAAGAATGGACAGAGCTGAAATCTGTCCCTTTAAGGAACTAGCGGATAAACCCTTTTCTAAACCTTCTTGTAGAAAAGACAATATCCTCAGAATCCTAACCTTACTCCATGAGTAACTCTTGGATTCGCACCAATATAAGTATTTGCGCCATATCTTATGGTAAATCTTTCTGGTAACAGGCTTCCTAGCCTGTATTAAGGTATCAATAACTGACTCAGAAAAACCACGTTTTGATAAAATCAAGCGTTCAAATTCCAAGCAGTCAGCTTCAGAGAAATTAGATTTTGATGTTTGAAGGGACCCTGGATCAGAAGGTCCTGTTTCAGAGGTAGCGACCAAGGTGGACAGGATGACATGTCCACTAGATCTGCATACCAAGTCCTGCGTGGCCATGCAGGCGCTATTAGAATCACTGATGCTCTCTCCTGTTTGATTCTGGCAATCAATCGAGGAAGCATCGGGAAGGGTGGAAACACATAAGCCATCCCGAAGGTCCAAGGTGCTGTCAAAGCATCTATCAGAACCGCTCCCGGATCCCTGGATCTGGACCCGTAACGAGGAAGCTTGGCGTTCTGTCGAGACGCCATGAGATCTATCTCTGGTTTGCCCCAACGTCGAAGTATTTGGGCAAAGACCTCCGGATGAAGTTCCCACTCCCCCGGATGAAAAGTCTGACGACTTAAGAAATCCGCCTCCCAGTTCTCCACTCCCGGGATGTGGATTGCTGACAGGTGGCAAGAGTGAGACTCTGCCCAGCGAATTATCTTTGATACTTCCATCATTACTAGGGAGCTTCTTGTCCCTCCCTGATGGTTGATGTAAGCTACAGTCGTGATGTTGTCCGACTGAAACCTGATGAACCCCCGAGTTGTTAACTGGGGCCAAGCCAGAAGGGCATTGAGAACTGCTCTCAATTCCAGAATGTTTATTGGTAGGAGACTCTCCTCCTGATTCCATTGTCCCTGAGCCTTCAGAGAATTCCAGACAGCGCCCCAACCTAGTAGGCTGGCGTCTGTTGTTACAATTGACCAGTCCGGCCTGCTGAATGGCATCCCCCTGGACAGATGTGGCCGAGAAAGCCACCATAGAAGAGAATTTCTGGTCTCTTGATCCAGATTCAGAGTAGGGGACAAGTCTGAGTAATCCCCATTCCACTGACTTAGCATGCACAATTGCAGCGGTCTGAGATGTAGGCGTGCAAAGGGTACTATGTCCATTGCTGCTACCATTAAGCCGATCACCTCCATGCATTGAGCTACTGACGGGTGTTGAATGGAATGAAGGACACGGCATGCATTTTGAAGCTTTGTTAACCTGTCTTCTGTCAGGTAAATCTTCATTTCTACAGAATCTATAAGAGTCCCCAAGAAGGGAACTCTTGTGAGTGGAAAGAGAGAACTCTTCTTTTCGTTCACCTTCCATCCATGCGACCTTAGAAATGCCAGTACTAACTCTGTAAGACTTGGCAGTTTGAAAGCTTGAAGCTTGTATCAGAATGTCGTCTAGGTACGGAGCTACCGCAATTCCTCGCGGTCTTAGTACCGCCAGAAGAGCACCCAGAACCTTTGTGAAGATTCTCGGAGCCGTAGCCAATCCGAATGGAAGAGCTACAAACTGGTAATGCCTGTCTAGAAAGGCAAACCTTAGATACCGGTAATGATCTTTGTGAATCGGTATGTGAAGGTAAGCATCCTTTAAATCCACTGTGGTCATGTACTGACCCTTTTGGATCATGGGTAAAATTGTCCGAATAGTTTCCATTTTGAACGATGGAACTCTTAGGAATTTGTTTAGGATCTTTAAATCCAAGATTGGCCTGAAAGTTCCCTCGTTTTTGGGAACCACAAACAGATTTGAGTAAAACCCTTGTCCTTGTTCCGACCGCAGAACCGGATGGATCACTCCCATTAATAAAAGATCTTGTACGCAGCGTAGAAACGCCTCTTTCTTTATTTGGTTTGTTGACAACCTTGACAGATGAAATCTCCCTCTTGGGGGAGAGAATTTGAAGTCTAGAAGGTATCCCTGAGATATGATCTCTAACGCCCAGGGATCCTGGACATCTCTTGCCCAAGCCTGGGCGAAGAGAGAAAGTCTGCCCCCCACTAGATCCGTTCCCGGATCGGGGGCCCTCGATTCATGCTGTCTTAGGGGCAGCAGCAGGTTTCCTGGCCTGCTTGCCCTTGTTCCACGACTGGTTAGGTCTCCAGCCTTGTCTGTAGCGAGCAACAGCTCCTTCCTGTTTTGGTGCAGAGGAAGTTGATGCTGCTCCTGCTTTGAAATTACGAAAGGAACGTAAATTAGACTGTCTAGTCTTAGGTTTGGCTCTGTCTTGAGGCAGGGCATGGCCTTTACCTCCTGTAATGTCAGCGATAATTTCTTTCAACCCGGGCCCGAATAAGGTCTGCCCTTTGAAAGGTATATTAAGCAATTTAGATTTAGAAGTAACGTCAGCTGACCAGGATTTTAGCCACAGTGCTCTGCGTGCCTGAATGGCGAATCCGGAATTCTTAGCCGTAAGTTTAGTTAAATGTACTACGGCATCTGAAATAAATGAGTTAGCTAACTTAAGGGCTTTAAGCTTGTGTGTAATCTCATCTAATGGAGCTGATTCAAGTGTCTCTTCCAGAGACTCAAACCAAAATGCTGCTGCAGCCGTGACAGGCGCAATGCATGCAAGAGGTTGCAATATAAAACCTTGTTGAACAAACATTTTCTTAAGGTAACCCTCTAACTTTTTATCCATTGGATCTGAAAAGGCACAGCTATCCTCCACCGGGATAGTGGTACGCTTAGCTAAAGTAGAAACTGCTCCCTCCACCTTAGGGACCGTTTGCCATAAGTCCCGTGTGGTGGCGTCTATTGGAAACATCTTTCTAAATATCGGAGGGGGTGAGAACGGCACACCGGGTCTATCCCACTCCTTAGTAACAATTTCAGTAAGTCTCTTAGGTATAGGAAAAACGTCAGTACTCGCCGGTACCGCAAAATATTTATCCAACCTACTCATTTTCTCTGGTATTGCAACTGTGTTACAATCATTCAGAGCCGCTAACACCTCCCCTAGTAATACACGGAGGTTTTCCAGCTTAAATTTAAAATTTGAAATATCTGAATCCAGTTTGTTTGGATCAGAACCGTCACCCGCAGAATGAAGCTCTCCGTCCTCATGTTCTGCAAATTGTGACGCAGTGTCTGACATGGCCCTAATATTATCAGCGCACTCTGTTCTCACCCCAGAGTGATCACGCTTACCTCTTAGTTCTGGTAATTTAGCCAAAACTTCAGTCATAACAGTAGCCATATCCTGTAATGTGATTTGTAATGGCCGCCCAGATGTACTCGGCGCTACAATATCACGCACCTCCCGAGCGGGAGATGCAGGCACTGACACGTGAGGCAAGTTAGTCGGCATAACTCTCCCCTCGTTGTTTGGTGAAATATGTTCAATTTGTACAGATTGACTTTTATTTAAAGTAGCATCAATACAGTTAGTACATAAATTTCTATTGGGCTCCACTTTGGCTTTAGCACATATAGCACAGATATCTTCCTCTGAATCAGACATGTTTAAGAAAGTTATAGCATCAAATCTTTGTAAAAAACACAATTTTAGCAAAGGATTGCTCCCATTAGCAAAGGATAACTAACCCTGATAGCAGAAAAAAAATACAGAAATAAACGTTTTTTTATCACAGTCAACTACAATCTCACAGCTCTGCTGTGAGTGATTACCTCCCTCAAAACAAGTTTTGAAGACCCCTGAGTTCTGTAGAGATGAACCGGATCATGCAGGGAAGACAAACTTCTGACTGAATTTTTTGATGCGTAGCAAAAGCACCAAAAAAGGCCCCTCCCCCTCACACATAACAGTGAGAGAGATCAGTAAACTGTCATAAATTAAATAAAACGACTGCCAAGTGGAAAAAAATAGTGCCCAAAACATTTTTTCACCCAGTACCTCAGAAAATTAAACGATTTTACATGCCAGCAAAAAACGTTTAACATTAATAAATTGAGTGTTATTAAAAAGCCTGTTGCTAGTCCCTGCAAATTAGGCTAAAGTTTTATGCATACAGTATAATTCCAGTGAAGTGCCATTCCCCAGAATACTGAAGTGTAAAATATACATACATGACAGCCTGATACCAGTTGCTGCTACTGCATTTAAGGCTGAGTTTACATTATATCGGTATGGCAGAATTTTCTCATCAATTCCATTGTAAGAAAATAATAAGCTGCTACATACCTCTTTGCAGATTAATCTGCCCGCTGTCCCCTGATCTGAAGTTTACCTCTCCTCAGATGGCCGAGAAACAGCAATATGATCTTAACTACTCCGGCTAAAATCATAGAAAAACTCAGGTAGATTCTTCTTCAAATTCTACCAGAGAAGGAATAACACACTCCGGTGCTATTATAAAATAACAAACTTTTGATTGAAGGTATGAAACTAAGTATAATCACCACAGTCCTCTCACACATCCTATCTATTTGTTGGGTGCAAGAGAATGACTGGTAATGGCAGTTAGGGGAGGAGCTATATAGCAGCTCTGCTGGGTGAATCCTCTTGCACTTCCTGTTGGGGAGGAGTTAATATCCCATAAGTAATGGATGATCCGTGGACTGGATACACTTAACAAGAGAAAACTACAATTCTAACACCACATTCACTTTACCCTCCCGTAGAGAGACCCTAGTGCTTAGAGCTGGCAAAGAGAATGACTGAGGGGTGAAGATAGAGGGGGAGCTATATGGACAGCTTTGCTGTGTGCTCTGCCACTTCCTGTAGGGAATGAGAATATCCCACAAGTAAAGGATGAATCCGTGGACTGGATACACCTTGCAAGAGAAAGATAGTAATCTAGACTTAGGTATGTCAGCATTCCAAGATTTAAGCCACAAAGCTCTTCTAGCTAAAATAGCTAAAGACATAGATTTAACATCAATTTTGAGGACATCAAAAATGGCATCACAGATAAAATGATTAGCATGTTGAAGCAAGGGAACAATGCTAGACAGGATCCATTTCCTGTTGCGCTAAACTTTCCAACAAAAAGTTGATGCAGCTGCAACATCAGCCATAGAAATGGGAGGCCTGAGAAGATAGCCAGAATATAAATAACCTTTCCTTAGATAAGATTCAAGTTTCCTACCTAAAGGGTCTTTAAAAGAAGTACTATCTTCCATAGGAATAGTAGTACGTTTAGCAAGAGTAGAAATAGCCCAATCAACTTTGGGGATCTTTTCCCAAAACTCCAATCTAACTGCTGGCAAAGAATTTGATTTTTTAAACCTTGAAGAAGGAATAAAAGAAGTACCAGGCCTATTCCATTCCTTAGAAATCATATCAGAAATAGCATCAGGAACTGGAAAAACCTCTGGAGTAACCACAGGAAGTTCATAAACAAAATTTAAACGTTTACTAGTTTTAATATCAAGAGGACTAGTTTCCTCAATATCCAATGTAATCAACACCTCTTAACAAGGAAAAAATATACTCCATTTTAAATAAATAAGCAGATTTGTCAGTGTCAATATCTGAGGAAGGATCTTCTGAATCAGATAGATCCTCATCAGAGGAGGATAATTCAGTATGTTGTCGGTTATTTAAAATTTCATCAACTTTATGAGAAGTTTTAATAAGACCTTTTAAGTTTATTAGAAGGTGGGATGGCAGACAAAGCCTTCTGAATTGCATCAGCAATACAATCTTTTATATTCACAGGTATATCATGTACATTAGATGTTGAAGGAACAACAGGCATTGCACTATTACTGATGGACACGTTCTCTGCATGTAAAAGCTTATGACAATTATTACATACCACAGCTGGAGATATAATCTCCACAAATTTACAACAGATACAATTGGCTTTGTTAGAACTGTTATCAGGCAGCAGAGTTGCAACAGTGGTTTCTGAGACAGGATCAGATTGAGACATCTTGCAAATGTAAGAGGAAAAAAAACATATAAAAGCAAAATGATCAATTTCCTTATATGGCAGTTTCAGGAAAGGGAAAAAAATGCAAACAGCATAGCCATCTGACACAGAAAAAGGCATATAGGAATGGGGTTTTAAATAATGAAATTATTTGGTGCCAAGTATGACACACAACGCAAACTGAAAAAAGTTTGGCGCTAAAATCCGGAAATGACACACTAGCGTCATTGTAGACGCAACCTTGTGCAAGGAACTCTGCGTCAACCAAGACGCTAGAAATGACAAATTTGCGTCATCTGACGTACCTTTGTGCCAAAAAAAATTCTTGCGCCAAGAATGACGCAATAAAACTTTGGCATTTTGCGCCCTCGCAAGCCTAATTTTGCCCGCGAAACTTAATGAAAAAGCAGTCAATTGAAAAAAAAGACTATACCCCAGGTAAGAAAAATATTTTCCTAAATATGTTTTTTCCCAAATATGAAACTGATAGTCTGCAAAAGGAAATATACATAAACCTGACTCATGGCAAATATAAGTACAATACATTTATTTAGAACTTTATATTAATGCATAAAAGTGTCAAACCATAGCTGAGAGTGTCTTAAGTAATGAAAACATACTTACCGAAAGACACCCATCCACATATAGCAAATAGCCAAACCAGTACTGAAACAGTTATCAGTAGAGGTAATGGAATATGAGAGTATATCGTCCATCTGAATAAGGGAGGTAGGAGATGAATCTCTATGACCGATAACAGAGAATCTAATAAATAGATCTCCCACAAGGAAAACCATTGCATCCCTGACATTCACTGTACTCAGAGGAATCGGGCTTCAAAATGCTGAGAGGCGCATACCGTAGAAATCTTAGCACAAACTTACTTCACCTCCATAGGAGGCAAAGTTTGTAAGACTGAATTGTGGGTGTGATGAGGGGTGTATTTATAGGTATTTTGAGGTTTGGGAAACTTTGCCCCTCCTGGTAGGATTGTATATCTCATACGTCACTAGCTTATGGACTCTTGCCAATTACATGAAACATTGATAATTGGAGTAAATTAGAAAGTTTCTTAAAGTTGCATGCTCTATCTGAACCTTAAAAAAAACATTTGGGTTTAGTATCCCTTTAAAAGATACCTGGTCAATAAATAGATATTTGTTATGTTGGAGGGTCAATATAATGGCATTAAAATAGGCAAAATGCTGAAAAACCTAAATATTTTCCCCTAAGTTGCTCCTGAAAAAACAAAAATTTATGCTTACCTGATACATTTATTTATTTTGTCACGATGAGTCCACGGATCATCTTCAATTACTGTTGGGAATATCCCTCCTGGCCAGCAGGAAGAGGCAAAGAGCACCACAGCAGAGCTGTTAAGTATCACTTCCCTTCCCACAAACCCCAGTCATTCGACCGAAGGAAAAGGAGAGAAAGGAAATAACAAAGGTGCAGAGCTGCCTGAGGTTTATATATAAAAAAAAAAAAAAAAAAAAAAAAAACTGTCTGAAAAAAAGGGAGGGCCGTGGACTCATCGTGTCAAGAAAGAAAGCATTTATCAGGTAAGCATAAATTTTGTTTTCTTTCTAATGACACAGTGAGTCCACGGATCATCTTCAATTACAGTTGGGAATCAATACCCAAGCTAGAGGACACAGATACGGGAGGGACAAGACAGGTTTTTCAAGCAGTAGTGCCTTCTGTTTAGATTACCTTTCTCCCAAAAGAAGCCCCAGCAGAGGCAAATATCAAATTAATAAAAGTTAGAAAAAAAAAACATTTCCACAGAGGTCTCATTTAAATACACCGCCCCAGCGGAGATGCTTAAATACTCTCAGGAGCCCTACGATTAACTTAAAATACAATACAAAATAAATAATTTTTTTCTGTCTAAATACTGGGTCTTTTAAATAATAGTAGTTAATCTGTAGTAAATCCTATAGGTATATTTAATCCCTTTTTACACATTGCATCTAATATAACGGCCATATAACTTGTAATGAAATATATATTTTGTACTTCTTTCTAACCAATTATAGGTCATTACACATTCACTACTTACGGCACATTTTATTCTATTTAAAATAGACCACACTGTATATCAATGGAAATATCTACATACCTATTTTAGCACTTGCACTTTGAATTGCACACCCCATATTATAGTCAACACCTTATTGTATCCTACCTTTTTAAACATTTGCTCTAATCTTCTTATATTAAACTCCTTTACAGAATAAGGAAAAATATTCACACATCTTTGCACTTCTTGCTTTACCAACGCACATCGCACTGTCCTAATTTAGGAAGTTTTATAAAATTAGATTTTCCACTTATTCCTTTAGCTATTGTTAGCGCCCTCACTTCATCTTCCATTGAAGGATCTTTCTCAAAGTGAGGTGTTTGGAATTCTCTGTTTATATCCAGCGCTCTACATATTCACATTTTTGCTTCCTACGATTAACACTTTGCAACCAGAGAAGAAAGTGGAAGGAATTTTCCAGCAATTATGTTTACCCAGAAAAACAAAACAATGCATTGGACTGACAAAAGTCTTAATATGGTAGATAAAATGATTAGGCCCGCACAACATCTAGGATGTGTAACAGACGATCTTCATGAAGAGAAGGATAGGACAGAGAAAGGGAACAACAATCTCCTTTCTGTCCAAAAGGACCCTAGAAGAAAACCAAACTTGGTACAGAGAACTACCTTATCTAACAGTAAATATGAGTTAAGAACCACACTGCCACACTGAGAATCCGGAAGAAAGCAGAAAGAAACAAACCTTAAACACAGGCCTGATACTGACCAGGACCTGATAAGGATTGTACATCCGGCCCATCCGCTAGATGCTAGGGTAAGAAGAGTACATAGCCACAGCTGGATTTGAACTCCTGATTTTCAGCTTATAAAGCAGCAAAGTTTACCAATAAGCCAGACACCATTCACCTAATGTAATTAGCCGGAATCTGACCCTTAAGAGATAAATCCTTAAAAATGTGCTTGAGATTACTTAGCACAAAGTATGAATGTATTGGGTACTTGCAAGCGCGGCCAATCACCCACAAGGGTCTCAAGGTGCTGCTCATTTTATCGACCTCAGGAGGATGAAAGGTTGAGTGGACCTCGCCAGGGATGAACCTGCAACCCTTGTGTTGCTACAGAGCTCAGCCACAGTGCCCTAGCAAACTGAGCTAACTGTCCGGCTATATTAAGATACAAACATTCAATCTCCAAGTCGTCAAATTCAGAGAACTACATTTTTTGATGACCTTTTCGAAATGACATCTCCACTAGATTCACCTACAGATCTTGCAATGCCACGCAGGAGCATCTAGAAATACCCTCTCCCCTCTTGAGCTGAACGAAGACTCATGGAAGGAGAATAACCCTAGAAAAAGGGTAAGTCCAACTTGAAGTTCCAAAGAACTGCCAGAGTATCTATCAGAAAGGCATGAAGATCTCTTGACCTCGACCAAAATTAGGGAACTTGGTGTTTTGACAAAACACCATCAGAACCAATTCTGGTAAGCCCAAATTGGTTGTGAACCTGAAGAACACCTCTGGATGGAGGCTCCACTCCCCGAGATGGGAAGTCTGACTGAACAGAAATACCACTTTCCACATGTCCACTCCAAAAAAGTGGATGGCCGATAGACAGAAACTGTGAGCACTTGCCCACAGAAAAAGTCTGAAACACTTCCTACATGACTAAGGAACTCAGAAAGAAAATGATATAAGCCACAGAGGCTATACTGTCTCAAGGCACTGCTCAGATTAGAACCCGCTAAACTGGGCTTGGACACAGACCAAAAATTTAGATCATTGTAACTCTCACAATTCCCAAATGATGAAAGGGAGAACAGTCTCACGGAACCAACGTCCCTGCGCCTTGAACGAGTCCCAAAGTCCTCCCAGCCCAGCAGGCTGGTGATCACAATCACAAATGCCCAGGAAGGTCTCAGAAACATGAGTGCCGAGACAGAGTCCTGAAAAACCACCACAGGAAGAGACTCTTGTTTATTCCCAGGCACATCCAAATAATCCCCATTCCTCTGACTAAGTATGCCTAACTGCAGAGCTCTCAAACGAAATACAACAATGGATGATGTCCATGGAAGCCCCATCATACCAATTGTCTCCATACACTGAACCGCAGCTGCCGAACAGTAGACTGAAGAGAGCAGGATTGGCTTTTCTGTCAGAAGAATGTGCATCGATAGGAAAACAAATTATAGTCCCCCTCTGTAGCTGAGATAAGGGACTTCTTTCCCAGCTCCACTTCCAAATGTGAGCAAGATAAAAGAAACCTCTGAATGAGATTTTGCTTGAAGGATGGCGCCTAACCAAAAAGGTCAGTCAGGCAGGCCGCCACTGCAATCCCAGAACCAGTTAGAAAACTCAGGAAGCTGGGGCTAAGCCATTGTTGAACCACAAACTGAAAAAGTTTGGTCAGAAAGAAAAATTCTAAGAAGAACCCTTTAATGGGAACCTGAGAGTATGCATCCTTTAGGTCTAAGGTCATTATAAACTGACCCCTGCCCCAAGGAAGAATGGAGCGAATAGTCTATCTTGAAGGACAGTACTCAAAGAAACTGTTTAGACAATCTAGTTCTAAATTAGGCCACAAACTTCCCTCTGTAACCACAAACAGAATGGAAAATGAACAATCCCTGTTACAGAACTGGACCATTACTCCCAGGGAGGAAGACCCTGAACACATTACAAGAATGAGTCTCTTCTTATCCGACTACAGATAATCCTAAGGAGTAAAACCTGCCCCAGGGAGGAAAGGGTTGAATTCCAAATTGAAACCCTGGAATACTATATCAATGGCCCCTTTAGATATCTAGGACCTTTCGTATCCAGGCAACACAAAAACTGAGATAGATTTCCCCCCCCCCCCCCCATAGGATCCGATCCTGGCTCGGGGTAAACCCTACCTGCTGAATGAGATTTAGCTGAGGGTCTCTAACGAAAGACAACATTAGCGACAGAAAGAAAAAATTGGCCTTTCACTGGAATCAGACAAGGCGTTGTACCAAAGGATGCCGCATATGTCCATAAAGGTCTCCATCCTGAAGGAGCATCTATCTTTATCTGAATAATAGAGGCTCCTATAACTTTAAGTACCATGCTGATAATTAAAGGAGACAGAAGTCAAACAAGGAACCCCGAGGGGAACCTAAGGCGGGGTGCGCTGGGTGAATGTGAAATGTGAATTTATGCACAAACAATATGGGTCCCGTGAAATAGGGTAGAAAGTCAATACCAGTGTAAGACAAAAAGAAGTCGGCGGCAAAGCTCCTCTGGTCTTCGGCGTGAAGATTTCTGAAAATTAAGAGTGAGAAAGAGGGCGCCACATAGCGTGATACTGTTGATACAGATTCAGAAGGCAAGGAATTCAAAAAGGCTTACCGAACAGCTCTGCACCGTTCTGTGACCGGTGCTATCAGGCAGACTAACACTCTCAGTGGTTAGCACACTGGGTGGCCTCGGATGGAATGCAGGCGGGTGGGTCTCAGCGTTGAGAATTAGCACACTGGGTGGCCTCAGATGTAATGGAAACAGGTGGATTTTTTATGCCTGAGGAAAAGACCATTGGTCTAGAAACGCATAGCAAAAACCTGGTTTGATTAAAGATTTTAACTTTATCACACGGAAGTTGTCGCTCACAATCATTTACCTTACTTGGAGAGGTATCTTATGTTTATAATCCATTGGAGGCTGCAGTATAGGTGTTGCAGAGACGCGGATTTGCTCTAATTAAGCAACGCTGAAATCCACCTGTTTCCATTACATCTGAGGCCACCCAGTGTGCTAATTCTCAACGCTGAGACCCACCCGCCTGCATTCCATCCGAGGCCACCCAGTGTGCTAACCACTGAGAGTGTTAGTCTGCCTGATAGCACCGGTCACAGAACGGTGCCGAGCTGTTCGGTAAGCCTTTTTGAATTCCTTGCCTTCTGAATCTGTATCAACAGTATCACGCTATGTGGCGCCCTCTTTCTCACTCTTAATTAAAGGAGACAGTTTAATACAGACAGCAGATGGGGAAAAAAGGAATCCTTGACTTCTCCCATACCTGAACAGGAGAAATATTTACCAATGAAACCTAGTGTATATACAATTACTTTATTCTTGAGGAGTGACAACAACAGGAAAGTCTACCAAGTAGCCAACACTTCTTAAATACCCAAAGGTGTTTAGGCTTGAATCTGAAGAGAACTACTTCAGCAATAGATGAAGGAGTTATACTGTCTGAATCAGAGTCTTAACCCTCAGACGCTACCAACTAGCCTTCTCAATGGAGTATAAGAAGGGCAATATGTGTAGCAGCAAGTGGAGCAGAGACTTTACTATCTGATTCATTAAATTTCCTCTTGTGATTTCCCTCTATAACAGGAAAAGCAGACAGAGCCACAGATGTCAGAAGATACCTGGGCAGACAATCTTGCAAGCAAATAACTCCTCCAGGACATTGAGGGGAACTGCAGGGTACTGCATGTGACGCCATAACAAGGCATGGAACGTTTGCAGAGAAAGCTGTGGCATAGCCTAAACAGCATCATCCAGGGAGACATGAAGGTAAAAAAAAAAATTTGGAATTAAAATATTT
Source organism: Bombina bombina (assembly GCF_027579735.1). Taxonomy (NCBI): domain Eukaryota; kingdom Metazoa; phylum Chordata; class Amphibia; order Anura; family Bombinatoridae; genus Bombina; species Bombina bombina. Next base: position 1,013,452,177 of record NC_069503.1, read on the forward strand.
AAAAATATTAAATATATTAAACATGATACAGTCACTTTAATATGAGACTTTATTTTTTTTATATATATATATATATATATATATATATATATATATATATATATATATATAAAATATATAAAAAATATATACACAAGAACAGGCCACTGTTCCATGTCTTAGCAAGAAGAAATTATTCATTAGATTATACTTCCTTAATCAAAGGAAAGCAACAAACAATTTATATGTAAGTGAAAACTATTTTAAAGTAGTATATCATTCAGCCCAATCCTCCAGGACAATGGAACGTTTATTAACACAGGTTGGAAACCAAACCTGAGATGCCAAGGAAAGAGGAAGACAAAATTCCTCCGTCCCTAAATTGCATTCATTGGCTGCTAATGTGTATACACACATCGTAACATAATTCAATTTCCGTCCTCTTATCTTAGATTGACGGATGAAAAACAGACAATTCAAGCATCTTTCTTTATTATTTAAACTGTCTGCTTATTGTGACATCATAACATATTTAAATTTCATCCTCACCGGCTTACAAACATTAGAAGTGCTTTCAATTTTGCACAAACAAAACACAAGCGATAAACGAGGCAGGCAGAACGTCAGCTCCGTCCCGCTCTCTGCCGGAGAACGGGGCGGAGAAGACACAAGCGCTCAACCCTGCTGAAGAGACTAACATGGAATACAGCTATACCCAGCATGTGATGGAAGGCCAAAGCAATCTTGCCCAGACTTCAAAATAAAAAAATCTTCATAGAAGAAACTTAACCAGGACACCTCATTACTTCACCTCTTCCTTGTACTAGAGGCAAAGAGAATGACTGGGGTTTGTGGGAAGGGAAGTGATACTTAACAGCTCTGCTGCTCTTTGCCTCCTGCTGGCCAGGAGTGATATTCTCAACAATAATTGAAGATGATCTGTGGACTCACCGTGTCATTAGAAAGAAAAACCTTTCGCAGCATGAGGCGGCCTGAGAAGGATCCCTATGTGCCTTGAGGTGGAGTAGGGTAAGGTGGTATGCAGGAGAAAGGAGAAGTCGACTTCAAAATAAATACTTCTAGCTAATTTATTGTCTTCTTCCCTATGCATAATAGCAATTTGTTGAGGTTTATATATCTGAGCATGTTTCTCTCTAGGAAGGCAATGTTGCAGCAAAAGCAAGTATAGCAACAAATACATTACTGGAATGTTGTCTCAGATCTAAATATTGACTTGCTCTTTCACACAAATTGCCATTTCAAGATACAATCGGTCGGCCGGGAGAGATAGTTCTATTTTTAATGATCTTAGGCAATAAATAAAAAGTTGCCACCTTAATATTATTACGTTTAAGAAAAATTGTATTCTCCGATTGAGATTTTCAATTTCCAAGGGTGTATATTATATATAAAAATATTGATAAAGAAATAATGAACACACATTTTTGAGAATGGGAACACCTGTATAAATCTACCCGTTAAAAATGAGGCAATTTCTTGCCTATATATTGACCCTGTGGATCGAGTGGGAGACTTGGTTAATATCACAAAAATAACAGATACTTTGAACCATGGTTGGAGATAATGGATGTGTTTTAACAACTTTATGCACCCAGGACTTTAATAGGTGTGAGTAGGTCCCACATATGCGATAGTTATGGGGCTGTAGTACATTTATTAATGGCATTGTTACCACCTACAATTCTTATAAAAAGTAAAAGTTCTATAATTGCAGGGAAAATAAAAACAGTAATGTGTTGATAGCCAGAAGTCTGTCTCAAATTGTGTATGTAACATTGTAAATCTCAACGTCCAGTGTGATCTGTCCCAAATCTCTACAAATTATTGAAAACTTGAGTCCCGTGAATGTCTTACATGTCTAATATATATATATTGTCCTGCCATATGGAGGTCTCTTAAAAATGATTGAATTCCGATTACAAGGAATACATTTACCCACTGATCAATAGATCATAATTTATCTGTATACATTATGAAGGTACTAGCGTAACAGCAGCGTGGTAACCAATCATTATCCACAAAGAAACCCCCGCATGATGTACTATGGGGACGTGGTAGGAATGAACGTGTGGTAGCGGATGATTGGTTCTCCTTACAATCCAATACAAGTGTTACTACAGAGGTGTGTATCTCTGGATAGTAAAATTAATTGTGGTCCACACTTTGTATCTAGCCTAATCGGTAATTTAAGCATTGTATACTATGGATAATGCCCTATTTTTTTTACAATAATTGTGAAGATTGTTTCAGCGATAGGATATTATGTTGAGCCCATTCCTGATTACACCTGGTTGTGGTGTCTCACGAAATCATAATCTGTCATTTTGTAGGGATCTTTTTAAAAATCGTGGAATACTTCACAATGGGCCTCTTTATCCTGTAATCTGTTTTAATACTGTTATTGATCGGCTGATAGCTAGTAACTAATTTTTGAACTATAGATACATAGTGTATCTTTCTTCAGGTCCAGACAATGATACATGGAAATACATTTTACTTTTGAATTGCTTTTACCATAGTATCTTGTAGATACATTTCACCTTTTTTTTTTATAAATTAATAAACTAGGGGCATGTGGGGGCCAACCATAAAACTTTAATAAATTAAGTGAGTGCCTATGGGAATATTTATGTTTTCTTTCACTTTGACTAATTCCTACCATGTTGTGCTCCAGACACCTACCTAGGTATCTTCTCATCACAGAATATAATGGGAACAAAGCAAAATTTGGAAACATTTTTTTAAATGGTATGCTTTTAAAAATGTTTGGGTTACATATCACTTTACGTATTGGCTATGACAACTTGTGTAAACAAAGTCAACAGAAGACCCCAGTGGGGGTTGAAAGAAGTAATAAAATGTTCAGATTGTTCTCTCTAAATATTGGGCTTTGATATACAGACAACATAAAGAAGCATACATGTGTACAAAAAGTCTTAAAATAAGGAGATCTGATTTCTCTGCAAGCTCAACTAATTTTAATGGGTTGTGGTTTCCATGAGTGAAAAACTATTTAACAAACAAAAATATACCCATTTTGACTTTCATAGACCTATTTCAAACACTGCACCTCGTCACTGGAAATACATTAAAGGAAAAACAATTTTATAATACACTGTCCCTTTAAGTTTATGGGAAATGGTGAAAAATAAAGTATATTACAAAGTTATTTTAGCTACATATAACAATTTTTTTTTTCCGTGGATTATTTTACCTTTAATAATATAGATGGGAAGTGAAGATATTGGCACAGAGACAGGATGTGAGGTGTCAGCAGGGGCTATGAGGTTCTAGCAAAGGTTGATATCAGAATACAGAAGGGAGGGGGATGAGAGTCCTTGTTCTGCAAGACCCCAACAGTTATTAAGAAAAGTTAAAAAGTGCACCATATATTGCCCATTATACCACATGGTTCAATGATCTCTATTTTGATAACTATTTTACCTCTTCACTTTTACAAAACAAATGTTTGTTTTCATTCCCACAACCAGCTTACTATAATATCTGTTTCCATCACTTTTTTATCTACTTGCATCTTCTGACTTTGCTTAAGTAATCTCCACATAACGCTGTTCCTTCATTCTAATCTATTTGAATTGTCCTTTTTTAGTTTAGTGCAGCTGGGTACTTTCACAGACATGAAATACAAACCCAACTTAGGAAAGCACTCCTGCGAAGACCTTCTGCCTTTTTACCAGTAACATGTCAGACAGAATGGGGGTCAAGCGACCATGCAGTGCAGTAGACCTCCCTGCAGACACACGCTCACACACATTTTTATATCTACAGTCCTGGCCAAAAGTTTTGAGAATGGCACAAGTAATAATTTTAACAAAGTCTGCTGCCTCATTTTTTATGATGGCAATTTGCATATACTCCAGAATGTTATGAAGAGTGATCAGATCAATTGCAAAGTCCCTCTTTGCCCTGCCAAAAAAAAAGGACCAGCTGACATGTCAGTGATTCTCTCGTTAACACAGGTGTCAGTGTTGGCGAGGACAAGGCTGAAGACCACTCAATCATGCTGACCGAGTTAGAATAACAGACTGTAAGCTTTAAAAAAAAGAGGGTGGTGCTTGAAGAAGGCTTCAGGTCAATCAAGGAAGTCCAGCAAGCGCCAGGACTGTCTCCTAAAGTTGATTCAGCAGCAGGATCAGGGCACCACCAGTGCAGAGCTTGCTTAGGAATGGCAGCAGGCAGGTGTGAGTGCATCTGCATGCACAGTGAGGCGAAGACTTGTTTGGAGAATGGCCTGGTATCTTCAGGAAAAACACCAGGGACAGACTAATATTCTGCAAAAGGTACAGGGATTGTACTGCTGAGGACTGGGGTAAAGTCATTTTTTCTGATAAATCCCATTTCCGATTGTTTGGGGCATCCGGAAAAGAAAAGGTGAGCGCTACCATCAGTCCTGTGTCATGCCAACAGTAAAGCATCCTGAGACCATTCATGTGTGGGGTTGCTTCTCAGCCAAGGGAGTGGGCTCACCTCACAATTTTGCCTAAGAGCACAGCCATGAATAAAGAATGGTACAAAGACATCCTCCAAGAGCAACTTCTCCCACCATCCAAGAACAGTTTAATGACGAACAATGCCTTTTCCAGCATGATGGAGCACCTTGCCATAAGGCAAAAGTGATAACTAAGTGGCTTGGGGGAACAAAACATCAAAAGTTTGGGCCCATGGCCAGGAAACTCCCCAGACCTTAAAGGGACAATCAAGTCCAAAAACAACTTTCCAATTTACTTTTATCACCGATTTTGCTTTGGTAGTCTTAGTTGACAGCTAAACCTAGGAGGTTCATATGCTAATTTCTTAGACCTTGAAGGACGCCTCTGCATTTGATAGTTTTTCACCACTAGAGGGCGTTAGTTCGTGTTTTTTTATATAGATAACAATGAGCTCATGACTTGAATTTACTGAGGAGTGAGCACTGATTGGCTAAAATGCAAGTCTGTCAAAAGTATTGAAATAAGGGGGAAGTGTGCAGAAGCTTAGATACAAGGTAATCAGAGGTAAAAGGTGTATTGTAACTGTGTTGGTTATGCAAAACTGGGGAATGGGCAAATAAGGAATTATCTATCTTTTAAAACAAAAATTCTGGTGTTGACTGTCCCTTTAATCCAATTGAGAACTTGACGAGGCGGGTGAACAAACCCCCCCCCCCCCCCAAATTCTGACAAACTCCAAACATTGATTATGCAAGAATGGGCTGCCATCAGTCAGGATGTGGCTCAGAAGTTGATTGACAGCATGCCAGGGCGAATTACAGAGGTCTTGAAAAAGAAGGGTCAAGACTGCTAATATTGACTCTCTGCATAAACAATGTAATTGTCAACAAAAGCCTTTGACACTTATGAAATGCTTGTAATTATACTTCAGTATACCATGGTAACATCTGACAAAAAGGATTAAAAAACACTGAAGCAGCAGACTTTGTGAAAATTAATATGCGTCATTTTCAAAAAGTTTGGCTAGGACTGTACTACATACACAGCAAAAGTTTTGACTCATAACATTTTTAATTATTTTACATACATCTATGCATACAGTTGTCTGGCTCAAATGGTACTAGTTCAATATTATTACTTGCACTTAAATATGAAATACATTTTCCAACCACTGTTGAGGTGAAATAAAACATTACTTCAGTATGCACAATGCTTGTGACCATGTCCATACAGCTTTACACCAAACTAACAGACCCTGTACATCCACTTCTCAGATATATAATTACACTACCTTGATTATATATTCTCTGCACCTCCTTATTTGACATTGTCGAATTGTTTACGGCCTAGAACTCAGCATGGAGGAATCAAAATATCATGAGATTTAAGTGATATCTCATGAGATTGTAGCAAAGCAACTGTTGATGCCGATTGGCTATTGTGGTTTTTTTTGCAACTTTACAGCGCACACTTTGGTGAGCTGAAGAAATTTTGGAGGTAAATATCTTCCCTTTGACATAAAGATGTTCAGGTAATATTTTAATTTCAGCTTTTTACAGTTATGCTGCATCACTTTCAAGTAATTTAGCATATGAGTATTATGTCCCTTTAAATTTTAGATCCCATTTACCCAGTCCTCCAGTTGTTATTTAACCCCTTAATGACAGAGGACGTAACTGGTACGTCCTCTGTTGTCTGAAGTGCTGGAAGCGATCATGATCGCTTCCAGCTGCTTACAAGTGATTGTTGTGATGCCTCAATATTGAGGCATCACTACAATCCCCCATATTACATACCGATGCAGAAAGGGCCACTCTGTGGCCCCATCTTCATCGGCTATGTATGTGTACAAATTAGTTGGTGGGTGGGAGCTGCTTTTACTAAGTATTCCCTCAATGTTTGATTACCTAAGCGATCCTGCATTCTCTGCATTTGCTGCTGGTGCGGCAGTTGCGGCCGGGTGGGCGGGGGGCGGCTGCGCGAGCGCAAAATATACAGCCCACTTAAAAAAAAAAAAAAAAAAAAAAAAAGAAGAAGATCGATCTAGATGCAGTGGCATCTCTGTTCTTTAATAAGGGATCTGGGAGGGGGAGGGATGAAGATTTAGGGGGGCCAGCTACACTACAGAAAACAAATATTTTCTATTAAAAAAGTTAAAAAAAACTATTTTGGGGGGCAAATTGGGTACTGGCAGACAGCTGCCAGTACACAAGATGGCGGCAAATAGAGGGGGAGGGTTAGAAAGATGTATGGGGGGTTGTGGGGTAAGAAGGGGGATCTATCACTGCAGACTGTATGCAAAAAAAAAATATATATTTTTATTTCAGTACTGGCAGACTTTCTGCCAGTACTTAAGATGGCAGTGACAATTGTGAGGTAGGGAGGGAAGAGAGCTGTTTGAGGGGGGATCAGGGGGTGGGATGTGTCAGGTGGGAGGCTGATCTCTACACTAAAGCTAAAAATTAACCCCACAAGCTACCTAATTAACCCCTTAACTGCTGGGCATATTACAAGTGTAGTGCGCAGCAGTATTTAACGGCCTTATTTTTACCAAAAAGCAACACCAAAGCCATATATGTCTGCTATTTCTGAACAAAGGGGATCCCAGAGAAGCATTTACAACCATTTGTGCCATAATTGCACAAGCTGTTTGTAAATAATTTCAGTGAGAAACCTAAAATTGTGAAAAATTTAAGTTTTTTTTTTATGTGATCGTATTTGGCGGTGAAATGGTGGCATGAAATATACCAAAATGGGCCTATATAAATAATTTGGGTTGTCTACTACACTAAAGCTAAAATTAAACCTAAAAGATCCCTACAAGCTCCCTAATTAACCCCTTCACGGCTGGGCATAATACACGTGTGGTGTGCAGCGGCATTTAGCGGCCTTCTAATTACCAAAAAGCAACGCCAAATCCATATAGGTCTGCTATTTCTGAACAAAGGGGATCCCAGAGAAGTATTTACAACCATTTATGCCATAATTGCACAAGTTGTTTGTAAATAAATTCAGCGAGAAACCTAAAGTTTGTGAGAGAAAAAATTGTGAAAAAGTCAAATTTTTTTATTTGATCGCATTTGGCGGTTAAATGGTGGCATGAAATATACCAAAATGGGCCTAAGATCAATGCTTTGGGATGTCTTCTAAATATAAATATATACATGTCAAGGGTTATTCAGGGATTCCTGAAAGATATCAGTGTTCCAATTTTGAAAAAAAGTGGTTTGGAAATAGCAAAGTGCTACTTGTATTTATGGTCCTATAACTTGCAAAAAAAGCAAAGAACATGTAAACATTGGGTATTTCTAAACTCGGGACAAAATTTAGAAACTATTTAGAATGGATGTATTTTGGTGGTTGTAGATGTGTAACAGATTTTGGGGGTAAAAGTTAGAAAAAGTGTGTGTTTTTTTTAATTTTTTCCTCATTTTTTTTATAGTAAATTATAAGATATGATGAAAATAATGGTATCTTTAGAAAGTCCATTTAATGGCGAGAAAAACGGTATATAATGTGTGGGTAAAGTAAATGAGTAAGAGGAAAATTACAGCTAAACACAAACACTGCAGAAATGTAAAAATAGCCATTGTCATTAAGGGTAAGAAAATTGAAAAATGGTCCGGTCATTAAGGGGTTAATATCACTGCTCATTTGATCCACCCCTCCTGGAACATCAACTCTGTTACAAATTATTGCATCAGCAGACAAGCATACCTTCCCCTGGAGCCACTTCCAATATCACTAATGAACATGTTAAACAAAACAGGCCCAAGAACTGACCTCTCGTTTGAATATACTCAATTTAAACCCTCTGCCTTCTGTCCTTCCATTCTAACCACTTAAAAGGGATAAAAAAAAGTCAAAATTAAACTTGCATGATTCAGATAGAGCATGCAATTTTAAGATACATTTAAATTAACTTCTATTTTCAAACGTGCTTGTTCTCTTTGTATCCCTTGTTGGAAAAAAAAATACATACATAATCCTACACTAGTGGGAGCTAGCTGTTGATTGGTGCCTGCAAATTTGTTTCTTGTAATTGGCTGAATAGATGTGTTCAGCTAGCTGCCAGTAATGCAAGTCTCACGGGAAGAGGTGGTATAGAGGTACACCCCTGTCCACGACACTAACCTTGAAACATCCCACATTTATTAATTGTGGCAATTTGATAAACATTTAAAATATGCTTTTCAATAAGTGCATCAATGATGTGAACAGATCAGACAAGTCTTAACATTTTAAAAACAAATTACCATCCTTTTTGATGCACTTATTTCTCAATAGCCAAACTCCATCCACCACTTGCCTTATTTGGAGGAGCCAATCTTGGCTTTAGTTCACAGACAAAAAAGGTTAGCTCTAGTTATAATGTTAGTAATAGTAAAGAGTGCATAAAGCCAATTAGTTACATATGTAGCAGGATAAGCCCAGAGAAGTCTACACTGTGCAGTTCAAGCTCTGGTTTTTAGAAATTGCTTAAAGGGACAGTTTACTCCAGAATTTGTATCATTTAAAGAGATAATCCCTTTATTACCCATTCCCGTTTTCCATATCCAGCACAGCTATATTAAAAAGGACCAGTCAACACAGTAGATTTGCATAATCAACAAATGCAAGATAAGACAATGCAATAGCAGTTTGTCTGAACTTCAAATAAGTAGATTTTTTTTCTGACAATTTTAAAAGTTGTCTTTTTCCACTCCCCCTGTACCATGTGACAGCCATCAACCATTCACAACTGCATACACACTTATTCTTGCACATGCTCAGTAGGAGCTGGTGACTCAAAAAGTTTAAATATAAAAAGACTGCACATTTTGTTAATGGAAGAAAATTGTTTAAAATGGCATGCTCTATCTGAATAATGAAAGTTTAATTTTGATTGAGTGTCCCTTTAATATACTTTTTATCTCTGTGATTACCTTGTATCTAAGCCTCTGCAGACTGCCCCCTTATTTTAGTTCTTTTGACAGACTTGCATTTAGCCAATCAGTGCCCTCTTATAAGTAACTCCACGTGCGTGAGCACGTTATCTATATGGAACTAATGAACCAACGTCCTCTAGCTGTGAAAAACTGTCAAATGCATTCAGAAAACAGTCGGCCGTAAAGGGCTTAGAAATTAGCCTATAAGCCTACCTAGGTTTAGCTTTCAACTAAGAATACCAAGATAATAAAGCAAATTTGATAAAAGTAAAATGGAAAGTTATTTAAAATTGCATGCCCTATCTGAATCATGAAAGTTAAATTTTAACAAGACTGTCTTTAATTTTCAAAGCTAAATTAAATATTGAAAGTATATTGCAAAGTTGTATCATGTATAACTAAACATTTTATATATACAAATCTCAAGGTGTTTACTGTCCCTTTAAAAACTAATTGAGTTCCTCTGAGTTGCTATAAAGTAATGGGCACTGCTCTGTTTGGTATGTAGATTTTCCATTAAATGGATACTAAACCCAAATTTTTTTCTTTCATGATTCGGAGTATGCCATTTTAAGCAACTTTCTAATTTACTCCTATTATCAATTTTTATTCGTTCTCTTGGCATCTTTAGTTGGAAAGCAAGAATAAAAGCTTAGGAGCAGGCCCATTTTAGTTTCAGCCACCTGGGTAACTCTTGCTATCCAGGGTTCTAAACCAAAAATGGTCCAGCTCCTAAGCTTTCATTTATTTCTTTTTAAATAAAGATACCAAGAGAACGAATAAAAATTGATGAGTAAATCAGAAAGTTGCTTAAAATTGCATGCTCTATTCTAATCATAAAAAATGTTGTTTTGTCTAGTACCCCTTTTCTGCTAGGGGCAATTAGGGACCGATACAAAACAGACAAAAAGATGTGGGCAAACAAGGCTGTGTGAAATATAAGATTGTTAAAGTAACACTCGTATTGTCTGTAACATAGGGGTGTGCATTCGAATGCTTTGGTAGCATCTGAATGTGGAAGGTGGCGCCGGCTGCTTGTCTCTTTTCAGAGCGCCATTTCTTCTTGTGAATGTGCAACACACAGATCTGGATTTGCACAGATTTTAGTGGGTTGCACTTTTTATAATAAGAAATGCGGCTCAGAAAAGAGCCAAATGGCACTAGAGGCGCCTTTACCAAAGTTAATTTTATATCTGTCCCTAATTATCAGCAGAGGAGATAGACCAGGGAAAAAGTGAGGATCAACATGGTGGCGCCAATTGCTTTGCCAAAACCAATTCTTTACAATAATATATTTCCAATTTTTAACAACTAATAGTTAAAAAAATATATATATATATGAATATATCTATATCAACTATTTTCAAGCTAATCTATGCTTTGAATATATTATCGCCAACATTTATTTGCGGTTTCTTAAAATTATGAAAAACGATTAAAAAAAAATAAAAAAATTACATATTCATATATTTGTATGGATGGTTTGAAATTAACTGCCATAGTTGATGCAATTTTAATATACTGTTCCAGAGATAAAAGCACTTGACAAATTGGAACAACAATTTAAAACTATGGACTACACTGCCATGCAGCCATAATGAATAACTGTGCCTGGCGCATTCAGCATGCCACTCAAAAGATTAAGTGCAAATCCATAAAAGGCCTAGATATTTTCCCCACAAGAATTATACTCCCAAACATCTCACACTTCCTAGAACAAATTATACAGTTAAATTTCGTCTTAGTGATCAAATGTTACTAAAGATGTAAGTGTTTAAAATATATTTAATTACTCTAAATGCAGCAGAACAGTGAGAATATTTATTGCGCTTTGCAGATATTGCTCTTTTTTACAAATTCGAATGTTTGTGGCAACCCTGTGTTGAGCGCCATTTTTCCCACACAAATACACATACAACCATCAAAAAGATTATGACACACTGAAGGCTCCGATGATTTAGCATTTTTTAATTAAAGGTATGTACATTTTTTTTTATTTTATTTTTTAGACAATGTTATTGCAAACAGACTACAGTATAGTGTAAATATAACTTTTATATACCCTGGGAAACAAAACAAAAAAAAATAGTGCGATTCATATTGCCATTAAAACAGCTCTTATGAGAGATTTTTCCTCTTGGAGCAACAAGGGCCTTTCCTGGCATGGTAGGATCAATAACGTTAAGATGAATGCCTTCCCAAGACTCCAATATATACTGCAAACACTTCCTATCCCTTTACCTCCTAAATTCATTTTTCAGATTCAACAACTGTTCAGCTCCTTTTTCTGGAATAGACGGCCTCCTAGAACATATTAGGTCACGTTACACAAACCGGGGGGGCTAGGAGTTCCGGATTTGGAATTATATAGACAATCCATTTTTCATCAAAGAATTTGAGACTGGAGAATTCATAAACCCCATAAAAGATGGGTTACCATAGAAGAAAATATGAACTTAGATCTTAAAGGGACACTGTACCCAAAAAATTTCTTTCATGATTCAGATTGAGCATAACATTTTAAGCAACTTTCTAATTGACTCCTATTATCACATTTTCTTTATTCTCTTGGTATCTTTATTTAAAATGCAAGAATGTAAGTTTAGATACCGGCCCATTTTTGGTGAACAACCTGGGTTGTCCTTGCTGATTGGTGGATAAATTCATCCACCAATAAAAAATTGCTGTCCAGAGTACTGAACTAAAAAAAAAGCATAGATGCCTTCATTTTCAAATAAAGATAGCAAGAGAACAAAGAAAAATTAATAGGGGGGGCGGAGCTGGCCAGCAACAGAGATGGTCGCATGATTTGTGAGCTCCGTGCAAACAGCACCCGAGAAAGCCCTAATAATAGTACAATCCCCAATAGATAACTACATTGAAGGGCACTGCTGTATGGAGGTAACCTGGGCATGCCGCAAACACTAAGGAAATTGAGAGATCTACGCTGAACTGAGCAGTTACACCGGAGCTGAGTGCCGCACACTGAGGCGCCATTTTGGTGAATCTTAAGCCTCTGTTCTACCATATCTCCTACGGTGTATTACAGCACCCACTACTATGCATACCCAACTAACCTTTAATGCGCTAAAAGAATTGCTGGAGGATCATGGGCAAAGGATATGTGAGGTTTGACGCTTTGCTCTGTACGATCCGATCAACATGCGCATGTAACAATGTGACCGAGGGAAATTCTAACAAGCTGCAGGAGCCACAGGGGGCTAAAATCTCTACAGCGCCATACGTGTGCTCTTCGCTATTTCTACCATTGAGCACGAGTCCCCAGATAGAAGTTCTCACGTGTGAGATCTATTTACCTCTGACAGCTGAGCACACAGATGCAGCAGAGAATCACAGAGCGGACTACATGGAAAGACAAGGGCCACAGCGTGATGTGCTGCCTACACATTCCCAGGAGCGTTTCTTGTCACCGCTGAGCCCTGCGAAGTTGCAGAGGGACTGCGTGGCTACACAGCAAGGCTTGGCACTAGGGTGGATCACTGTGCATCTATCTCATCAGATTGGTGAGGGAAGCTGGCGTGTTCTGTTTATGCACCAGGTTGCAGAAAGAGACCATCACTTCTCATGTGGCCCCCGGTCTGGCATTGGATAAACCCGGTGACTTAATCATAGGGATGGATCTGCATTAGCAGATACCCCCACAGTCAAGATATTCTTATGGTCCCTTTAAATGACCTACTCATAGCCATAGCTGAGGAACTTACACTCATGACAATAAGCTCAAGATGTGCTGACTTATACTTCTACCCTTCTGTGGTCATATTATATGCAAAACTGCTGGAGACTTCTTAGCGATAGTTGTAACTGATAAGTTATCTGAACAAACTAGTTTTCATATATGTTTTGTACTATTCTATTTCATATTGCTAATTATTTCTGCCTTTATCAAGTTACTTGCTGTGGGAGGATAATTACTTGGTTTTCACTCATTTGATGCTCCTCACAAATATCGATTGAAGCTTGAATGTATTTTACTGACTCGAGTGATATGGTGCTGTGAACGGTTGTGTGAATGTTATACTCTTTCTAGCTAGCCCTTAGTAATACATAAGCGTACAAACGCCAGTAGAGGATGCATATTGGTGTGCGAGTCACTTTTCTGGGGTTGAATAGTCCCCTGTCATATAAGTGCAACACAGAGACTTAACATTGGTAACTGTGATCCTTACTACATGAAAACATAGCAGGTTCCCTGCACTCAGCTCCCCTGTCAGACTATAGAGAGTGTGGCCAGCTCTCTCCATGAATGGGTGTATCAGTCTGAGTCGCTCTTTTTTAATAATATGAATATAATCGCTGGGGTCTAATAGTAGTAGGACAAGAATTTAAGTATGGGAGCAGCTATTAATCACCCTGTCCTACATAGTAGGTAGCTTCTTGCGTCTATTAAAGTATACACGCCATATGATGCTACCGTCCTAATCTTAAGGCCTTATTAATTAACCCAGAAGTCATTAGCCACATTATAGAGCACTTTGCCAGATGCTCAGTCAGCACTGACAGTTTTCCATGTATAAAGTTATGTTTGAGCTAAGCACTTTTCTATATCGAACATGTAGCGCATATTGAATCCCATTCATCATGTGAACCTTGGCTATTTTCCCATTAACACTAGAGCTTATCTAACGGTTGGTCATGGCACCCAGTAGTAATAATAGGGTATATTATCACTGGTCTACCCCCCACACACACACACACACACACTACTCTGATGTGGTAGGGACGAATACTTTCTCCTCCCCATCCCCTTTTGGCAGAGTTGAGCAGTCTCTGCCTAACCAAAAGAGCCATGGCTAAGTTCTCCCCTGTTTCCATAAGAAAAGGCTCACTGGGCCCTACTATAAGTAAGTTTTCTTTGTTTCCTATACTCTGGTTTCTACAGGCTATCAAAAGTAAAAGTTTTAATGATGTTCATGTTTTCCTAATGGTACAGTGTTAACATTTAATCACGCTTACTGTGGCAACTGAGGTTCAGTTTGGTAAACTACTGTCTTCAACTTGCAGAGTTGTTTTGATGTGCTTATTACTCGTTTATTACCTGTGAATATGTCTTTCACCCAAAGTTTGCCTCTCTCATGTTCACTAAAACCAGTCCTATTATTAACTTCATTACTCTTAAGTCAAGTACTATGTCTACAGATATATATCAGCTATCTGATCCCATGAGCGGATCTATTTTTCATTGTGGACACCAGAAACTTTAATTACTCCAAAAAAAGGCATTGAGGAAGGGTGATTTCCCAACTTGATCATTGTCTTGTTTGCTGTACAACATTACTGACTTGTGTTATTGTCTGAGATATTGCCCTTCATTTCCAGATTGTTACACTGATTGTTTTGCTTCAATAAAAATATTTTGAAAAAAAAATAAAAAATAAAAAAATTAATAGGAGTAAATTAGAAAGTTGCTTAAAATTGCATGCTCTTTCTGAATTACAAAACAACATTTTTGGGTTCAGTGTCCCTTTAACCTTCCCTCGATTTGTTGGCATCCAGATCTCTCACCTTTAATTAGGCAGATAACCAACCCTATCACTAAAGAAACCCTACAGGCCTGGGAAAAAACAAATAAAATAAACCCTTACCTTACCTCACCTCATGTCCAGGTCCACTAACTTCATTATTCCACAATACTGAATTTTCGATATCAGAGCTAAGAACAAACTTAAATGGTGACCCTGCACTAACCGGGTTAGCGATACACCACTTAACACTAAATGAATCGACATGTACACAAGAACAGCTAACAGACAAAAGTTGTTCTTGGGCTAATAACTGGTTCTCCTATAGAAGAATCCATCATATCACTTCATAAACACTCACTGAACCTGGTCCGTTCATTGACCAACCTTGAAAAATTATTTAATTCAAATCCTCCTATTAAACATATCCTCTCTCATATTTACAAAATTATTACTCATCCACCTCCAGGTTACCTGCCACACACTATTGAGTCTAGGGAGAAAGAACTCTGAGTGACCACTACCCCTCAAACTGCAATGAATATTTTCTTAACACTAAATCCTCCTCTTCCTCTATTCAAGAGATTAACTATAAAATTATGCACTGTTGGTATCCGACTCCTAAAAGACTCCATAGATTGTTACCCAAAACCAGATGCTGGCGTTGTGGTCATGTAGGCAGCGGTGCGCACAAATTAACTCATTTGAGAGTAACATAATCAATGAAATAGAAGACATATTTCAAGTTCTCCTCCTGTTAGACCCTTTGATTTGGATACTCAATAAGCCTGCCAAATTGCCTCAACAACATTTCAGACCACTTCTGAAAATCATGATAAATAGTGCAAAAACTCTGATCGCTAAAAACTGGAAATCCCCTGAAGTCCCCTCTGTCGTACTCTGGCGGTGTAAAGTAACAAACTTGATAGAATTGGAAGAGTACAGTTCCTATAAATCAGGAAATAGGGATCATTTTATTGAGCTACAACACACTTGGGAACAATACTTGATAGCTACTTTATCCACTCCCCCCTTGACTAATAAGTTAATTATCTATTTAATGGTCTTAAATATCACTTTCAGACTTTCTGAAGCACATTAAAAGGTTTATTATATATTTATGGATTATTTTAACGATGTTGGAGCAGGCATAAATTATCACTTTTATAACATATGTAAAATTAAAGAACCCAAGATGTATACACTATGTTTTTGCAATGGAAACGTTTATTAATTGTATTGCTGAAGTTTTGTATTATCATTGTTTTTGCACTTATACATTTTGTTGGATTCTTAATAAAAAAAGAATAAAAAAAAAAGTGCTCCTTGGCACCTGGATTTGTCAAACCATGGTTTAATGTCCCCTTCATGTAGCAGGCCCATTACTCTTTACCTTGAAATTAATCAGGCACATGGTAACTTACGAGCAGTTCTCTCTCTCCCTAAGAGCAGCGTGTGATAAAAACTAAAAAAGGACCACTCAATGCAGTAGAATTGCATAATTAACAAGTGTATAATAAAAAGACAAATGCAATAACACCTACTCTGAACTTCACAAAAGCAGTAAAAAAAAAAAAAAAAAAATCATCAGCCAATCATACAATATAATATTGTTCCCTATTACATTGTTTTTCAACCAGTGTGCCGTGGCACACTAGTGTGCCGTGCGAGATCCTCGGGTGTGCCGCGGCAGACTGACAACAGTGTGACATTTTTTAAATTTTGCTTGTTTTTTTATTCTGGGCTGTTTTTTTATTTTGAGTAAGATGATGACTGAGGGTAACTGCGCAGCGGCAGCTCGTCTTCCTGACCTGTGTTCACACTTGGAAGGAACCCCCACTAGGGTTGCACCGATACCATTTTTTTATGACCGAGTACAAGTACCGATACTTGTTTTCAAATACTCGCCGATACCAATTACCGATACTTTTTTTAATGTCATGTGACCAAGCACAATACAGATTATTTAAGATTCCTTCTTTATAATTATAAAGGACTGTAATTCAAAAGACATTATGAAATAATAAAACAGTTTTATTTGTTACAAAGTTCACTGAACATGTTTATAAATAAAAACTATTACAATAAAAACAGAATTTATGCTTACCTGACAAATTACTTTCTCCAACGGTGTGTCCGGTCCACGGCGTCATCCTTACTTGTGGGAATATCTCTTCCCCAACAGGAAATGGCAAAGAGTCCCAGCAAAGCTGGCCATATAGTCCCTCCTAGGCTCCGCCCACCCGTCATTCGACCGACAGGAGGAAAAAATAGGAGAAACCATAGGGTGTCGTGGCGACTGTAGTTGGAGAAAATAATTCATCAGACCCGATTAAAAAACCAGGGCGGGCCGTGGACCGGACACACCGTTGGAGAAAGTAATTTATCAGGTAAGCATAAATTCTGTTTTCTCCAACATTGGTGTGTCCGGTCCACGGCGTCATCCTTACTTGTGGGAACCAATACCAAAGCTTTAGGACACGGATGAAGGGAGGGAGCAAATCAGGTTACCTAAACGGAAGGCACCACGGCTTGCAAAACCTCTCTCCCAAAAATAGCCTCCGAAGAAGCAAAAGTATCAAATTTGAAAAATTTGGCAAAAGTGTGCAGTGAAGACCAAGTCGCTGCCTTACATATCTGATCAACAGAAGCCTCGTTCTTGAAGGCCCATGTGGAAGCGACAGCCCTAGTGGAGTGAGCTATGATTCTTTCAGGAGGCTGCCGTCCGGCAGTCTCATAAGCCAATCGGATGATGCTTTTAAGCCAAAAGGAAAGAGAGGTAGAAGTCGCTTTTTGACCTCTCCCTTTACCAGAATAGACGACAAACAGAGAAGAAGTTTGTCTGAACTCTTTTGTAGCTTCTAAGTAGAATTTTAGAGCACGGACTACATCTAAATTGTGTAGCAAACGTTCCTTCTTTGAAACTGGATTCGGACACAAAGAAGGTACAACTATCTCCTGATTAATATTTTTGTTGGAAACAACCTTTGGTAGAAAACCAGGCTTAGTATGCAAAACAACCTTATCTGAATGGAACACCAGATAGGGCGGAGAACACTGCAGAGCAGATAACTCAAACTCTTCTAGCAGAAGAAATAGCAACCAAAAACATAACTTTCCAAGATAACAACTTAATATCTATGGAATGTAAAGGTTCAAACGGAACCCCTTGAATTACTGAAAGAACTAGATTTAAACTCCAGGGAGGAGTCAAAGGTCTGTAAACAGGCTTGATCCTAACCAAAGCCTGAACAAATGCTTGAACATCTGGCACAACTGCCAGTAGTTTGTGTAGTAAGACAGATAAAGCAGAAATCTGTCCCTTTAGAGAACTCGCAGATAATCCTTTATCCAAACCTTCTTGTAGAAAGGAAAGAATCCTAGGAATTTTTATCCTATTCCATGGGAATCCCTTGGATTCACACCAGCAGATATATCTTTTCCATATTTTATGGTAAATCTTTCTAGTTACCGGTTTTCTGGCTTGAACCAGAGTATCTATCAAGGAATCTGAAAACCCACGCTTTGATAGAATCAAGCGTTCAATCTCCAAGCCGTCAGCTGGAGGGAGACCAGATTTGGATGTTCGAATGGACACTGAACAAGAAGGTCCTGTCTCAAAGGTAGCTTCCATGGTGGAACCGATGACATATTCACCAGGTCTGCATACCAAGTCCTGCGTGGCTACGCAGGAGCTATCAAGATCACAGAGGCCCTCTCCTGTTTGATCCTGGCTACCAGCCTGGGAATGAGAGGAAATGGTGGAAACACATAAGCTAGGTTGAAGGTCCAAGGCGCTACTAGTGCATCCACTAGAGTCGCCTTGGGATCCCTGGATCTGGACCCGTAGCAAGGAACCTTGAAGTTCTGACGAGACGCCATCAGATCCATATCTGGAATGCCCCATAGCTGCGTCAACTGGGCAAAGATCTCCGGGTGGAGTTCCCACTCCCCCGGATGGAATGTCTGACGACTCAAATAATCCGCTTCCCAGTTTTCCACACCTGGAATGTGGATCGCAGATAGGTGGCAGGAGTGATTCTCCGCCCATTGTATTATTTTGGTCACTTCTTTCATCGCCAGGGAACTCCTTGTTCCCCCCTGATGATTGATATACGCAACAGTCGTCATGTTGTCTGATTGGAATCTTATGAATCTGGCCTTTGCTAGCTGAGGCCAAGCCCTGAGAGCATTGAATATCGCTCTTAGTTCCAGAATGTTTATCGGGAGAAGAGACTCTTCCCGAGACCATAGTCCCTGAGCTTTCAGGGATTCCCAGACCGCGCCCCAGCCCACTAGACTGGCGTCGGTCGTGACGATGACCCACTCTGGACTGCGGAAGCTCATTCCCTGGGACAGGTGATCCTGGGTTAGCCACCAACGGAGTGAGTCTCTGGTCTTCTGATCTACTTGAATCACTGGAGACAAGTCTGTATAGTCCCCATTCCACTGTTTCAGCATGCACAGATGAATTCGCGCAAAAGGAACTATGTCCATTGCTGCAACCATCAATCCTACTACTTCCATGCACTGAGCTACGGAAGGACGAGGAATAGAATGAAGAACTTGACAAGCGTTTAGAAGTTTTGACTTTCTGACTTCTGTCAAGAAAATCCTCATTTCTAAGGAATCTATTATTGTTCCCAAGAAGGGAACTCTTGTCGACGGAGACAGGGAACTTTTTTCTATGTTCACCTTCCATCCGTGAGATCTGAGAAAGGCCAGAACGATGTCTGAGTGAGCCTTTGCCTTTGAAAGAGACGACGCTTGTATTTTCATCTTGGGCAACTTCATTATCTGTGACAGTACTGTCCTTACTTTGTTTGGACGCTTTGGCACAATTATCACAATTTAGAAAGGGGAGACACATTGACTTTCATACATATAGAACATAGCTTATCTGAAGGCACAGACATGTTAAACAGGCTTAAACTTGTCAGTAAAACACAAAAACCGTTTTAAAACAAAACCGTTACTGTCTCTTTAAATTTTAAACAGAGCACACTTTATTACTGAATATGTGAAAAAATATGAAGGAATTGTTCAAAATTTACCAAAATTGCACCACAGTGTCTTAAAGCATTAAAAGTATTGCACACCAATTTTCAGAGCTTTAACCCTTAAAATAACGAAACCGGAGCCGGTTACAGTTTTAACCCCTCTACAGTCCCAGCTACAGCCTTTGCTGCGACTTTACCAAGCCCAGAGGGGAATACGATACCAAATGACGCCTTCTAGGAACTTTTCCAACTATCTTCAGGTCCTCACACGCATCTGCATGTCTTGCTCTCAAAAACAACTGCGCAGTAATGGCGCGAAAATGAGGCTCAGCCTACAACTGGGAAGGCCCTTCCTGACTGGAAAAGGTGTCTAACATAGTGCCTGACGTTAAAAAACGTTCCCCAAGTTTATAAGTGTGAAATACCAGCATAAACATGTATAAAATGCCCAAATAAAGCAATCGATTTTGCCCATAAAAGTGTCTACCAGTTTTATAGCCCATATTAAGCCCTTTATTCTGCTTGAGACTAAGAAAATGGCTTACCGGTCCCCATGAGGGGAAAAGACTTCCAGCATTACACAGTCTTGTTAGAAATATGGCTAGTCATACCTTAAGCAGAAAAGTCTGCTAACTGTTTCCCCCAACTGAAGTTACTTCATCTCAACAGTCCTATGTGGAAACAGCAAAGGATTTTAGTTACCGTCTGCTAAAATCATCTTCCTCTCACAAACAGAATTCTTCATCTTTTTCTGTTTCAGAGTAAATAGTACATACCAGCACTATTTTAAAATAACAAACTCTTGATAGAAGAATAAAAAACTACAACTAAACACCACATACTCTTAACCATCTCCGTGGAGATGTTGCCTGTGCAACGGCAAAGAGAATGACTGGGGTGGGCGGAGCCTAGGAGGGACTATATGGCCAGCTTTGCTGGGACTCTTTGCCATTTCCTGTTGGGGAAGAGATATTCCCACAAGTAAGGATGACGCCGTGGACCGGACACACAAATGTTGGAGAAATATTAAATTTAAAGGGGTGATGCAATTGGGTTGTTATATAACATCAATCTGACATTTGTATGGAGGTCCGACTCTAAGTTGAACAGTCTTTCACTTTCCACACTACTGCATGGGGCAGAAATATATTTTTGGGCCATTTTAGCCAAAGATGGAAATCTGTTTATTAACTGCCCAGTACTTCAGGGGTTTGTCTGAACGAGGTACAGTCAGTGATCTCTCCTACAATAATACAAATAACAGCAATTGGTATAGGCAGAACAGTAGTAAACAATTTTTAGTTTAGTCGCCACAAGATAGCATATGGGTAGGAAGTGGAGGTATCGGTTTAAGTATCGGCGCATTTGCACGAGTACAAGTACTCATGCAAATACTTGGTATCGGTACCGATACTAGTATCGATATCGGTGCAACCCTAACCCCCACAACACGTGTCTAGTGCCGGCTCTACACGCAGCACAACGCGACACTTCAATCCCCCATGCATGCTGGCGCAGCTTTGCTCCTCCTCCAGAACAGTTCCAGCCAGGTCACGTCGCTCACGTTCCTTCTCAGCACAAGGAACATGACCGAAGGACTGGAGTGCGGGGGTGTCCCTCTTTCAAATTTTGAAATATTGGGAGGTATGTGACTCATCAGGCATCATTTACAACCATGACATATTGACATTCATTCACAGACAATCATTATGATTGTTTGTGAATGAATGTCAATATGTCATGTATAGTTTGTAGGAGTCATGGCATGACAGCACAGTGTGTGTGTGGATAGAGAGGATGATAGATAGAGATAGATATATGAGCTGTATTAGGCTACAATGTGTGGTTTTGTAAAATTTTGGGATGGTGGTGTGCCGCAGGTTTTTTAATGTAAAAAAGTGCCACAGCAAAAAAAAAAAAAAAAAAGGGTTGAAAATCACTGCCCTAGAAAGTGTGAATACATAAAAAAACTGACATTTGATGAAAGTAAATTGTAAAGTGTCTTAAAACGGCATGTTCTTTCTGAATCATAAAAGTTTATTTTGACTTGAGTGTCCCTTTAAGTAAAAGGTGGAGTGTATAGTGATGAACCTAATAGAAAATGAAAAAGCACCTGTGCCACAAAGAAAGCTCAGAGCAGATTCTAAGACGTAGCCCAAACCTCACAGTGCCATGCCCACGCCTGCTTAGCTTCATAGCTGCTACATTTCATTCCCTGCTCTGCGTTATTTACTGAGAATTGTTCTGCGCATGAGACGTATACAAAAAAATAATACACAAACACTCTAAAGGATGTGGTCTTGCCTCTCTGGAGACAAAGAAAAAAGAAATTTCAGAGATAAATAACAAAAACAGGCATATATGGGGGTGACGGGTGAGCGTCAGGTGACGCACATGATGTAGGAGAGCGTGTAGTGGCGGGGAACGCCAGCAGAGCAGGAGTGTGTGGTGCAGCCGAGAGCCGACACAGTGTTCAACTGTGTAAGATCCCTCAAGTCCGGTAACACGGGAGCAAGGAGCATGGGTTCCTAAATCGAAGCAGAGCGCAGCAGTCCCTGCACACACACGCCCGCCGAGCCAGCGACGCCATACCTCTTGGCAGGTACATCCTGCTCGAGTCTAGCTGTGGAGAAGGACAGCGGACGTTGCATAAGCAAAAACAGCATTGCTTGATCCGGTAACCTTAAAGCTTGGGCCTAAATTGTCTAGTGGCCGCAGACACCGATATATAGCCTAAACTCAGACTTGACTACATCTGAAGCATTTTTTGGTGTTATAGCATATTTCACGCAGAAACATTATCCTGGGTCTATCTAGTCTGGCATAAGTCTTAGAGGGTGACTATTGTTAGAATTGGCACTGAGGCAAAATATGTGATATCTGCCGGGCCAAAGGAGCATACGCATAACTAACAGGGTAAGTCCCTCAGTCTATATGTCCAGTGAAGCAACCCAGTGAATTGGGACTGACGTATAGCTTTAATTGTTCCTGCAAATCAGGGGTATAACAAGTCTGGTGTATCTGAGAAGGGTGAAGAGTGGAGGGATAAGGCTAAAAAACTGTCGGTATATGTATTGGGGCTGTGGATAAGTTTGGTGTTCTCAGCCCTGCCTTCTCTGTACAAAGTCCCTATTAGAGCATCCAGTGAATTATCCCCTAGCTGTCATGATGTTTGCTTAAAGGGACATAATACTCATATGCTAAATCACTTGAAACTAATGCAGTATAACTGTAAAAAGCTCAGCAGAGTAAGCTCTGTGTAAAAAGTTATACTCAGCTGCTCCCAACTGCAGGTTAAAAAAAAAAAATGGACAGAAGCCAATCAGCATCAGCAGTGCTGAGGTCATGAACTCTTACTGTGATCTCATGAGATTTGACTCAATTCTCATGAGATTTCATAGTAAGCTTCCTTTACCTGATTGGTGAAATAATATGAGAGTTCACGAGGCTCATCCTTTCAGCTGTCCCAGGACAGACACACTAAAATGCTGCTTAGAAATCCTTTACAATGGGATGTGGCTACTGAGGAACTTTTGAGGTAAAATATCTTTCTTTTTTTTACATAGAGATGTTCAGGTGATATTTTCTAATCAGCTTTTTACAGCTATGCTGCATCACTTTCAAGCGTTTAAACATTTGAGTATTATGGCCCTTTAAGGATGGGAAAAATGAGAAGGCTGGACTTTTTAAAGGCATAGTTACGCATTAAGTTTGTGCTTGTATTTATCCTGGAAAAGATCTGCTTAAGAACCTATAGGCCTCATGGTTATATCTCTTGTTGCAAAATTCAACATAACATCCTTTATGGTTTGGGATAAATTCCCCTTTGCTGAACTGTGAGAATATAAAGTAGATGTGGACAACCTGGGCCTCTGTGGATATTTACCAACTTTTGGGCTTATAGAAATTGGATGGTGGCAGAACAGCCTCTAAAGCTTTTCAGTCAGACGTACTATATATATATATATATATATATATATATATATATATATATATATATATTTTATGGATAAACTGTCCTACCATGTTCTGAAGATTTAGCAACTTTCCAGGACGCTTCAATTATGTATCGATAATGTATTCTGACCTTTATTTTATATGTGCATGCCAATTGCTGAAAGATCTGGCAGAGGTTAAGTTGCTTTGGGAACCCTGTCTTTAATATTGTGTATCCAGCCGCAGTCTCTTTATGTATGATTGTGTAGAGAGTGAACCGCAGAAATAAGAACCTTATTTCTCTAGTCTATAGAACAGTATAAACTGAGTATGGTATCTTTGAAGTGGTCTTATACTCGCTACTAAACACAAAGGGCTCCTTGTTTATTTCCTGAGGACATATTGTTAAAAAAATTGTGGTCCCTCTCTCCAAGCATAGGCCCAAATGTTGTATAAATTTTTAGGGCCAACTGAATAAGTCTAAATGCTTTTCCTATCCCCAAAACTCATACTGGGCTGTAACAAGACTGAATTAGTCAGGTAGGCTAGGTTATAGGAGGCCGAATAGATCTTAAGAAGTAAAAAAAAGTCAGATAGGGCTAGGACCCCTTAAGGACCTGGCTGAGTTCAGTATTCTTGATTGTGGTCTGCAAAGCCTTGTATATAGACAGCACTATCAGGGCGCTATAATTGTTGTATAGCCTCATAAGATTTTCTGGAAAACGTCCAATTTTTGCTTATTTTTCTTTCTTTTCTTGTTCTTTTCTTTCTTTTCTCCATATGCATAATGTGATAATCTTTCTTGGCATTTTTCGATACATGCTAGTACACAGAATTTAAAGTTATATTTTGTCAACTCATATAAATGTAAACACCGTAAGTTTTTTTTAGTAATTAGATAAAATTGTTTTTGCACTTTTTTTTTCCTCTCACACACAGAACGCACTGAGATAAAGTTATTTAATTATCTGACCCTCTATATATTTGGGCTTAGGGGGTTGTAAAAGTAGGTTAAGCTGAAATTTTGAGAAAGGAATTATTCACGTTAAAGACACTTATAGGTAACAGTAAAAGTATTAACTGTACAGACGTTGATTGTTTACTTGGTGAAAGTTGCACAGCTAAGTCTTTTTAAGATTTTTATTTTTCACATATGGAGAAGTTCGTCCATTCTGTTAAAGCTAAATCGCCAGTAATGGCGCCTAAAAAAAGATAAAAAGGGCAAAATAAGCGCTGCTTTGCAGTTGAGTATTGTGGAAGAAATCAGTGCTGCTAAGATGGATATAGATTCTCAAGCTTTGGTTAAAGTCATCTATGACGCAATGACTCCACAATTTGACCAGATACGACAGGATATGCTCTCACTTACAAATGAGATTCACTCCTTTAATAATAGGATTGATGCAGCCGAATTACGTATCTCAGATATCGAAGATAGAATGCACACAGCAGAACAGGACACAAGTTTTTATAGGACTACTTTAAAAAACTACAGGATAGGATAGATGACTTGGAGGATAGAACCAGGAGGAATAACCTCAGAATTATTGGTGTACCAGAAACAATAGAGTATACAGAACTGAAAAAGTTTATACTGGAAAAACTCCCCCTGCTTTTAGAGTTGCCGGGTCCGAAATGGCAGCTGACAGTTCCACAGAATAGGACAGGAGATATTTAGGCCAGATGGGAGTAAGATCACTAGACCTATAATCACCAAAATGCTTAATTTCCAGAACAAAGTTGATTTATTAAATGGATATCGCCAAAAAAGAGAGGTAATGTTAGGAGGTAAACTACTTTTTCAGGATTATTCAATGGAAACTACTAATCACCGCAAGGTGATGGCTCCTCTCTGTACGCGTATTATTAAGAAAGGATATGAAGCTTTTCTCTTGTATCCTGCTAGGATCAAGGTACTAAAAGATAACATCTGGCACATATTGAACACACAACAGGAAGCAAATAGGTTCTTAGATGAACATGAATAAGAAGTGTATAATGTCCCAAAGCTGCAGTAGGCAATAGTGTTTAATAATAATAATGGAATATATATTAGGGGAAGGTTTTAAGTTGGTTTGTGTGTTTTTTTTTCCCCTCTTTCTTCCCTCCATCCCCCGGAAGCCTCTTCGAGCTTGTATATGCATCGCATTAGATTGGTAATAGAACTGCTAGTGGTTATTTTGCTCTGCCAGTATGACAGATAAAGTGAATATCGATCTAATATCGTGGAACGTTAGAGGCATCACCTCCCCAATTAAAAGAAAATTGATTATGAAAAATCTGAAAAAAACTCAGATGTAATATTGCATTCCTCCAGGAAAATTACATTGTTCAAAATGAAGCAAATAAACTTAGAACAGGTTGGGTCGGTGAAGTTATTGCCTCAACAGGCATTACTAGGAAACGAGGGGTAGCAATTCTCCTGCATAAAAATTTGGAGTATAAGATTACGCAATCTGAGATAGATGTCGATGGTAGGTTTATAAATGTACAGATGGTCATAAGAGGCCAAAACAATGTTTTATGCAATGTGTATGGACCCAATAATCATATACGTGATTTTTGGGATAAATTACAGGGCAAACTATCGCATTTTATAGAAAGTAAGTTGATAGCAGCTGGCGATTTCAATTTGATTGCTCAATACCCCTTAGACAGATGGCCTTATAAAAGGAAGGCGGCAAGTAGAGAGAAACAGGATATCATCCTGTTTCGAAAGTTTAGAAATGCCTTAAACTTAAAGGATGTGTGGCGTATGCAAAATCCCGAGATAAAGGGCTATACCTCTAAATCGAATACTTTTAAAACGCTTTCGCGAATAGATTATATTTTGATTAATGGGGGCAGCAGTAGCAGACATAAGAGATATTATCATTTCAGACCACGCCCCAATCTCGCTTACGTTACCAGTGCCTAGTTCCTCAAAAAGAAATCCTTCCTACCCTTTCCCAAAATACCTGTACTCAAAATAAATTCAAGAATTGGCTTATTGAGGCCTGGAAGAAATTTGAATATAATAATGCTACGTCTGTGTCTAGCCCGGAGACATATTGGGAGGCCTCTAAGGCGGTTTTACGTGGAGAAGTAAAAGCCTATTTACATAAAGTCTGGAGAAAAAAAATCAGATTCGGGATGTTCAGCTCTCAAATCAGTTATCTAATGCTTATAGTGCGTATATACAAGAGGCATCCCCAGTCAAATGGCAAAAATATCTACAAACTAAAAATGAAAGAAATCTTTCTTCAACAAAAAGCGGTAAGTGATCTTACTCGGGCCAATGCACGGATGTATAAATATGGGGGTAAGATAGGGAAAAATTTAGCTAATTTAGTGAAACAAAACCGTGGCTCCAATTATATCTCTGTGATAGCAACTAAGGATAGAAGGCTAACTAATTCTAACGCTATTAGTGCTGAATTTCTCAAATATTATAAACAGATCTTTCTTTTGAGAGATACTAAGGTTGCCAGTTGTCCCCGCTCTTATTCAACCTTTGCATTGAACCGTTAGCAATTGCCTTACGTAAGGCCATTACGGGGATAAAAGTGGAGAATTCAGAGACGCAAATCTCTCTGTACGCGGACGACCTACTTGTCTTTCTCTCCAATACGGGTGAAAATGTGCCGGTACTATTGAATTTGCTTGAAATGTTTGGATCCTTTTCAGGATATGCAATTAATTCCAAAAAATCTGAAATTTTATGGCTAAATCGCACTAGAGATTCATATTCGGCACCACTATTTAAAGAAGTTAAAAATATAAAATATCTAGGAATTTGTGTGTCAACTTGCCCTAAGGAATGGTATAAGGCAAATTTTTCTCGAGTGATTAAGAAAATCATACAGGATATGTTAAAATGGGCACTCTTTCCGCTAACACTTGCGGCTAAAATAAATTTAATTAAAAGGATTGCGTTACCTAAATTGTTATACGTAATGCAAAACATCCCACTTTTCCTACAAAAAGGAAATATAAAACAGCTAAATACTGCTTTTGCCCGCTTTTTAATGGGGCAACATTAAACCAAAGCTTTCGTTAAAAAGACTTAGCCAGCCAAAAGAACAGGCCGGGTTAAGTTTTCCCTCAATACAAAAGTATAACCTTGCATGTTTGATAAAGATTGTCCCAGACTGGCTAACGGATAAATGGGCATTAGCTCTTCAGGATATAGAAATTTTTTTTTTCAAACCTTATTCTCTAAAGGCACTTGTTCATATGAATCAAAAAGTTTGGCCTCCAATGCTTAAAAAGATGTATACCTTCAAAAACCCCATAATAGCGTGTCAAAAATTTTGCCGGGATCAGAATATTAATTACCAGTGCTCCAAATTTCTGCCTATACAAAATAATCCGGCATTTCCTGCGGGGATTGATTCGGAAATCTTTAAAAGATAGAAAATTAAGGGACTTGAGTTCTTCTTTCAATGTATAGATATGGATAAGAATGTTACACATTAATTTAGCACTTTAAAAGAAAAATTTGATCTCCCTAACAGAGACATGTTCGGATTCTTTCAAATCAGACATTTTCTGAATGCACAGTAGCTAAAAGACTATCATAAGAATTTTGAAAGAGTCTATGTTGGTACAGGTATTTTCCTTAAGGGTAAAGTTTCCATATCACAAAGGTATAATCTGCTATTAATTAAAGAAGGTTACATGGCTATGGAACGGCTGCAAGAAAAATGGTCTTTTGACATCCCTGCCATAGAAATCAAGACAATTGAAAAAAGTGTTGCTAGAGCATGGGCAGCTACTCCGCAATTATCCTGGGGGGAATCCCATATAAGGTTACTTAACAGAGTATATATTACTCCAGAGGATTTAGGCAGATGGAATAAGGATCAAGTATACGAATGCGCTCGGTGCAGATGCCCCAATGCCAATCTGATTCACTGTATTTGGGAGTGTCCCAAGGTAAACCAATTCTGGCGTAAAGTAACATATTGGATTTCCAAAGTATTAAAGGGACATGAAACCCACATTTTTTCTTTCATGATTTAGAAAGAGAATGCAATTTTAAACATCTTTCTAATTTACTTCGATTATCTAATTTGTTTTATTATCTTGATATTCTTTGCTGAAAAGCATATCTAGATATGCTCAAAAGATGCTGATTGGTTGCTGCACATAGAAGCCTCGTGTGAATGGCTCACCCATGTGCATTGCTTTTTCTTCAACTAAGGATATCTAAAAAATGAAGCAAAATAATAGAAGTCAATTGTAATGTTGTTTAAATGTGTATTCTCTATCTGAATCATGAAAGAAAGATTTTTGTTTTAGTAACCCTTTAAAGCATGAAGTTGTGTTGGACAAGGTTGAAATTGTCTTTTTGAAAAAATATTATGATAGGGGAGAGAATATTGATTTTATTAACTTTATAATATTGTGTGCAAGAAATGTCATTCTCCTTATGGAAATCCAATAAAAAAAACAGCGTTTTCGGCGTTAGATAATAAATTAATACTGGAACAATATGAAACTCCAAAAGGCTCAGAAAGTGAGATTAAAGTTTTTTCAATAAGTGGAGCAATTATATATTTTCAAATCCAATAGAGCTGCAAAGGAGACTTCTCACCTTTTAAGAACTCTGTATGGATCCAAAATGCCGTTTTGAGAGGGGAAAATCAGTGGAGAAATTATGGAGAATGTCTGAAATTGCAGGTTCGAGAGGCATCCGTGAGGTGTTTTTTTTTTGTGTGCTTGTCTTGATGAGTCTTGTTTTGTGTTTGTTTTGTTCGAGTTTTGACATTTTTATGTATTGTTTCTCAAGATATCAGTGTGGGCTAGCTTTGCTTTCATGTATATGATTATCATGCACCTCTAAATGTATATTGTCCTTTTTTTTTTCTTTCCCATTGATATGATCGATGATTGAATACACTGATATCCTGTATGTTTGTATAAAATAAACATTTAATAAAAAAAAAAAAAAAATCAGGCATAATATTAAAAAATACTGCAGTATTTCTGCATTTTATAGGGAATT
This sequence comes from Bombina bombina, assembly GCF_027579735.1. Classification (NCBI taxonomy): domain Eukaryota; kingdom Metazoa; phylum Chordata; class Amphibia; order Anura; family Bombinatoridae; genus Bombina; species Bombina bombina. The sequence goes on from NC_069503.1 coordinate 1,013,481,964, forward strand.
ACATTTAAAAATGTTTCTAGAAAATACTTTTACAAGATAAATCATTGTTGAAAATAGTATTTTAACCAAATCTCTCTGTGGGAGTTTGTGTTTGTATCCCCATGTGTTACGGCTTATCACTAGTTCCCTTTTCAGAATGACACCACCACCAAATAAAGTAAGTGGTGGGTATTGTTTGACTACTTAAATTAAATAAGTAAAAAAAACTTGATTTGTTTTAAAAACATTTAGCCTTGTCAGATATTTTTATAAAAACACAACAGAAATGTGCTGTAATTGCAAGGTGCTTACTGCACCTTTAAAAACTAGTGCTTGTCAGATTGGTACGACACCCTGGCTAGTGGGTCTGTCTTCTTTATGTAAACACGTGTGTGTGAGTGAGAGAGTGACACACACACACACACAAATATATACACATACATAAATACAATTTTTTTAAAAAACACCACATGGCCACCCAAAAACGTTAAATTTAACAAAATATCAAATCATGTTCTAAAAATCTGCAAGAGCACCTTTAAAAACATTAGATCTTTAAGTAGAGTAAAAACAAAAACTTGACACTAAATTACAGCATTTCTGTAACTTTATTCCATATGCATTTTTACCTACCACTAGAAGGTGCTGAAGAGCCTTTATTAAATAAGCAGACCATGCTATATGCAGCACATGACAAAGCATCAGAAAACGTGTCACTGGATCAGAATGCTTAAACCTGACAGGCTTGATATGTAGCAACTTTTAATGAAGCATCCTAAATGCAATTTACAGAAGTCTCGAGATCATTACCACAATATCAAAGATTTCATAAATTGTAAACCTATGTCTGGAATTTGAAGGACATCAAACAATTAAAAGAATACATCATAGCATTTTTTTTTTTTTTAAATGTTAACAGCACAGTGAAAAGTCTCATACAAATTATTTGAGGGGGGGTAGACTTAAATTGATATAACATTAAGCCCAAGTTACGGATGAACAGAATGACAATGGTAGAAGAAACACTCATACGAAAAATATTTTCTCTACCATGCTCCCTACTTGCACCTAAGTTTATTCTGTCAGTTACAGATCAGACAGGAAATGACCATCACACCCTTGGGCTCATCAAAATGAAGCTGGAAACACAGTAATGAAAAATGTTTTAGAGCCCTGAAATAATGCCAAAAAGCCTTAGGACAAAGCAAATTAATGGGAATTAAAATGATACCTACAATACCTAAATTCACCCTCTTCCCTTGAAGCATTCAGAAAACAAAACTAAATGTCTTTTATACAAGAGTAAAACATAGTAAACTTTATCAGATGTAAAGAAATAAATCACTTATTTGTATAGCACAGATAATTCTGTAGTGGTCATTTACTGTTTAGAACAGAACTCTAAAAAAGTATATCTGGCTTCTATTTCTGAAAGGTTAATGCTTATCCATTTAGGCCTTTCAGACTCCTAACCAAAATAAAAGTGTTTTGTAAATTTGAAACGATACATCCATCACTTGTAGGTTGTTTATATTACTATGTACATTTATGTAACAATGTGAATTTTAGATTACGAAAAATAGGTCTCATGTGATGTTAAAGGGACACTGTATACAAAAATGTTCTTTCGTGATTCAGATTGAGCATGAAATTTTAAGCAACTTTCTAATTTACTCCTATTATCAAATAAGCTTCATTCTCTTGGTATCTTTATTTGAAATGCAAGAATGTAAGTTTAGATGCCGGCCCATTTTTGATGAACAACCTGGGTTGTCCTTGCTGATTGGTGGATAAATTCATCCACCAATAAAAAAAGTGCTGTCCAGAGTACTGAAACCAAAAAAAAGCTTAGATGCCTTCTTTTTCAAATAATGATAGCAAGAGAATGAAGAAAAAATAATAGGAGTAAATTAGAAAGTTGCTTAAAATTGCATGCCCTTTCTGAATTACAAAAGAAAAAATTTGGGTACAGTGTCCCTTTAAGTAATTTGTTTACAGTACATGACAGCAAATAAATACAGGATTAAGCAGAATGCGCCAACGTTTGCACACTTTATACATGCAGTCCTGTGTAGATATGTTAAAACTAAAACGCTGGTTTGTGGCCCCAACTCATGAATTTGTTGAGCATTGTCATATCACATCTGAATAACTGGGCTTAAAGGAGTATTAAAGGAACATGAATCCCAAAAAAATTCTTTCATGATTCAGAAAGAGAATACAATTCTAAACAACTTTCTAATTTACTTCTATTACCCAATTTGTTTCATTCTCTTGGTATCATTTGTTGAAGGAGCAGCAATGCACTACTAGTTTCTCACTAAACACATGGGTGAGCCAATGGCAAATTTTACATACATACATACACACAACCAGCAGTTATAACCTAGGTTTCTTTTGCTGCTCCAATGTTCCGATGTAGACAAATTGAAATCCTGCACGTGATCGCGAGATTTCAATGATGGTATCGGGTCAGGGGGGCGTCCCTATGAAGATAGGCATGCCCTCCAGACCGCGATCCCATCCAGGAAGCGCCGTTGGCTTCAGGACAGCCAAACAGCTTGGACGTTCTATTCCGTCCTAACGTCGCTAAAACCCGGCGTGGTTAGGACGCAAAAGAACGCCGCAACGGCGTTAAAAGGTTAAGAAAAGGTATAAATTAGCTCCTGCACAAATCAAAACAATCCCTCTGCAGCAAACAACCTTCAGAGTTTAATATGAGAATAAAAAGGCAAACTAAATGAATAAGTATTGCAAAGGTTCCTGCCCTATGTATAGATAGATTTTGAGTTTAAAGTGAAGGTAAACTTTACATGTTTAAAATCAGGTCAGGAATATAAGCAATATTTTACATTGACTTTGAATACTTATAATGAAAATGCACTAGGGAGATTAAAGTGATGGTAAACTTTACAGGTATGGAATGCAAGCAATATTTTAGATTGACTTTAATTGATTACTTCTAATGAAGATGCGCTGTAACTTACTTTTTAATCTAGCCGTGCCATTCCAATACCCCGCTCTCTGGCCACCCACTTCAAAACTCAATTTTTCTTGTTACCCAACGGTTTGAACTGTTCTCCATGACACTTATTTGTATCTAGAAGCGCTGATTGAAGAACAGTTCAACAACGTTTTTAAATGGGTGGCCGGATCACGGGATATTAGAATGGCACGGCTAGATTAAAAAGTTACAGTGCATCTTCATTAGAAGTGATCAATTATAGTCCATCTAAAATATTGCTTACATTCCGTACCTGTGTAAAGTTTACCCATCACTTTAATCTCCCTACAGCAAATTTAAGCCAAGAGAAGTTTACAAGAATTTAGTTTTGACTCCTAACCTTTTGGATCATATACACAGGCACTATATCTCAGGCTCGCTCAAAGCGATTCTTAATTCTAGATGACTCCTAAAACTGATACAAACCCAAAGAAACTCTTCATAGCAAATGCCACCTTTTGTATGAATTATTTTTGTTTACTCTGATTTATGTAACCTATTCTTTATACTTTGAATAAGTAACATTGCATACCCTTATTTGTATACAGTTTTGTGGAATTTTGATGTGGTTTATTATTGCCCAGTTACTCATGTATAAATATGTATCACTAAGTATAAGAGTCACAGACACAATGATATGGAATATGGCAACAGATATGAAATTTGGCAAAGCTTTCACAATACTTAACCAGCCAACATACTAAATAATTTTGTTAATATGTTTCATATCATGTTTTCTCTCAGTAAAAGCATATTGCTTTATTAGGGTTGGAAAAATGATTGTTTATCACTACCACACAAAACTCACATTTACCCTCCATCCTACACTGTCTCCAAATATGTTGGTGAGGTAGGGAATATCTGACTATAATCATGTGGCGGTCAATTAGCTTCTTTTAAAGGGACACTGAACCCAATTTTTTCTTTTGTGATTCAAATAGAGCATGCAATTTTAATCAACTTTCTAATTTACTCCTATTATCAATTTTTCGTTGTTCGCTTGCTATCTTTATTTGAAAAAGAAGGCATCTAAGCTTTTTTTGGTTCAGAACTCTGGAAAGCACTTTTGTATTGGTGGATGAATGTAGCCAATCAGCAAGAACAACCCAGGTTGTTCACCAAAAATAGGCCAGCATCTAAACTTACATTCTTGCATTTCAAATAAAGATACCAAGAGAATCAAGACAATTTGATAATAGGAGTAAATTAGAAAGTTGCTTAAAATGCCATGCTCTATCTGAATCACGAAAGAAAAAAATTTGGGTTCAGTGTCCCGTAATTTTTTCCTTTAATGTATTTCCAATGACTTGCTATACCAGCTGCAGAGTATAAAATGTATGATAAATTGCATTTCAAGTTTATTTGTGTGTATATCAAATAGCTGGTTTTGTGCTTTGAAAACACAACATATTAAAATGGGTTGAACTTGCAGTAGAAAAAAAAAACAGATCTAATTTTATCATGTTGTGTACACACACATATATGCTTCCTTATTTTATGTGTAAACCAAAGACCAATACTTAGAACAATGGATAATTAACATTTTATTATTTCTCTCTTCTACACCCCACTATGGGCATTTTCTTCTGCTGACTGTTTACATAGCCTACGATTAAGTATAGAAACTTTTGGTATAGGTGGGATACCACAGGGTAAATCAGCTATTTCAAATAAAGGTAAAGGAGCTACCTGTAAACAATGTAATGCAGTCCAGCAGGGAAAATTGATCATTGGGAACTAATTAAACTGGAGAACATTTTTGGGTAAACTGTCCCTTTAAGCTTCCCTAACCCATACTCTTTAGCAGGGCCGAATGAACCAGGTTTACAGAACCAAATCCTCTGTAATTTACCCCATTCACTCTTTATTCCCTCCTTATTTCGTGCTTCCTTGAAACCCGTATAGGTTTCATCTATTTGTTGAAGCCCGTTTATTACACATTAAAACTACCGTGTGGCCATTTTTAGGCCTTAGGGCAATATAGGTAGCCCATATTTCCACTACGTTCTCATCATAATTACCGGTCATTCAGTTGATCCTCTGTGCCAGGAAGCGGGTGCACCACGAAGTGTATGGACGTCATGGCACTCAGTGTAGGGGCATCAATCCCCGATCAGGAGGCGGCGGCTAATTACGTCCTGTATGTTATTGGCTGAAATAAAAAATAATGCCTGATGGCCAAATGCTACACTGCTACTGTCTTTAAAATAAAATATAAAAATATAAAGGAAATAAGGAAGCTCCTTTCGCTCTTGAATTCAGTAATTAACAATATACGTATAACCAATAACAGCGAAGAATCGGCGGCACCTTCAGCAAGCAGCCGCCATCTTGCAGCTTCCCAGCAGTTTGTCCGCTTACTCTCTTCGGGGCCTAAGACACGATGCAAACTCAGTGTTCATTGGTTGCTATTGCAGGGCATCTCCATCTAGAGCACAAATGAAAGACGCGTTGTGATTGGTCAAAAGAGCAAGTACTTAGTCAGCGCATGCCTATTGTTACATTTATGTCCCTTTTCCATAAGCTAAGCGGCTAGAGTAATAGAGGAAGTGTCATTGTGATACCGGATGTGATGTCTACGACTAACTACCATCGTCTTATTGCTAATGTCAACAAATAATATTAACCAATTGGCTGCTGCTGCGCTATGCGTTGTGGGCACCAATTATCGATGCTTACACTTTGTGTTTGAGTTGACATTTCTTGGGGCGGTGTGCATACGTTGAAATCACTATATGTGATGTGGGTGCGTTTTTTTTAATGATGCTACCTATTTTATAAGGCAGAATTTGATAAAACTATGGCACCAGAGTGCCTAGAAATTATCAATTTGTAAAATGCCATTGAAGCACAATGCAGTGAGAGCGCTGTGTGCTCTGGTGCTCTCCTTCCTCAATATGCTGCGCACAACACTTTGACAGGACTGGACATCCCTATTATCCCATCGCTCTTTTACAGCATCCCGGTCTAGAGATGTCACAGCGTGTTTCGCTTTTCCCTACAAATGTTCCCAGAGATCATTTTCAGTGACTGTGGAGGGCAAGCATTGTTAGCACTTATTGCTTTTCCTTGGATTTCAGTCTGTAGCAATTTCGATGTTGGTCTTGGATTGTTGTCCTGCTGGAATTGGTCGTTTTCTTTGGTTAAAGTATAGTTGAACTTGTGCAAGTCACCAACTCCAGAATAGCCATATCATCTCCAGCCGTGAGGATTTCATGCACTGTTTTTAACCCCTTCATGCCTGTAATATAGAGTTAACATTAGAACGAAGTTCCGGTGTAAACACTATTAGTAAAAATTAATTTAGCTATTGTCGATACGATCACGTGATTTCAAGGCCGGGATCGGATCATGGGGGACAGCCTACGTTGCTAGGCACACCCCAGGCCGATTCTTGATGTTGTCAAAGGGAGGAAGCTGAAGGACGCTGTATAAGGTAGGACGTTCCATGACATGACATACTAACAGCGTTATAGCCCAGCGCTGTTAAGACGACATGGAACATCCTAATGTCATAAAGGGGTTAAAAGTACTGTAAACACCTTGAGAGTTAGATTTAGTCTGTGGGATGGTTTATCCCTGATAAGGAAATATGGAATTTTTTAGTTCTGTTAAAAAAATATTTGTGGAAAATATGTTTGGTATCTATGTATTAAAGTGATAGTAAATCTTTGTGTTTTTGAAATGCTAGGGTTTTAGTCACGTTGTATAAAATACTTCATGCTGAAATTTTCTTTATCTGCAGCGTTCACTGCGCTGAGCGCCTCAGGCCGCCCTCGGAAGAACCCTATTTTGCAGTGAGGTGATCATAGCCAATAGCGTGTTAGCTATCCGGAATAATGCCAGCTGGCCCACACGGCTACTGGCTAAGAGGTGGAAACGCCACCTCATTGAAAAATAGCGTTCTGCTGCGGGCGGCCTGAGGCACTCAGTGCGGTGAATGCTGCACACAAATAAAGGAACTTCTATCACCCCATTCTTGCGCAAACACCATCACATATTCCAATGTTCATTAACATGTTTGTTTGTAATATGCGCTTACCCGATCGCATACTGTAAAATGCGCTTACCAGACATGAAAATATAAATATGCTTTAACATATTTTCATCTACCTAACTGCAAAGGGCTACAATGCACTTAGCAATGTATCTTTATGTATCTCTCTGTTAAAGTCCTTTGGTGGCTTTTTTTTTCTAACACCCAAGATCTAATTTCTTTGAGCCCTTATATATTTTATTAGATGATGTTATTATAAGTGTAAGTCTACTTTGTAATATTTTTTATGTGTTTTGTGACACGTTTTATTTTCGCAAAACGGTTAACCACAGCTCTGAGATCGCCGGAATGATTCCAGTGTAAATAATACTTGTAATATCAGCGCAATTAAAAAGGAGCGCAAACGATCAGGAAAACCCTTGCAAAATTGCACAATATCAACCGTGACAGCACCATCAAATGACCTATCTTTTTAAAGTGCATGGGATAAGGGGGCATCACTACCCATACAAATATAAATCATAAAGTCCCCAACACAATAATATAGATCAATAGTATAGTACAACAATTAGAATGTTTATTAATCTTATAAACAGATCAGTATCAATGGGCCCCAAACATTCACACACTCTCACTAAGGACTAAGGTGGTCAGCAGTTCAGGGTTAATAGCAAAAGCCAAGCATGTTAGTATTTAATAACCACTTGTGTTCCTCTTCCAGTATTATAGTTATATGGACATCTCCCAATTAATGCTTGAAATTGAAAGCTCACAATGTGGATGCAGAGCCATAGACCAAAGTAGCATTTGAACACATGTATCACACAGTCATATGTGCATATAACAAAGTGTCACTTGTAAATACAGGAACTTGAGATGCTCAGTCATAAACTATGCAAGCTGCATATGAACAAAACCAGCTTCCTACTTGAGCATAGTCAATTATATCAAAGCCACATGCATGTCAGGTTAAGTCCATTAATTAGACGTGTGTGTGAATGTATCCCATCTCAGACCACCATCTGCTCACCTTTAATCTCAATATACAGGCTAAACCTACTTCTCTGCCTCACCCCCGAACCTGTAGAAATCTGCACATTGTGGATCCTCTCCAACTTTCCAACCTTATTCAAAAACGCTTCCCCCACACTTCCACGATATCCTGCCCCGAACTTTCTACAACCTACTATAACAATACTCTCTCCTCTGCACTTGACACTCTTGCTCCTCCCCAACTTCACAAAGCCCCACGTCGTCAGCTCCAGCCGTGGAACCCTCCGCAAAAACACACCACCTACAAAAATGCTCCCGCACTGCTGAACGTGCCTGGAGGAAATCCCGCTCGGAACCTGATTTCATCCACTATAAGTTCATTCTTACACCTCTGCCCTTCACTTGGCTAAGCAAACCTACTTCTCTTATATCCACTCCTCAAACCCTAAAAGACTTCTCCATTTTCAACTTTCTTCTCTACCCACCTGCACCACCCCCTTCATCTGCATTCAGTGCTCAAGACCTGGCTCACTACTTCTTCAATAAAACACCATCTGAAACAACATCCCAACACAAGCCTACAATCTCCCTACTTTACTCGCAGTCACCCCCTCTGCCACTCCCTGCACCCTCCTCCCAACCACAGAGAGTGAAGTGGGTTCTCTATTGTCTTCCTCACACCTCACTACCTGCCCACTTCACCCTATTCCTTCACATCTAATACCTTTTCTGTCTCCCACCCTCACTCCAGCTCTTACATATTCAACCTATCCCTTTCTACCGGTTCATTCCCTGCCTCCTTCAAACATGGAAAGGTCACCCCCATTATCAAAAAACCCTCCCTTGACCCTAATTCTCCTGCAAACTACCACCCCATATCACTGCTCCCGCTAGCTTAAAAAATCCTTGAAAATTTTGCTGCCTTGGAGTCACACAACTCAAATCTGTCCTTCATTCCCCACATCCAATTGCTCTCTTCATCCTGCCGCAACCACCTATGCAATATTGCCAAAATTCGTCCGTTTCTGAGCGCTGAAACTACTAAACAGCTAATCCACTCCCTGGTAATTTCCCGAGTTGACTACTGTAAAAACCTGCTCCTTGCATCCTCTACCATCACCTCCTCCCATGCTAGAATACAGGACTTCACTCATTCTCCCGTGCAGCGCCAACCCTCTGGAACACACTTCCTCGAACTGTCAGACTTTCCCCTAACCTGTCCTTTAAATGCTCCTTAAAGACCTTTTTGTTCAGGAAAGCTTATCACCTAACTCAGTAACAAATGAATTTCACTTACTTAACAGTTGCCCTCATCTATCTCCTCACTAAGTTCATTCTCACCTTTGCAGTCCCCACCTCCTGTTTCCCATACTCCTTCCCATCTAGATTGTAAGTTCCCACAGGAAAAGGGGCCTCAATTCCCCCTGTATTTGTCTGTAAAATTTTGTCTTTTATTGTATTGTTTCTCCGTTGTACTTTTATCTTTGTACCCATGGGCAGCGCTGCAGAATCTGTTGGCTCTTTTTAAATAAAGAATACTAATAATAAATGTCGTTTGATACGGTCATAATCAAGTAAAGGGTATGATGTGCCTGCACACGGCACCTCAGACTATGTGACTCCAAGTGCAGTCTCAGTGTGTTTATGTCACGCTCCTGCAGTCTGTAGCTTTAAGGCACCCTCTGATCCTGTTCCTCACCTGCTGTGTATAGCTTTAAGGCGCTGTTTTATTCTTATTTAAGGCTCCTCCTCTGTTTGTTCTAAGCTAGGTAACTTGCTATTGATGGTGGAAGTATACCGCTCTCTACTTCCGCTACTAGCCTGAGGATTTCAGTTCACTGAACCCTGTTGTCGTGGACATAACTTCTGTCTCCTTTTCCTCAACTACTGGGACCCCCCCCCGGATGCTCCGACTACAACTTACTTGGTTCACCTTCCTGAGTGCTCCTCATAACTACAGCTTCAGCCGGATTCCCTTCAGACGCTTGTCGCTCTCCCGAGCGCCTGCAGGTGACGTCATCCAGCTCAGCCTGCTCTCTCTGCTCCGGACACACAAAGCGCAGCTCCCCCATCTTCCAAATGTCTGGTAACTTTGTATCATACCAACGTTCTGTTGTACGGTATTCTGTATATGTATCTCTTGTGTACAACTGGATGTCATTTACTTAGCAACTGTCTCTTATACTGACTGTACGATTGTTTCCTGCCGCTTTACCGGACTCTGCTGCATATGCTTAAGGCTCTAAGTTAGCTATCGCTCTAAGAACTAATACTTTCCTGCCTAATCTACTCAAGTAATAGTACTGGGAGTGAACATTAACCCTTGCTTGCGTAAATACCTTTTTCATTCTCTCTTGCTGCCTGTCCTATAGCATAGCTACTGCTAAATATAAAGACTTTTGTTCCATGGTTCCTGATCACCTATCTATATCTGTATATGAATTGCCAAGCTTGCAACATTAACCCCTGCTTATCTGGAGACTGACTACTGCTATTCATATGTAAACTAAGGTGTACTTCCTCCCAACTGGAGCCACACCTTAGCTGTGATTTTCTGCATCATTTCATACCTTACAGTAGGTACTCATACAGTAGAGCTATTAACACACTTGGCTCCTGTAGGAATATTTACCTTGCTTCACTATACTACACATTACTACTTAAGTATGACTATATCGTCATCCCTCAGTCAATGAGCATAACTGAATTCTGATTTATATCTATTGAGTTCAAGGTGTGGTGTGAGACTGAGTGATACCTATAAGCATAGATTGTACTATCAGGCCCCTACAACCAGTAGGATATCAAATTAACCTGCAGAAGTTAGCAGAACCTTACATATTACCTAGCCCTAAAACTGTGACCTGATTGTTAATCTATTATGGATCTCACAGATTTAACTAACCGGGTTGGAACCATCTCTCAAAATATGGATCTGATGATACAGGGCTTGAGAGAGATCCAGAGCGAACACGAACATTTAAGAAAATATATTAGTGATCACCTCCCACCTAAAACCCCTTCGGTGGACAATACTCCCGAGCCACAGGTGTGCCCCCCTGAGAAGTTTACCGGTATAAGAGCCCACTTCAGAGAATTCAAGAATTCTTGCACACTTTTCTTTTCCTTAAAACTAATAACTTACCCCACAGAGAAGATCAAGGTTTTAACGGTTATATCTTATCTTTCCGGTGAACCCAGGAAATGGGCACTTTCTATGAAAATAATGACCCCATACTGAATTCACTGGATAACTTTTTTGACGCAATGTCAATCCTCTATGAGGACCGAGACAAACAAAACACAGCTGAAGCCTCAATTCGCACTCTGCGCTAGGGTAAACGATCAGTTGAAGAGTACGTTACAGACTTCAAAAGATGGGCACCTGACACCCAATGGAACTCTGCAGCTCTTAGGAACCAGTTCCGTTTGGTCTTATCCGACCCAGTAAAGGATGAGCTGGCTCGTACAGTCTTACCCCCTACTTGGAAACCCTTACACTGTTGTGCATCTCAATTGATTGGCGCCTCTGTGAGAGAAGATCTGAGTGGGGTTCTTCGGATTCATTGGTTAGGAAAACCTACTCTCATACACCTTCAACTCCGGGTAGGTCTACGGATGAGCTCATGGATGTTGCGTTTGTTAAAGGGCCATTAAAGGCTGAAGAAAAGACCAGACACAGACTCCACAACCTATGCCTCTATTGTGCCGCAAAGGACCACGGAGTGAAGGAATGCCATAGTCTTCTTAAACAAAAGAAGGGTAAGAATCCTACTCATCTCCACTCATCCAAACAATTTCTCTTCCTCACATTTCTCCCTCTCTGTCTCGTTACAGTGGGATCTACATCATACTACAACGCAAGCAGTGATTGATTCTGGAGCCACTTGAAATTTTATTAATTATAATTTTGTGCACTGTAATAAAATTCCTTTATTAACCCTTTAAGGACACAGCTTTCAGTTTGCTCAGTTGTTTTATGACGGAAAAATTCCGTCATATGTCCTTAAGAGGTTAAAGAAAAAGTTTTCACTGGCACTCACTGTTGTTGATGGTTCTTTGATCAAATCTGGTCCCATAACACACAATACAATACCTATTCAGCTGTCTCTTTCTCTCACTCATGTTGAAAATTTTACTTTTGAGGTTATCTCCACACCCCTCTACCCTATTATATTAGGCTTGCATGGCTAAAGATCCACCAGCCCACTATATACTGGAGTAGGAAAATACTCTATTTCGAATCTGATTATTGTACTAAAACTTGTATTCCGAAAACTAAACATACTATTATGCAATTGTCAGAATGCAACATTCCTTTTATGACTTTTATGACGTATTTGATAAAGTAGAGGCAAAGAGCTTACCACCCCATAGACCCTATGACTGTCCCAATGATTTGCTCCCCAATTCATTGGTCCCATATAGACACATATACCCTATGTCAGAACCTGAGGTTAAACACCTAAAGGAATACTTAGACAAAAACCTCTCCAGCAGGTGCTGGCATCTTCTTCGTCAGGAATAAGGACAACAGTCTGTAACATATCTCAGCCTAATGTCACTATCCCTTTAAGACTGCCTTTCCTGATTCTGACATTCATGCTGTTTTGGGCAGTATTTACATTCAGCTTGCCTGCCTGATTAATCATTCATGCACCTGATTCCCTCAGCCTCTTTTTAAGCCTTCTCAGGTCTAATGTGCTTTGCATTAACTTTGAAGTTGTGATCTTGAACAACAAAGGTCTATGACTGTTTCCTGCATGAATTCTACCAACTTATTCAAGCTACAGCCTTTCCTATGCTTAAAATCATCAAATCGCAAGTATCCAAATAATTCCATTTTGTTACCTGGACACTGCTACTTAACAAACTCTGAACTTTATTATAAATCAAGTATACTTTTTGTTATCATCACTCTCTAATTATTACAACAGCATCTTACTCAGAACTTTATAACTATTCTCTGCTACAAATTGTCATAGCTGAAATATCATTCTACAAATATGGTTTTTTTTTGTTTTGTTTTTTAATTCTTTATTAGAAAAAATTGTATAAAATGTACAAAAGAAAAAGATAAGAGTGTGAGCAAAACTTCAAACACATAACAAGAAAAAAGTAATTTGGGATATTATTACATCTATAAAATAGTTAACCATCACTGATTTATGGTACCCCACTGTTTCCCCTTCTTTCACTTCACTCTCTTTCCACTATAATTCAACAAGCTTTAATCAAGACGCTAAATATCTTCGTACTATTATCTTATCGATTCAGACAAATATGGAACCTGTCCATTCCCCACTCATTTCCACCCCTCCAAGCATAAAAGAAAAGAAAGAGAAGGGAAAAAAAAAAATAAGGGGGCAAATTAACCCAATACTTCCTCGCTTCCCCCGGACAGTGGGATTATTTGTGATATACTTAACACAGCATCTTCCCCCATATACTTAATAAATCCCAGCCATGTTTTCTTGTAGCTCAAAACATTTCCTTTGTTATAAAATTTAGTATCGTAGGCCTCCAGGAACGCCTGTCTGAGTAGCTATTTTTTTACTGTTCCTATCGAGGGAATCTTATCATTGACCCAATTTGCATAGAGTAAGGATCTCGTTAAAATTATGACCCACTGTATGAATTTAGTGTTTACTCCCCAGTTAACCTCTTTATTTAAGAAGATAGAATTTTCTCCCAATAAGTAAAACTTCTTCTTTGTAACCATAAGAAGGAAATATTCAATTTTACCCCACATCTGTCTAACCTTGGGACATGAAAAAAACATGTGGATTATAGATGGATCTACCTCCTCACATTTTACACATTTATTATCTATTAATTTATTCAATTTTTGTGCCCTTCTTGGGGTAATATCAAAGTGTATTAATCTGAAGTGAGATTCTCTGAAATTGGCTGACTTTGTAATATTCTTAATAATTTCAAAGCTCTTGGGAATAATCACACTGGTACTGAGGTTATAATTGCCCCACCTATTAGTGTAATCTGTAATAACTCTCTCCGTCTCTGGGGTTTGTAGTATTCCATATAGAATAGATAAAAGACCCTTTTTAACTCTTGGACAATCTAGGATCGGATGTTTATGAACGATCCTTGATTCTTCAACTAACATTTGCAAAAGATAATGTTTTGCCTGAAAAAAGTAAAACTTGTCTGATGATGGCACATCCTATTTTAACTGAAACTCCCTGAAATTATAAGGGCGTGTTGATAAAGGTTTGATCAATTGATTTATATATATAATATTTTTAAGCCTCCAACGATGAAATACCTTATAACTTAAGCCTGGAATAAATCTAGGATTTCCCAAAAAGGGCAGATATCTAGTGGTCATATATCCATAACCTACCGATCTCATTGCCATCCTCCAAGCCCTTATAATATCTTTATAAAGAGGATGTGTCCGAATTCTGAAACCGAGTTCCCTGTCTGAAGCGTGCAAAATAAATGGCAAAGATAATGGCCCACAAACTGCATCCTCTATTTCACGGTTCGAGAAATTATCCGCATGTGTTAACCAATCCAATGGATATCTTATTAAAGCTGCATTGTTATAATTTTTTAAGTTAGGGAGAGCCAGTCCCCCTTTAGAGATTGGAAGATATAATTTTTCTAATCTAATCCTCTGCTTTTTCCCTTTCCACAGAAAGTGCCGGAGTTCTTTCAAAAAATTGCGGATATCTATATCTTTTATCATTATTGGAAGCATTCTAATGGGGTAGAGAATTCTGGGTAGAATAAACATTTTAAATACTGCCACCCTTCCCGTTAATGAGAGCGGCATATTAACCCATTGTTTCAATCTTTCAATATGTTTCTATGAATTGATATATTTGAGTATCCATTGGTTTCTTTAACCATAAGATTTTGGATTTAGAGTAATTGATTTTGTAACCTGATACCACTCCATAAGAGTCCAGTATATCTATTATACCCTTGACATATTTATCTGGGGATGAAACAAACATTAAAAGATCATCCGCAAAAAGCGAAATTTTAAACCTTTCTTTACCAATCTCAGCACCTACCAAAAAACTCCTAAGAAGAATGGCCAGTGGCTCCAGTACTAGATCAAAAAGCAATGGGGACATAGGACAGCCCTGCCTTGTGCCCCTCTTCAAGGGGAAGGGGGACGATAAATAGCTATTGACCAAAACCAAAGCTTCTGAATCAGAGTATACATTCGCTACTAATCCCAAAAACCCACCCTCAAAACCATATCTAGCCAATACTTCCATCATGAATGTCCACTCGACTCTGTCAAAGGCCTTCTCTGCATCCAAATGCTTTATTTAATTTTTGACAGAAAGAAATGAAAAATAACAAAAGAGCACATTCGCTCATGTTTGTGCACCGCGCAGGGTAAATCAGGGTACATACATAATAAAGAAATCAATTGATGTCAGTACATCATACAGAGCATATAATTTTGTTTACATGCATACTTGTCCAAGCAAAAAGAAAAAAAAAAAAAACAAGAGTAAAACTATGACTATTCTGCCACTTTTCTGGTGCGTAGAGAAGAAAAAAAAAAAAAAAAAGATATGTTGCCTCTCCCCCGCTATAAGCTCTCAGAACCATGCCACTGGGAACACTTCTCTCAAAATTAGGCCTTCAAAATATTCTGTTTTATGAAACTCTTTAGTAAGAATATACTGTATGGTAAGAGGATATGTCTGGATAATTTTGGTCCATTTATTAAAGAATCTTTGAATTTGTTTGCTATGTATTTTAGAGATATTATATTGTTCAAAAATAATCTGTTGTTTTACAGCTTCCAAAAATATAGTGAAAGAGGGGGCTTTTCTATGTTTCCAACTTTTTAATAATAGATTGCGAACAATTAATATAATCGTATTAATCAGGTCAGCATTGTGGCCTCCTGCACTTAAGAAAACAATCATTTTGGGGTAAGAAATAGAATACTCCGAGTCCAGCTTGTTTAACCAAAACTTAACTTTCTGCCAGAATTGCCACACTTTCGGGCAATACCAAAAACAGTGTAACAGATCTGCCCAAGGCAAAGAACATTTATAGCAAAGGCCCATGCTAATCTGCGACCACTGTGCTAATCTTTTCGGTGAGATGTATGCATTGTTGAGTAATTTTAGGTGGGATTCATGCCAGGAGGAACGAAGGGGCGCTTTCACCAACCATTTAATGCTTTTTTTAATTAGATCATGATTAACTCCTTCAAAGTATCTCGACCAATATGAGATATGTTGCTCAGAGTATAATTGACCCTGCTTAGCCAGTAAGATATTGTATAAGAGCGAAATAGAGTGTTTTCCTTGTTTATATAACTTTATATACCCTCCGATTTCTGCAAAACATTCCGACCAATTTCCAAGCTGTAATTTCTTATTTAAAAAATTACGTAGCTGTAAATAGGCAAAGAAATGTTTGTTGGAAAGATTGAATTCTTGGCAATGCTTTCAAAGGTTCTTATATTGGCTTGCTCATCTAAGAGCTGTATTATCTTAGAAAGTCCTTTATTATCCCATTCTCTAAATGGCTTATAAGAACACCCAGGTAGAAACTCAGGATTTCCTCTAATCAATAAAAAAGATGATATATGGAAGTTGATCTTAAGCCGAGAGCATAGAAGTTGCCAGGCTTTAACTACATTATAGATACTGGTGCACAATTTTATACTATTTGGTAATTGGACACTAACACAGTGTAAAATTGTTTTACAGGAAAACGGGTATATAATGGTCTCTTCTAGACTTAAATTCGTCAATGCCTTGCCAGCATGCAGCCAGTCTATTCCATAACGTGCCAAGATAGCTAAGTTATATGACTTAATGTCGGGGAGAGCTAAACCACCCTGTTCCTTCTGCTGATATAGTTTTTTAATCGAAATCATCTGTCTTGACTTATTCCAAAGAAACTTAGCACAGGCCTGGTTAAATATTTTAATATCTTTTGCTTTGATAAATAAAGGGAGATTATTCATTACAAATAATATCTGTGGGAACAAGATATTTTTTATCATTGTAATTTTAGCTGATCTAGAAATTGGAAGTAATGCCCAACGTTGTAGTTTGGCTTTAATATTAGTAAAAAAAGGAGTAAAATTAAGTTTGTACCAACTATTTGGATCTCTATGTAATATAATCCCAAGATATCTGAAACTCTCGACCTCTTTTAGATCATATTGGATCCTACTATCCTTCTTTTTATATATCCATAATATCTCGGATTTAATTGTGTTTACCTTATAGCCTGAGATTCTGCTAAATAGTTCTAAAGCACCAAATGCTATGGGAATATTTTTATGTGTATGTTTAAAATATAATAATAGGTCGTCTGCATAGAGTGACAAAACTAATTTCTGTTCGCCTATATTTATCCCCTCGAGTTCTTGGCGTAGATAAATTGCCAAGGGTTCAATGGCCAGATTAAATAAAAGGGGGGACAGTGGGCAGCCCTGACGGGTACCTTTCTCCATTTTAAAAAAAGAAGTTTGGGTATTATTAATCGCTATAGAGGAAATTGGATAATTGTATATAGTTTTAATAAATTCTATCAGCTTTCCTGTGAAACCAAATTTTGTCAGGGCCACATATAAATGTTCCCATATTATGGAGTCAAATGCCTTCTCCGCGTCAATCATAACCATAGCAATATCATCTTGATATGTTATTTTCTCCTTATTAATTTTGTTCCAAAAATATTCTATTAGCATATATGCTTTTCTAATGTTTTTAGTAAGTGATCTATTGCACATGAAACCCGCTTGATCTTGGTGGATAATTTCTTGGAGTACTTCCTTAAGACGATTCGCTATTATAGATGTTAACAATTTATAATCTATATTCAGCAAGGAGATAGGTCTATATGACCCTAAATCTGTTAAATTTTTATCTTTTTTTGGTATAAGGGTTATGACTGACGCAGAGAAAAACCTTGACATTAATTTTCCCTCCATACAATATTCATTAAATAAACAAGTTAGAATAAGAACAATTTCTGATTTTAGGAGCCTGTAAAACTCGGCCGGTATTTGATCTGGTCCAGGTGCCTTGCCCAATTTAGTTGCCTCTATCGCTTTTATGACCTCGTCTGGGGAAATAGGCAAATTCAATCCCTTCACTTGATCTGCAGTGATCTGTGGACAAGTAATAGAGCTCCAAAATGTCTTACTGGCTTCTTTATCTATAGCTTTCGAGGCATATATATTCTTATAATATCCATAAAAAGCTTTACTAATATCTTCAGTTTGTGTGTAATTTTGACCCTCTACAATCACATTCTCAATTATATTTTTCCGGTTCCTGGCTTTATCTAACTTTGACAGATACTTCACTGATTTACCATATCTACCACCATAAGCAGAGTTTACTCTGGCTTCCTGCTTTATCATTTTAGCTAGAAGAAACGAGTCTCTTTCTTGTTTGGCCTTTCTATACTCTAGCCAATATTTCCTTAGTGTATTGTTTGTATAGTTCTGAAGCGCCCTAGCAACAGCTTTTGTTAACTGAATCTCGCGAGCTGTGGTCTTTTTTTTTAAAGTAATCATATATAATTTAATCTCTCCCCTTAGATATGCTTTGGCTGCCTCCCAAAATATTTCGTAGTTGTTAGCATACTCTTGGTTGTTAACACAGTATTCGCGCCATTTATTTTTTATCCATATTTGGAAAAATCCATCATTAATCATATGTTTTGGGGGGAAAAAATTATTTCCCCCCCCGTATATACTGATCACGCACCCCTACCTCCAATAATATTGTAGCATGATCTGATATTATAATTTCACCGATATCTGTACATATCTCTTCCTGTAATAAAGCATTTGAGACTAAAAAAAAATCAATGCGCGAGAGAGATCTGTGTACCTGAGATTCACAAGTAAAGCTTTTTCCCTCGGGGTGCTGAACCCGCCATATATCATGTAAACTTAGTTCTTCACATAATTGGAAAAATATTTGAGAGTTTTGCGTAGGCCTTCTATTCTGTCTGTGAGACATCCTATCTAATGATGGTATAGGGGTTAAGTTAAAATCTCCAACAAGAATTATATTTGGATCTTCTTTCAGCATTAGTCTTGCCGTCATGTCACTCCAAAATAGTTGGTCCTTGACATTAGGTCCATATACATTACACACTACATATTTTATTTTTTTAATGTCCACTGTTAAAATTATCCATCTATCATTAAAATCTATTTGGCTTTCTCGGATATTATATTCCAAGTCTTTGTTGAATAGAAAAGCAACCCCCCGTTTCCTCCTAGTACAATCTGATGCTATTACTTGTCCTACCCAATTACACTTAAGTTTCTGGGCTTCAGTGTTTTTCAAATGTGTTTCCTGCAGTAGGACAATATCAGGTTTAAATTTAGCTAAGTACCTAATTATCAGCTTTCTTTTTTTGGGGGTTGTTATCCCTCCTACATTCCATGAGATAAATTTGATCTTCCTCATCTTATTAGTAGCCCTTTAATTTTTTATGTACTTGCCATTTTCCCTCTATCATTACTTCCTGAGAGCTACAGCGAGGGAGAGAATACAGAACAAAACAAAACAGAACAAGACAGAGAGAGAGAAAAGAAACAAGAGAGAAAAAAAAAAAAAGAAAAAACAAGCACCTCCACATTATTTATAAAACAACATAAGACCCCTAAAACTAACATTTTAATCAATTAAGGTCTCTTCTTTAACCCTTTGTTTTACCGTATTTGCCTAGTTTTGCAGAAGTCTCTCACTTCTTCTGTGTTAACCAAAGTAACATTGCCCTCCACTTCCTCCACTATTATCCTGGCAGGATATATTATTCTAGCCTTCAGGCCGGCATTAATTAACCTGGTACAATAAGGGGCTAGCTCTTTTCTTTTCATTGACGTGTCACTGGAAAAATCCTGAAAGAGCAATAATTTGTTTTGATTAATTTCTAACTTTGCTGTTTTCCTATATGCCCTCAGGATACTATTCTTATCCTGATAGTTTAAGTATTTTACCAGTACCGGCCTGTTGTAATTCTTATCTCTTTGGTTATCTCTAGGCATACCCAACCGGTGTGCCCTTTCGACTAAGATTGGCGTGTCACTGGATATAATACCCAGTGCCTTGGGTAAGGTAATACTAGCAAAGGTTATTAAGTCTGGGAATTCGCCCTTGTATGGTAGACCTATAATTTTCAAATTATTACGTCTTGATCGATCTTCTAACTCGTGAATTTTATCTTGTAGCCTACTCAGTGTCTTACTATTGTCTGTTATGATTTTTTCTGCTTATAAATTATATCCTCATTGCTAGATACTCTGTCTTCAACTTCTGTGAGACGACTATTAATTTGTTTGAGTTCTGTCATTATGTTAGCTGTTTGGCTTTTAAGCATTTCAAATTGGGGCAAAAAAATTTCAGACATCTGAGATATCAAGAGCTGAATATCATCTTTTTGCATTATCGGCTCAGGAGTACTTTCTATGTGAGTATCTGAAACCCTTGTTTTTTTATCTTTTTGCCTGGGAGGCATGGCCAGGGAGTGACTTTTATTGTGCGTGATAAATTTATCCATGTACAGTGTAGTATCTAGAATTCTGTGACTGTGATTTCTTTGGCTCTTTCCTCAGAGTAATAAAAAAAAAAACAAAAAAAAAACTATGTGCCTGTCCTTACTATGTGTTATATTTAGTTAGCTCACTCTTTACTCATATAACCATAGGATTTGTGTGTCTGTGCTTACAGGTTGTGTTGTGTGTTTGTCTAAATAGTAAACCTGTATATACTTTTCCTTTTTTTTCTCTCTTTTTTTGACCCTCTTCCCTTCAAATAAAACAGCAAAAGTGAAAAAAAACAACAAAAAACCTTGGTTGTGAAGCAAACATATGTGAAGTGACCCCTTCTTTTTTTTTTTCTTTTTTTTTCCTTTCTCTTAACCTTATAAATTTATATCCCCCCTTGTTCTCCTGACCACCCGCCCATCTCTTTAACTGAGACTGAAATTTTTCTTGTAATAACTCCTTACATCATGTTTTGAATTAACATATCAATTTGAAAAGCAGTTTAAAACATATCAGTTTGATATTTAAGCTAAAAACAGACAAAAATAAATGCAACCTGTTTTTGCCTAGTTCACTTTAGGCACTCAGCTCTCTTGCATATAACTTTTTTAACTTATTACCAATACCTTCGGCTATATTATTTAACCAAACACATCTCCTAGACAACAAACACTGTATTGTAGTATATTCTATAGAGCATATCCAGACTTTCTAGGCCCTTTCAATTTTCTCACAAACTAAATTTTTCAGAACTGTAGGTTTATATTTATAACTTTCCAGGGAGGACTGCTCTTCCCTCCTTTCTTCTTCTTCCTCTGCCTTTTAACCCAAAATCCAGTACCACAGTGAAAAAGTCCAGAGAATATTACGTGTTGCCTTATACTTAGTACTCTATGAAATGGACAGAGATTGGCAACAGACCTGAGTTATAATTCCAGAAGCTCAGAGGGAAGCAGAAAAATGCAGGCCAGATATGTCCAAAAAGAAAAGGGGAAAAAAAAGAAAAGTAGAGGAGAGACATATAAGTCAGAGCATATCTTATCTTTTCTTTTATATACTTGCATATACTTGCATATATCCGCCAGTTCTGCGTATTAACTTTGGAAATGTCCAATTCCTCTCTTTTAGGCAAAAACCTTACTGGGCCAGGCTTTGCTGTACCTCGCAGTACTACCAAGTTGTCTTCAGGCAGCTGTCACTGGATCTCCTGTGATGGCGGGGAGAGCTGTGTATGTAGTGATCCAAAGCCCCTTTCGATCGCGGCCAGGGTCAATCCTCCGCTCAGCACGGCACTCCCATCCACCTGAGCGGTGCACTGTGTTTAACGATGCTCCAGCAATTGAAGCCTGCTCTTTGATTCACCTCACAGGTCGATTTAACGACGTCTGGCCCCCACGCTTACTCTGCAGCTCTTTATCGGCGGTATCTCTTAGGGCACAGTATCCAATCCCACGCCCACACTCCAGCCTCTGGGTCATAGATCAGACCTGTATTATCTCCAATACAGTACTCTGCTTAGGGGACTGACTCATGCAGCTGAGTCGCGCTGCTTGCTCCGCCGTTCCGCCACCAGCACCACCGATATGATGCAATTGCCCTAGGGAGTATTAGTTCACTCCAACAACGGGCTTGTGGAGGGGAAGATTTTCTTGTCTGGAGCTCTTAGCGTCCAGACTCCACCATTACGACGCTAGCTCCTCCCAACGGAACCGGAACCCCTTCTCTGCATCCAAAGATAGCAGGAACGCCTCCGGCAGAGCCGAGTCATTCTCCCCACAACTGTGGCTACTATACTTGCATATTACTTGGAGTATCTTCCTTATATTCATTTCTGGAGTTCTACCAATTACAAACCCCTCCTGATCAATATGGAGTAATCTTGGAAGAATAGTTTTAAGTCTATCCGCCATTATTTTCATCAATATCTTGTAATCAAGATTTAAAAGAGAGATTGGCCTATAAGAAGATAATTGTGTAACATCTTTCCCCTCCTTAGGGAGGAGAATAATATTAGCTGACTTAAATTGTTCAGAGATCTTTTGACTATAAATAAAGAAATGATTATATACTTCCCTCAGAGTTTCTACAATATCCTCTTTAAGGCATAGATAAAACTCTAGTGGCAAGCCATCCGGCCCAGGTGCCTTTCCCTTGCTCATAGCCTTTAGGGTATTTAAAATATCTATCTCAGTGATAGGTGCATTAAGCTCTGTTTTATCTTCCTCTGTGATTTTTGGAAGCTTAATGTTAAAAACTTCTGAATAGTTTCTTTTTTAGGAGATTGAGATAGATATAGATCTGCAAAATATTTCTGAAATAATAATGTAATCTCTTCCACTTTATTTTGTATTTTACCCTCTGAGTTAATTAAACCTATTGTTTTCCTTTTTTAGTTCTATTTATCAAGTTCGCTAGATATTTACTGCCTTTATTCCCGAATCTTTCAAAATATGCTGAACCTTTCAAAAGGGCTTTCCCTGCTATAGAGAGAAAAAACTCATCTCTTTCTTTCCCTGCTTTATAATAAGCTTCTCTATTCTCCTTTGTCGGCGAATTTCTCATTCTTGAGTATGCTGAGGATAGAGCTGCCGAGAGTTTCTCCTGACTAATTTGGGCTTCTTTCTTTGCTTTGATTACGTATGTTGTAATATCTGCTTTCAAAGTAGCTTTTGCTGCTTCCCAGTAAATGTCTACATTCCCTGAATAATTAAGATTGTTGTACTTAAATTCCTGCCATTTTCCCTTTAAAAACTGGGCAAACTTAAATGAGTTATTCAAATAACTGGGCATATAAAATGAGTTATAATTTGGCTTATTAGGTTCCTTTATTATCAAAACTATAGGAGCATGATCTGATAATGTAAACTCCAAGATTTTTGTGTCCTCAATTCTATTGATCAATGTTCCGGATATCAAAAATAAATCTAACCGAGCTAATGTCAAATGTGTTTTTGATAGGCACGTAAATTCTAAATTATTGGGATTGAAAAATCTCCATACATCCCTCAAATTGTATGATTCAAATAGAGTTGAAATTTTTTTTTTCTTCATATTTTGCATTCCGATTAGGAATTGTTTTCCTCTGATTGCCCCGCAGTTTCCCTCTATCAAGGAGAAAGTCTGGTGTAATATTATAGTCTCCCATTATTATTGTCTCATACATTGAAAATGTATCTATAATTTTAAAGATGTTCCCCCAGAATTTCCAATCTAATTTATTGGGACCATATATGTTTCCAATAAAATAATCCCTACCATCTATATTTATATGTATAAACACATATCTCCCTTCCTTATCGATTATTTTTTTGGTGTAGTACAATTGCTACCCCCCGTGCAGATTTCTTATATGATGAGCCGATAACTTCAGCTATCCATCCCGCTCTGATTTTTTGATGTTCACACTCAGACATGTGTGTTTCCTGGAGGCTTATAATATCCACTTTCTTCTTACTCAAGAAATTCGCAATGGCTTTGTGTTTTATTGGGGAATTTATCCCACCTACATTCCAAGATAGTAATTTAACCATTACTTTCCTTCAGAAAGAGAAAAAAAAGAAAAAAAAGGGGGGGAGGGGGGCGGAAAGAGGGGGAAAGGGGGCAAGACCATATACCTCAAAGCAACTAAATTCTCTCCTTATTGTTTCCATCTTTATCTCATCTTTATGAGTCATTATTCCATATACTTTCATTTTGATACATATTGAACAGATACCCATCTCATCATATTACCCTTTCTATATCCCTAACACCTCACATTGAATCCCTTCCCTAGAAGGGAAAAGAGAAAGAGGAAAAAAAAAAAACCTTCATTAAAAATCTAGACACATAAAACCTATACAATTACAAAAGAGCTAACCCAATTATGCAAAAATTCCCTTGCCTTCAGTACTTTACATTAATTTCTCATAATTTCCATTTTTTCAATAAACAAGCTGGTATATTATTCCTGTAAGCTCTCTATAAGTATTTGGGTATGCACACAGGAGAGAATTTATTTCTCTTGTGGTGTATCCAGTCCACAGATCATCTATTACTTGTGGGATATTCTCCTTCCCAACAGGAAGCTGCAAGAGGATCACCCACAGCAGAGCTGTCTATATAGCTCCTCCCCTAACTGCCACTACCAGTCATTCGACCGAAGACAAGCAAGAGAAAGGAGAAACTATAGGGTGCAGTGGTGACTGTAGTTTAAAAATAAAAAACACCTGCCTTAAAATGACAGGGCGGGCTGTGGACTGGATACACAACAAGAGAAATACATTTATCATGTAAGCATAAATTATGTTTTCTCTTGTAAGGTGTATCCAGTCCACGGATCATCCATTACTTGTGGGATACCAATACCAAAGCTATAGGACACGGATGAAGGGAGGGACAAGGCAGGCGCTTAAACGGAAGGCACCACTGCCTGCAAGACCTTTCTCCCAAAAATAGCCTCCGAAGAAGCAAAAGTATCAAATTTATAGAACTTTGAAAAAGTATGAAGCGAAGACCAAGTCGCCGCCTTACAAATCTATTCAACAGAAGCCTCATTTTTAAAAGCCCATGTGGAAGCTACCGCTCTAGTAGAATGAGCTGTAATCCTTTCAGGAGGCTGCTGGCCAGCAGTCTCATAAGCTAAGCGTATTATACTCCTTAGCCAAAAATAAAGAGAGGTTGCCGAAGCCTTTTGGCCTCTCCTCTGTCCAGAGTAGACAACAAACAATGCAGATGTTTGACGAAAATCTTTAGTAGCTTGTAAATAAAACTTTAAAGCACGAACCACGTCAAGATTGTGTAAAAGACGTTCCTTCTTTGAAGAAGGATTAGAACACAGTGACGGTACAACAATCTCCTGATTGATATTTTTATTAGATACCACCTTAGGTAAAAAAACAGGTTTGGTACCATTGAAGAATCTTAAGAACTAAATTTAAACTCCAAGGCGGAGCAGCAGGTTTAAACACAGGCTTGATTCTGACTAAAGCCTGATAAAACGCCTGCACGTCTGAAACCTCAGCCAGACGTTTGTGCAAAAACATAGACAGAGCAGAAATCTGTCCTTTTAAGGAACTAGCTGACAAACCCTTCTCCAATCCTTGGAGAAAAGATAATATCCTAGGAATCCTGACCTTACTCCATGAGTAACCCTTGGATTCACACCAATGAAGATATTTACACCATATCTTATGATAGATTTTCCTGGTGACAGGCTTTCGTGCCTGTATTAAGGTATCAATGACCGACTTGGAGAAACCACGCTTTGATAAAATCAAGCCTTCAATCTCCAAGCAGTCAGCCGCAGAGAAATTAGATTTGGATGGTTGAAAGGACCCTGAAGTAGAAGGTCCTGCCTCAGAGGCAGAGTCCATGGTGGAAAGGATGACATGTCCACCAGATCTGCATACCAAGTCCTGCGTGGCCACGCAGGTGCTATCAAAATTACCGATGCTCTCTCCTGTTTGATCTTGGCAATCAGACGAGGGAGCAGAGGAAACGGTGGAAACACATTAGCCAGGTTGAAGGACCAAGGCGCTGCTAGAGCAACTATCAGCGCTGCCTTGGGATCCCTGGACCTGGATCCGTAACAAGGAAGCTTGGCGTTCTGGCGAGACGCCATGAGATCCAGTTCTGGTTTGCCCCAACATTGAATCAACTGTGCAAACACCTCCGGATGGAGCTCCCACTCCCCCGGATGAAAAGTCTGACAACTTAGAAAATCCGCCTCCCAGTTCTCTACTCCTGGGATATGGATAGCTGATAGATGGCAAGAGTGAATCTCTGCCCATTGAATTATCTTTGAAACCTCCAACATCGCTAGGGAACTCCTTGTTCCCCCTTGATGGTTGATGTAAGCTACAGTCGTGATGTTGTCCGACTGAAATCTGATGAACCTTACTGCCGCTAGCTGAGGCCAAGCCTGAAGAGCATTGAATATCGCTCTTAGTTCCAGAATGTTTATTGGAAGGAGTGCCTCCTCCTGAGTCCACGACCCCTGAGCCTTCAGAGAGTTCCAGACTGCACCCCAGCCCAGAAGGCTGGCATCTGTTGTTACTATTGTCCAATCTGACCTGCGGAAGGTCATACCTTTGGACAGATGGACCTGAGATAGCCACCAGAGAAGAGAATCCCTGGTCTCTTGATCCAGATTTAGTAGAGGGGACAAATCTGTGTAATCCCCATTCCACTGACTGAGCATGCAGAGTTGCAGCGGTCTGAGATGTAGGCGGGCAAACGGAACTATGTCCATTGCCGCTACCATTAAGCCGATTACTTCCATACACTGAGCCACCGAAGGGCGAGAAGTATAATAAAGAACATGGCAGGAATTTAGAAGTTTTGACAACCTGTCCTCTGTCAGGTAAATCCTCATTTCTACAGAATCTATCAGAGTTCCCAGGAAGGAAAGTCTTGTGAGAGGGGATAGAGAACTCTTCTTTTCGTTCACTTTCCACCCATGAGACCTCAGGAATGCCAGAACAATGTCCGTATGGGACTTGGCAATTTGGAAATTTGACGCCTGTATAAGAATGTCGTCTAAGTAAGGGGCTACTGCTATGCCCCACGGCCTTAGGACCGCCATAAGTGACCCCAGAACCTTTGTAAAGATTCTTGGTGCCGTAGCTAACCCAAAGGGAAGAGCCACAAACTGGTAATGCCTGTCTAGGAAGGCGAACCTGAGAAACCGATGATGATCTTTGTGTATCGGAATGTGAAGATAAGCATCCTTTAAGTCCACGGTAGTCATGTATTGACCCTCCTGGATCTTGAGGATCTTGAGATCTAAGATTGGTCTGAAGGTTCCCTCTTTCTTGGGAACCACAAAGAGATTTGAATAGAAGCCTTGCCCCTGATCCTCCTTTGGAACTGGGTGGATCACTACCATAACTAGGAGGTCTTGAACACAATGTAAGAATGCCTCTCTCTTTATCTGGTCTGCAGATAATTGTGAGAGGTGAAATCTTCCTTTTGGGGAAGAAGCTTTGAAGTCCAGAAGATATCACTGGGACACAATTTCCAACGCCCAGGGATCCTGGGCATCTCTTGCCCAAGCCTGGGCGAAGAGAGAAAGTCTGCCCCCTACTAGATCCGTTACCGGATCGGGGGCTGATCTTTCATGCTGTCTTAGAGGCAGCAGCAGGCTTCTTGGCCTGCTTACCTTTGTTCCAGGCCTGGTTAGGTCTCCAGACCGGCTTGGACTGGGCAAAATTTCCCTCTTGTTTTGCATTAGAGGGAGTTGATGCCGCTCTTGTCTTAAAGTTTCGAAAGGCACGAAAATTAGTTTGTTTGGTCCTTAATTTATTAGACCTATCCTGAGGAAGGGCATGACCTTTTCCTCCAGTAATATCAGAAATGATCTCCTTCAGTCCAGGCCCGAATAGGGTCTGCCCCTTGAAGGGAATGTTGAGAAGCTTAGACTTTGAAGTAACGTCAGCTGACCAGGATTTAAGCCATAGCGCCCTACGCGCCTGTATAGCAAAACCTGAGTTCTTAGCCGTTAGTTTGGTTAAATGAACAACGGCGTCAGAAACAAATGAATTGGCTTAAGCGCTTTAAGCTTGTCAAGTATATCATCCAATGGAGTTTCTACCTGTAAGGCCTCTTCCAGAGACTCAAACCGGAAGGCCGCAGCAGCAGTGACCGGGGCAATGCATGCAAGAGGCTGGAGAATAAAACCTTGTTGAATAAACATTTTCTTAAGGTAACCCTCTAACTTTTATCCATTGGATCTAGGAAAGCACAACTGTCCTCGACGGGAATAGTTGTACGCTTAGCTAGGGTAGAAACTGCTCCCTCCACCTTAGGGACCGTTTGCCATAAGTCCCGTGTAGCGGCATCTATTGGAAACATTTTCTTAAAAATAGGAGGGGGAGAGAACGGTACACCTGGTCTATCCCATTCCTTAGTAATAATTTCTGAAAACCTTTTAGGTATTGGAAAAACATCAGTGTAAACAGGCACTGCATAGTATTTATCCAATCTACACAATTTCTCTGGCACTATAATGGTGTCACAGTCATCCAGAGTAGCTAAAACCTCCCTGAGCAACACGCGGAGGTGTTCAAGCTTAAATTTAAATGTAGACATATCAGAATCAGGTTGAAGCATCTTCCCTGAGTCAGAAAAATCACCCACAGAAAAAAGCTCTCCTGCCTCAGCTTCTGCATATTGTGAGGGGATATCAGACATAGCTACTAAAGCGTCAGAGAGCTCTGTATTTTTTCTAGTCCCAGAGCTGTCTTGCTTTCCTTGTAACCCTGGTAGTTTGGACAATACCGCTGTAAGGGTATGATCCATAACTGCCGCCATGTCTTGTAAAGTAAACGCCATGGGCGCGCTAGATGTACTTGGCGCCACTTGAGCGGGAGTCCCTTGAGCGGGAGTCAAAGATTCTGACACGTGGGGCGAGTTAGTCGGCATAACTTCCCCCTTGTCAATTTCCTCTGGTGATAAATCTTTTAAAGACAGAATATGATCTTTATAACTTAAAGTAAAATCAGTACATTTGGTACACATTCTAAGAGGGGGTTCCACAATGGCTTCTAAACATAATGAACAAGGAGTTTCCTCTATGTCAGACATGTTTAAACAGACTAGCAATGAGACCAGCAAGCTTGGAAAACACTTTGATAAATGTAAACAAGTACAAAATAAAAACGGTACTGTGCCTTTAAGAGAAACAATTTTTGTCAGAAATTGAAAAACAGTGATAAAAAGCAGTAAATTTTACAGTGTGTATAATAGACTAACAGAGCATTGCACCCACTTGCAAATGGATGATTAACCCCTTAGTTTCAAAAACGGATCAAAAAAACAATATAAACGTTTTTTAACAGTCGCAACAAACTGCCACAGCTCTGTTGTGGCCCTACCTGCCCATACAACGACTTTTGAAGGCACAAAATCCCTTTGTAGAGGTCCTAAGTGTTCAGGGGACTCCTTCAGGGAAGCTGGAAGTCTCAAGCTGCAAAAACCACTGCACCATTTAGGCCTGTAGGTACTCACAGTGAGAGGGTCATAAAAAACTATCCCTAGGCAAAATCTAGCCAGCCATGTGGAAAAAACTGGGCCCCAATAAAGTTTTATCACCAATATGTAGAAAAAACGTTTAAACACTTCCAGCAAACGTTATCTTTTTTTCAGTAATGTGAGAAAGTAATAAGAATATTACCTTTTAGAGCAAGCATGATACTAGTCGTTATTAAATCACTGTAATCAGGCTTACCTTAAATAAATCCGGTATTAACAGCATTTTCTAGCATATTCATTTCTCTAGAAAAATTTAAACTGCACATACCTCATAGCAGGAGACCCTGCACGCCATTCCCCCAGCTGAAGTTACCTCATCTCTTCAGTTATGTGTGAGAACAGCAATGGATCTTAGTTACAACCTGCTAAGATCATCAAAAACCACAGGCAGACTCTTCTTTAACTTTCTGCCTGAGGCTAAAACAGTACAACTCCGGTACCATTTGAAAATAATAAACTTTTGATTGAAGATAAACTACATAAATTCACCACATCTCTCTAGCTACTTCCTATGTTGTCGAGAGCTGCAAGAGAATGACTGGTAGTGGCAGTTAGGGGAGGAGCTATATAGACAGCTCTGCTGTGGGTGATCCTCTTGCAGCTTCCTGTTGGGAAGGAGAATATCCCACAAGTAATGGATGATCCGTGGACTGGATACACCTTACAAGAGAAAGCTAACCCAATTGTGCAATGATTTCCTTGCCCTCAGTGCTTTACATTCATTTCGCATATTTTCCATTTTTTCAAAAAACAAGCTGGTATATTATTCCTATAAACTCTCTATAAATATCTAAGTATGAAAAAAAAAAAGAACCTTCATTAAATGTCTAAATGCATAAACCTGTACAATTACAAAAGAGCTAACCCAATTGTGCAAAAATTCCCTTGCCTTTAGTGCTTTACATTTATTTTCATATTTTCAATGAACTAACTAATATATTGTTCTTGTGGACTCTCTGTGAGTATCTAAATATGCAAGAAAAAAAAAGAAAAAAAATTAAACCTTCATTAAACACATAAAACCTATGTAATTACAAAAAAGCTAACCCAATTGTGCAAAAAAATTCCTTGCCTTCAGTGCTTTACATTCATTTTCATATTTTCAATAAACAAACTAGTGTATTATTCCTGTGAACTCTCTATGAGTATCTAAATATACCAAATGTGCTTTACATTCATTTCTCATATTTTCAATAAACAAACTAGTATATTGTTCCTGTGAACTCTTCTATAAGTATCTAGGTGTCCAGGAAAAAAAAAAAAAAAGCAAACAATTTTAAATAATTAAAAAAAAAAAAAAAAAAAAAGAAAACAATTTTAAATAAACCTTCATTAAAGGGCCACTGTAAGTAAATATTTTCTATGCCTGTTACTAACTAACTACCCCAAATACACTTTTTATCAATAGCATTTCATTAACATATCTCTACCGTATATCAGAAATCTTGTCTGCAAATTTAATTGTTTTCCAAACCCACTCCGTGGGTATCCTTTGCTCTGTACCAATCCGTTTACAATACCTAGGTTTCAAAATGGTGCTTTAAACACAAAGTTATTGGTTTAAGTATTTTGAACATGCAATGCTGAAAATAGTGGGCAGGATAACGTGACATCATCGGCGAATAAAAGATATAACTTTTAGATTGTTATGAAACTTAGTTTTGGAGAAAATATAGGTCAGTAGGTTTTAATTTTATTAACTTTAATATGTTAGTTGTTTAGCTTTAAAATTATAACAGAAAGTAATCCTTTAAATGATTAAACACATAAAACCTATACAGTTAAAGAGAGCTGACCTAATTATGCAAAGATTCCCTTGCCTACAGTGCTTTACATTTTACATTCATATTTTCAATAAACAAACTAATATATTATTCCTGTGGATTCTCTATGAGTATCTAAATATGCACACAAAAAAAGTAACGGGAAATTATCCTTAATCCCCCAGGGGGAAAAAAACATCACTGGAAGGTGATGGGTAGTCCAGCAATAAAAAACTAATTGTGTTTCATATCTCTGTCCAGAAATCTTTGGGCTTTATCTAGGGATTCAAAAACAAAAAAGTTGTTCCCCTCTCTGATTTTCAATTTAGCTGGATACATTAAGGAAAAGTTCTTCCCTCCCTTCACCAACTGTGTACAGATATGCGAGAATGCTTCCTTTTGCTTGCAGTCTCATTTGAAAAGTCCTGGAAGATTAAAACTCTGCCTTCTTTATAAGTGAGCTGATGTAGTTTTGCTTTGAAAGGACAGATATTTCACCACCACAGTTCTGGGTCTAGCTGGTCTTGTCTCAGAGGCTTCCAATACTCGTCCCACCCAGTGGGCTCTTTCTACCACAAATCTCACTCCTCCTCCTTCTATTTCCAATAGTGAAGGCAGGATTATTTCTGCAAAGTGTATCAAGTTTTCTGGTTTAACCTCTTCAGTTAGCCCAATTATCCTTAAGTTGTTTTGTCTGCTTCTGTCCTCCAATTCTTCAACTTTAGTTTCCAATTTAACATTTTGTTTTATTAATAAATTAAGTGTGGTATCCTGAGTAGTTAAATTATCTTCACAGTATGAAATTCTTTGCTCCATTTCTGTGAGCTGCTCATTTTGCCTCTTCATCTCCTTCATAATTGAAGCCAATTTTATATTTATTTCTTCCATTTTAGGAAAAATTAATGCAGAAACTTGATTAGCAATGATATTGGCCTCACTTTCTTCTTCCAGTATTGATGAGCCAGAAATATTAATATTTTTAGTAGATTTTCTATCCCCTGTTTTTTGTTTTGGTGACATTTTCTGGGATTTCAGGTATTTATCCATCCACAGCCTTTCCTTTATCATTACACATATATCAGCTTGTCAGCTTGTTAGCTCTTTAAAGCAAATAGGGGAGATTCATGCTCTCAAGCCCTGTAATATGTTACTTTGTTTTTAAGAGGTAGAGAAGTTCCAAAACTTTAAGTGGAGTGAGAAAGGGGCTTATATTCATACCATCTATACTAAACCTTTATACTTAAAGGGTGAAGAGTTGTAGAACAGCTTCATAGTCAGCTTGGTTTAACAAAAGTTCACATTCTCTTTAGCCAGTAAAAAGATTGCAGACCCAGCCCCCTTTGATTTTGTAGCAGCCACTCACACACCCTTTTTGTTAGTTAAACATATAGTTACACTCTGAATGTTCATACAGATGGGCCCAAAACTAATCTCCTCTCCCTTCTTCCTTATTGTCTGAGGAGTTTAAGGATTTTTTTCTGCAGCAGGGGAGGGGAAGTAGATGTGTGCTTAAGCTTGTAACTGCAGCTACACTTCTCTGGAATTGCTTCTAGCAACTATGAATCACAGAATATCATCTATCCACGTCCAGGATACTCTTCCCCGGGTCAGGGGTCGATGTCTTCAAATCCCTACCACTGCCCTGAGGGTCTGTGTCCTGAACACATGTACACCGGAACATGACAGAAAGTTAATGCCTAAAAAGGGATCCGCAGTGGTAGTGGATGCACCGACCCTCAAAGGAAAATAAAAAAATTACAACCTATCTCAGACCCAAGCTATCCCTAAAGGAAAAACAGAAGATTTTCATACTTTTAAAAATTTAAAGACACAGTACTCCCATTCTAGACTATCCTCTACTCATGTTCGTGACTTCCAATTTGGTGAAACTGATTCTGAATCTGACTATGAAAATGAAGAGAATGTATCCATAGATTCAGCAGAAAAAATGCAGATCTTTAAAGATTTAAAGAGACAGAACCACTTTTCTAGTATTTCATCTACTCATGTCCGTGACTTCCATTTTGATGAAACTGATTCTGAGTCTGACTATGTCAACGAGGAGGATGACTTCACAGATCCAGCTGAACTGGCCCTAGACTGGTATGAGCACAACTTTAATTCGCCACAAACTCAGACAAAACCTCAACCTATTGGCTATAATGACATCCTTGGTAGCTATATTTACAATATAGATGACACAGACAGCTCCCATTATGAAACCTCTCATGGAAATACTGATCTTCCTATTTCTGATATTCCCATGGATTCTGTAGATTGGATAGATTCAGAGCTGGAAGAAGAGACCTTTAAAGATTTAAAAAGACAGGACTACTGTTCCAGAATACCATCTACTCCTCCTGTTTGTGATTCCCATCCTGGTGATACTGACTCTGAGTCTGAATATGTCAACGAGGAGGATGACTTCACAGATCCAGCTGAACTGGCCCTAGACTGGTATGAGCGCAACTTTAAAGGGACAGTCAACACCAGAATTGTTGTTGTTTAAAAAGATAGATAATCCCTTTATTACCCATTCCCCAGTTTTGCAAAACCAACACTGTTATATTAATACACTTTTTACTTCTGTGACTAACTTGTATCTAAGCATCTTCTGACCGCCCCTAATCACATGACTTTTAGTTATTTTGCATATAGTTGCATTGTAGCCAATTAGTGCAGTGTCTGCCACTAGCCACGGGCGTGATCACAATGCTATCTATATGGCCTACATGAGCTTGCTCTCCCCTGCTGTGAAAAGTAAATAAAATAGAGGCAGTCTTTAAGGGCTTAGAAATTATCATATGCACCTTCCTAGATTTGCTTTCAACTAGAATACCAAGAGAACAAAGCAAAATTGTTGATAAAAGTAAATTGGAAAGTTGTTTAAAATTACATGCCATATTTGAAAAATTAAAGTTTTTTTTGGACTTGACTGTCCCTTTAATTTGCCACAAACTCAGACAAAACCTCAACCTATTGGCTATAATGACATCCTTGGTAGCTATATTTACAATATAGATTATACAGACAGCTCCCATCAGGAAACCTCTCATGGAAATACTGATCTTCCTATTTCTGATATTCCCATGGATTCTGTAGATTGGACAGATTCAGAGCTGGAAGAAGAGACATCTGGTTTACAGACTGCTGTTTGGAGAAATAGTCCCCTCAACTACTATGATGATTTATTACTTCAGAATTATGCATCCAGTGATGAAGAGGATTTCTGTTCTCAACCTGATATAAGGTACTCCAGGCCACAGTGGCACCACCCTAAGAAGCCTCATATTGGGAAGAAATATCAGTTATCTAAGCTCTCTAAAAAAAAGAAGAAAAAGAAAATCTTTCTGCCTACAGAAAATCAGAAGCGTAAAGAGGAAACTCAGCCTGAATCTCCTGTTTCATTTTCTGTTGTGCCAGATCCTCTATTGCCTCATGATACACTCCACACCAAGCTGGATGCTGTCTCTAGTCGCCATCAGCCTGTTTTTGAAGCACTTAATGGTTTATCTTCTCAAACTCTACAATTGCAAACACTACTTTCAACTACTGATTCCTTACATCCCTCTCATGCTGCCTCAATGTCTGTAAACCCTGTGCTAGAAGCAAAAGATAATTTTGTTCCAGATATACAACCTTTCAGTTTTCCAGAGGTAGTCCCTGGAGAATTTAGCCCTGAAATTCAAACTCAAATAAATATGCCTGCTGAACCCCAGAAAACCTCTCAGTCAGAATCTTGTATCACAATTCCTCCACATCTACCTGAGAGTGGCATATTTCAGTACACTCCACCTTTTCAAAATTTGTCTGTTACTGCATCTAAGAAAATGTTTTCCTTGGGAGAAACCTACATTTTCTACTACATCTGTTCCCTGTACAGGAATTCCTGATACTGAACCCTGTGAGGACAACATTGAACCTAGTTCGCAAGTGGACGTTCTTGACCCTGAAACTTGTACAAAAGTTCTTCAAGAAGATTCCCCAGTGGCTATTCCTGTCCCTGTTTTCCATGATGATACTATTAAACTTGGCATCAAGGTGGACTCTCCTGTTTTTGACCCTGGTATGGGTATTCTTTTGTTTAACCCAGAAATGGGTGTAATAATACTTGATCCTGAAGATAGCCATGCCCTCTGCTCAGAAGCGAGTATGGTTCTTGGCTCTAAAGTGGATCTTGTAAATTCTTCGTTTGTGAACCCTGAAGAAAGCCTTGCCCTCTGCTCAGAAGAGAGTATGGTTCCTGGCTCTAAAGTGGGTTCTTTTTCTATATTTGAACCTTGCCCTGGAATGGGCATTCCTTCACCCAATCCTACTGAGGATATTCCTGAACCTTGCCAAGATGTGGATATTCCTGAACCTTCCCCAGATCTGGGTACTTCTGAACCTTGCCCTGGCATGGGCATTCCTTCACCTGATCCTACTGAGGATATTCCTAAACCTTGCCCAGATGTGGGTATTCCTGAACCTTGCCCTGGTGTGGGCATTCCTTCACCTGATCCTACGGAGGATATTCCTGAACCTTGCCCAGATGTGGTTATTCCTGAACCTTGCCCTGGTGTGGGCATTCATATACCTGATACTAGTGAGGACACTTTTGATTCTGAATCCAGTAAAGACACATTTGATATTGAACCAGAAGAAGGTAAGAACTGGTCAACTCTTGCTCTCTACACTCCTATCTCTTACTTTGACCTGCTATTGGGTTAGAAGTGGCTATAGCTTTTTCTTTTGGAGTATATCTAATCCTCAGCCAAGAGGTTAATTCTGAGGATACTCAAATCTCTGACCCAAAGGTGGTTAATCTGGTTATCAATCCAGAATGCTGCATCTCTATTTCTGAAGTTGAGGAAAGCCTATTCATATGTCTAGGACTGGGTGCCTTTTCATTGGCTGTGTACATGGTCATCTATCATGAAGAACATCCGCCTATCAACTCTCAGGATGATTCTGTGGTAGGAAGCTCATTGTATGTCACGTTCATTCATTCTCACGATGACTACAAGAAAGATGACTTCAAGTTTTACTCTCATCATTGTCAAGATCTTTTGATACCTGAATTCCATTGCCTTTGCTTTGTCATTTTACTTTTTCAAGAGATCTCCAACCCTCCTTTCTTGATTTCCGATTGGACTCACTACCTCCATACACCTACTACCAACTCTTCATATAATTTTTGTTCTCTCTCCTTTTGGATTGCATTCGGCGCCCGGAGGTTGCCTTTAAGGAGGGGGTTCTGTAACATATCTCATCCTAATGTCACTATCCCTTTAAAACTGCCTTTCCTGATTCTGACACTCATGCTGTTTTGGGCAGTATTTACATTCAGTTTGCCTGCCTGATTAATCATTCATGCACCTGATTCCCTCAGCCTCTTTTTAAGCCTTCTCAGGTCTAATGTGCTTTGCATTAACTTTGAAGTTGTGATCCTGAACAACAGAGGTCTATGACTGTTTCCTGCATGAATTCTACCAACTTATTCAAGCTACAGCCTTTTCTATGCTTAAAATCATCAAATCGCAAGTATCCAAATAATTCCATTTTGTTACCTGGACACTGCTACTTAACAAACTCTGAACTTTATTATAAATCAAGTATACTTTTGGTTATCATCACTCTCTAATTATTAAAACAGCATCTTACTCAGAACTTTATTACTATTCTCTGCTACAAGTTGTCATAAGTGAAATATCATTCTACAAATATGTTAACATATTCAGAACTCTGCATCTATGTGTTCAGTTAAAAGCTTTCATGTGATTCTCCAATATATGCACAAACAGTAATTGATGCCTAAAACTTGCAACTTGACTATCACCTGTGCTTCTCTGCTTATTACTGACATACAGCTATATATAATATTATGTACTGTGAACCTGCAACAAACCTTAGTTTGTATATATATGCACAAACGGTAATTAATGCCTAAAACTTGCAACTTGTCTATCACCTGTGCTGCTCTGCTTAATCCTGACATACAACTCTATATAATATTATGTACTGTGAACCTGCAACAAACCTTAGTTTGCATCTAAGTGTCAATCTTCTACCAGTTTATCCGGAAGCCAGAACATTCCACATTGCTATATTTTTCTCTCATTGAATCCTGCAGCTACTCCTATTAACTAACTATAAGTCACAGTGAAGCCAGAATATATTGTATACAAATGTTGCACTCTCCATGAATTCTACAATAACTTCTAGCAACTATGAATCACAGAATATCATCTATCCACATCCAGGATACTCTTCCCCGGATCAGGGGTCGGTGTCTTCAAATCCCTACCACTGCCCTGAGGGTCTGTGTCCTGAACGCATGTTTTCCCGGAACATGACACAGTCTCAGGCCAATCATTGACTACAGGGAATTGAATAAAAGGACTCGGAAGAATAGGTATCCCTTGCCTCTGATCCCCTAACTCATTGAGCGGTTACAGGGAGATATACACTAAATTAGATCTCTGTGGTGCTTATAATTTGGTAAGGATGAGGAAGGGAGATGAATGGCTGACCGCATTTCAAACAAGGTATGGCTTGTTCGAGTACACTGTCATGCCTTTCGGGCTATGTAACGCCCCTGCCACTTTTCAGTATTTCATGAATGATGTTTTCCAAGATCTTTTAGATGTCTGTATGGTGATATACTTAGATGACATCCTTATCTATTCAGATTGCTTGGAAAACCACATTCAACATGTACGTTTAGTCCTCTCCAGGTTAAGGACACACTTACTCTTCGCTAAAGGAGAGAAGTGTATTTTCAACACCAATTCTATTTCTTTCCTGGGTTATAACATCTCACCTTCCGGAATACTCATGGAGTCTAAGAAAGTAGAAGCCATTGTCAATTGGCCTATCCCAACTTCTAAAAAATAGGTTCTAACCTTTTTCGGCTTCGCCAACTTCTACAGAAAGTTTATTAGAGGTTTTTCGTCTATTGTGAAACCTCTCACAACTCTTACTAAGAAGTCTTACAAGTACAAATGGACTCCTGAAGCCGATCAGGCCTTCAATTTATTAAAATCTAGGTTTACTACAGCACCCATCCTGCAGTTTCCTGATCCAAAGCTACAATATTTTCTCGAAGTAGATGCTCAGACTACGCCTTAGGAGCAATACTATCCCAGAAAAAATCACCATTGGAACCTTTATACCCAGTCTCCTTCTTCTCTAGGCTTATGACGAACGCAGAGTATAACTATGCCATAGGAGAAAAATAACTACTTGCCATTAAAGCCTCTCTGGAATTCTGGAGACACCTACTGGAGGGTATTCAACAACCTATTATAATCTATACGGACCACAGGAATTTACAGTATTTAAAAACTAATAAGACTCTCAGTTCCAGACAAGTATGCTGGAGTCTTCTCTTCTCTAGGTTTAACTACCTAATCACATATAGACCCGATAGTAAGAATAAGAAGGCAGACGCCCTGTCCAGGAGGGAGCCTAACCCTCATATAATTTGTCACCCACTTCAGTAATACTCCAAGACCGTTTCATTGCTCTAATTTCTCATTCAGCCGACTACTTAAAGACACATTTGGAAAATGATTCTTCATCTTCTTCTTTACCTTACAAGATCTCCAGCGGGGCTCCTATATTTCAAGGAACGATTGTATATCCCACCTTCTCTTAGGGAGGAAGTAATCAAAGCTGCTCATGACTCTCTTTTATCCGGACATCCTGGTATCAAAAAGACCTTACATATTCTACAAAGAGATTTCTGGTGGCCTAAGATGAGTCACTTCGTCACCAACTACATCAGATCCTGTTCCATCTGTTGCACTTCAAAACACAAAAAGATCCATCCTTATGGCCTCCTTCTATCAATGCCTATAGTGCAGAGACCCTGGCAAGCCATAGCCATGGACTTCATTGTCGATCTACCCCCTTTCTCAAACCACAATACGATACTAGTCATAATTGATCTTTTCTCTTAAATGGTTCACTTTATCCCCGTTCTGGGATTACCCACTGCAGCTGAGACTGCCCGTCTCTTTCTCAACCATATAGTAAAACTACATGGTCTACCCGATTCCATAACAACTGATAGGGGGACACAATTTACGTCTAAATTCTGGTCACAACTTTGTCGGACATTGCAAATGAACAGGAGGCTCTCCACTGCTTTCCACCCACAAACGAACGGGCAGACGAAACGGACTAACCAGACTTTGGAACAGTACCTTCGGTGTTTTTGCACTGTTCAACAGGATAACTGGCTCACCCTGTTACCAACGGCAGAATTTGCCTTTAATAACACTGTTAACAATTCCAGCAAACTCACTCCTTTCTATGTAAATTACAGATTTCACCCTACATATCAACTATCTCATCGCACGCACACTTCATCTCCTCTCGTCGACGAAACAATCAATACCATCGCAGAAGGTTTTTCTGTTCTCAAATGAGCTTTACAGGATGCGCAGACCAAACAAAAGGCTTATTATGATCTTAGGAGAACACTAGCCCCAGTCTATAAACCCGGAGATGAGGTATGGCTCTCCACCAAGTACCTGAAACTCCAAATACCTAGTAAAAAGCTTGATGCTCTATTTGTTGGTCCTTCTCCAATAGTGAAGGTCATTAACCCAAATGCAGTCACCCTTCTGCTTCCGCCTTCCTACCGATGCCATCCCACCTTCCATGTTTCCCTGCTCAAACCTTATCTTCCTGTAAGACCCCAGACCCATCGCCCTCCGCTTTCTGTACTTCCTTTAGATGACTTGGAATACGAGGTTGAATCCATCTTGGACTCTCGCTATTACAAATCTACCCTGCAGTATCTGGTTCACTGGAAGGGTTTTGGCGATGATGAGGATTCCTGGGAACCATCGTTGAATCTGAAAGCCCCCCGCCTGGTCTCCCAGTTCCATAGACGTCATCCTGATCGCCTTAGACCCTGATCCTCTGAGCGGCTCCTTAAAGGGGGTGTCCTCTCACGCTCCTGCAGTCTATAGCTTTAAGGCACCCTCTGATCCTGTCACTCACCTGCTGTGTATAGCTTTAAGGCACTGTTTGATTCCTATTTAAGGCTCCTCCTCTGTTTGTTCTATGCTAGGTAATTTGCTATTGATGGTGGAAGTATACAGCTTTCTACTTCCGCTACTAGCCTGAGGATTTCAGTTCACTGAACCCTGTTGTTGTGGATATAACTTCTGTCTCCTTTTCCTCAACTACTGGGACCCCCCCGGATGCTCCGACTACAACTTACTTGGTTCACCTTCCTGAGTGCTCCTCATAGCTACAGCTTCATCCGGATTCCCTTCAGACGCTTGTTGCTCTCCCGAGCGCCTGCAGGTGACGTCATCCAGCTCAGCCTGCTCTCTCTGCTCCGCACACACATCACAACTCCCCCAGCTTCCAAGTTTCTGGTAACTTTGTATCATACTAACGTTCTGTTGTAAGGTATTCTGTATATGTATCTCTTGTGTACAACTGGATGTCATTTACTTAGCAACTGTCTCTTATACTGACTGTACGATTGTTTCCTGCCGCTTTACCGGACTCTGCTGCATATGCTTAAGGCTCTCAGTTAACTATCGCTCTAAGAACTAATACTTTCCTGCCTAATCTACTCAAGTAATAGTACTGGGAGTGAACATTAACCCTTGCTTGTGTGAATACCTTTTTTATTCTCTCTTGCTGCCTGTCCTATAGCATAGCTACTGCTAAATATAAAGACTGTTGTTCCATGGTTCCTGATCACCTATCTATATCTGTATATGAATTGCCAAGCTTGCAACATTAACCCCTGCTTATCTGGAGACTGACTACTGCTATTCATATGTAAACTAAGGTGTACTCCCTCCCAACTGGAGCCACACCTTAGCTGTGATTTTCTGCATCATTTCATACCTTACAGTAGGTACTCATACAGTAGAGCTATTAAAACACTTGGCTCCTGTAGGAATATTTACCTTGCTTCACTATACTACACATTACTACTTAAGTATGACTATATCGTCATCCCTCAGTCAATGAGCATAACTGAATTCTGATTTATATCTATAGAGTTCAAGGTGTGGTGTGAGACTGAGTGGTACCTATAAGCATAGATTGCACTATCAGGCCCCTACAACCAGTAGGATATCAAATTAACCTGCAGAACCTTACAGTGTATCACTCCCATATACTTGCGGTTCCAATCAGGCATGCAGGACACTAGATGATGTATGTACAAAACTTCTTCAGCGGCTCAATCCGGGCAGACCATCAACCACCTATGACAAAACCACCTCTGGTACAGGTTCCGACTCTACCGTTACTCACAACACACGTGTGGTGTCCCCTGGCTCGTGCTGATGATGTCATTAAACTCCAATATATCTCACTACACTACAATGTTGATATATCTCGCTACACTGTTAAATCCATACTTAAGACTATATTTATATATTAACAATTGTATATCATCCCAAAAAGGGAAATTGTAAGCATACACTTCCATTCTAGTTAAATGTGACCATTAATAGTGTAATACATATAGATTATATGAGTACCAGAGAAAACCAACCCACCACAGTCCAAAGTACCCCAAGAGATCTCTCTATTTAGACCCCTATGGAAAAGTGTATCTAGTCTTATCCACTGGGCTTCTTTTTTTAAAGAAATTTTTGTCTATCACCCCCACGTCTCAAAGGTAAAACACCATCCACAATTTGGAAGCACATCTGACTTTTATTATGTCCAGCAATGGTAAAATGGTGTGCCAATGGGGCATCCACATCCAGTTTTCCAATTGCAGCTTTATGCTGGCGTATCCTATCCCTTCCATGTTGGGTCGTCTCGCCAACATATGCCACTTGTCACTGCAAGTAAATGTGCCCTTGATAGGTATGCGTTTACCCGAGTGTGGATGTGTTATAACGTCACCATGTTGTAAAGAGTAACATTGGGCACAATTTATACAGGAGTAACAGCCTTTCTTCAAAATAAGGAGGGGCCTCTTCATAGTACCAAGATCAGCCCTTACCAAGTCATCCCTGAAATTCCTATTTCTCTTATATGAAAAAAGTGGCAGATTTTGAAAAATTTGAGTTGCTTGACTATCCTGCTGGAGGACATACAATTGTTTAAGTAATTGTTTAGGT
Source organism: Bombina bombina (assembly GCF_027579735.1). Taxonomy (NCBI): domain Eukaryota; kingdom Metazoa; phylum Chordata; class Amphibia; order Anura; family Bombinatoridae; genus Bombina; species Bombina bombina. Next base: position 1,013,524,334 of record NC_069503.1, read on the forward strand.
TGGCGAGCTCTTTTAGATAATAATGAATTCCTATCAATCATCTGAACTTTAACTAAACTTTGTTTCAAAATATCCTGTGGATATCCTCACTTTTGGAATTTCTGTGACATTTCATCAAGTCTCTGTTGGCATTTGATTTGATCATCCACTATCCTTTTAGTACATAGTAATTGACTATATGGTAGACTCCAAATCATAGGCGGAGGATGAAAACTTTCATAACATAACAAATTATTTCTATCAGTCTTTTTAGAAAAAATGTCACAGCTTAGAGACTTGCCCCTGACAGTCACCATCGTATCTAGAAAACTAATCTGATCACAATCCATTTCCACAGTAAATCTCAGATTATCTGTTGCTATATTCAATCTGGAAATGAACTTCTGTAAATCGTCTGTTTCCCTAGTTCAAATCATAAATATATTGTCAATATAATGAAACCAACACATTACTGACTCTTTAAAAGCTCGTTCCACATATACCATCTCCTATTCGAACTGACCGACAAAGAGGTTGGCATATGTGGGGGCTACATTCGAGCCCATAACTGTGCCTTTCTTTTGGACATAGAAAGTGTCCTCAAACATGAAATAATTTTCATATAGAACTACCTGCAACATATCCTTGATGAATCTCCTCTCATTCGGGGAATATATTCCATCTTTATCCAAGAAATAGAAGATACTTTCTATGCCCAAATCATGTCGTATCGAAGTGTATAGACTCAAAATGTCCAATGTCACAAGGGTACTACCAGAGGGAATCTCTAGAGCTGCGATTTTCTTCAGAAAATCTGTAAAAAAGAGTCAACATAACCCAATAAGGATCTAATCAGATGATACAAAAAATGGCCAAAGGTTGGAAGACAGAGTCATTTCCAGCAACAATTGGACGCCCAGGGGGATCAACCATATCTTTGTGTATCTTGGACAATACATAAAATACAGGAATTATTGGATTCTCATTTACAAGAAATCTTGCTTGTTTATGAGTGACGATATTCATAAGTAAAGCCTCATATACTAATTTCTTGATTTTAAGTAATATTCTCAAAGTTGGATTTAATTTAATTGCCACATAATTAACATGATCATTCAACTAACGAAGAACCTAATTTCTGTACTTATCTCTATTTATAATGACTAAGGCCCCACCTTTATCGGTCGGTTTCAAAGTGATCTCTTTGTAATTCGAATATCTCTAACAAGACTCCTCTCTCATGCTGACAGATTAAATTTAGTTTTAACATTAAAATCTTACGCATCTTTTCAAACTCATGTTTTACCACGGTTATGTAAGCATCCATAGTTGCATTAGATTGTGGAGGATTAAACAAACTTTTAGATTTAATTTGTTGCACATGAAATTTAATTTGTTGCACTTAAAAAATTGTTTGCGCTCCACTTGTAATCTAGCCATTATTATTATTATTATTATCAGGTATTTGGGATTTTAATATAAAATATTTACTTATGCATAGTAAAAGAACTTTGCAATATACTTTAATTATTATTTATGCCCATTTTCATGTAATTTAGGTCGGAAAATTGAGGGTTTTCTAAATCTCAGAAGTGGAAATGCATACTGCAGTCTAATCAAGGCTAAGCATGCTACACACATTTCCTTAATTTGGGTTAACAGCTGTAAAATAATGTACTTTATACTAAATGAGCTTGGCTAACCTTGTTGTCTGCAGACTCAAGCCTGTATTGGCTCGTCCAAATAAGACAAGTAATGGGTGGCTGTTAAAAACAACTGCCCCAAGCAAGGTGTTTATTTAAAAATAGACTTGGCTGATGTGTTGTTCTTTAATAAGACAACATAAATGTCTTGAAAGCTGCTTTTGAGCCCTTGCGAACCACCTCTGAGTTGGTGTATAGAAATCACCCAAAACTCGTTCACTCAGGCTAATTAACAGGCCCTTCTCTCACGCGATTGGTTGTGCGAGAGAAAGGAGCAGCATTACACACTCAAGTGAGTGTGTAATGATACCTCTGAGCAGTGGGCATACAGTACCCGCTGAATGTTCGATCCCTAGCCGGGCAGACAGGTTCTCAAGTACATGGTGCCCAAGGTGTTTACTGTCCCTTTAAGAAATATTAAATTCCTTAAAGGGACATTAAACACTAAATACATTTTATAAGTATAGTATTGAGTTTATTTCCCAGCTCCCTCTAGCCATGGGTGCCACCATGTTGAAATTTATCTTTCACTACATTCCAGTGCTGATCTGTAGCACATGTGGAGCAACTCTACTTCACATATCTGCAGTGTAACCTAGGTTCCATAATGGCAGCACCCATGATTAGAGGGAGGTTAATTAAATGTATTTAATATTTAGTGTCCCTTAAAATTATGGGTAGAAGTGAAACAGTGCCTGGGTGAGAGTATAAAGGTTGGACACAGGCTGTGTGTCACACAGCACCTGGGGATATTTGTAAGAGTAGGAGTGCAGCCACGGGAGTGCTGGGTGGGGAGATAGCATAGTTGTTGTGTGCAGGAGTGGATTAGTGCCTAATAATGAGATGTGTGTGTGTAAGAGATGTGCTCAAGGGTGGAATAAGCAACTGTATGTCTGTGTAATGGTGGATAAATACTTGTGTGAGTGTAAAAGTGGGAGAGTTCATGGAGTTATATAAGGTCAAGAAGAGCACCTAAGGTGTGTGTGTACCTAGGGAAGAGTGCTTAATATAGTAAACAAGGTTGAAAGAAGACAGAAGTTAGAGTTCAGCCTATACAGATCCTACCTGAAGCTGCCAATTCAACTTACATTTATACAATTAAAGGGACAGTAAAGTCAAAACTAAACTTTCAGGATTCAGATAGGGCATGCAATTTTAAACAACTTTCCAGTTTACTTTTATCATCAAAATTTGCTTTGTTCCCTTGGTGGTATTTTTGAAAAGCTAAACCTAGCTAGGCTCAAACTGATTTCTAAACCGTTGAAAACCGCCTCAGAGCATTTTGAAAGTTTTTCACAGTTAGACAATGTTAGTTCATGTGTGTCATATATATAACATTGTGCTTACTCCGGTGAAGTTATTTAGGAGTCTTCACTGATTGACTACACTGCATGTCTGTCAAAAGCACTTAGATAAGGAGGCTGTCTGCAGAGGCTTAGATACAAGGTAATCATAGAGGTAAAAAGTATATTAATATAACTCTGTTGGTTATGCAAAAACGGGGAATGGGTAATAAAGGAATTATCTATCTTTTTAAATAAGAAACATTTTGGTGTAGACTGTCCCTTTAAAAGCCAACCTATTTAACAGAAGTAATCACATCCCTAAATTCTGTTTCTAGCCAGAAATGTAAGTAAGCCCTTTTTAAATTTATCTAAGGTATCAGCATTCACTACCTCCTTAGGTAATGACTTTCACAATTTGATTGCTCTTACAGTAATAAAAACATTTAGGTTGCTGGAGATTAAATGTCCTTTCCTCTTGCCTCAATTTTTGACCTCTTGTCATATACAATTGCCTTGGAAAAAACAGAGTTTCCACTAGCTCTGTATATGGGCAGTGAATATATTTGTATAAAGTAATCATATCACATCTCAAGTGCTTTTTCCAAGGCAAAACATACCCAGTTTTGCTAACCTCTACTTATGGGGTAGATTTAACAAATGTCGAGTAGTCATGATTTGCATAGCATACTCTGTCTGCATTTAACATTGCACAAGCATTTCTTGTGAAATGCTTGTGCAATGCCGCCTCCTGCACACTCTCAACCAATCGACTGCTAGCAGGTGGTGTCAATCATCCCGATCGTATCAGATCAGGATGAATTCAGTCCGCCACCTAAAAGGTGGCAGAGAAGTTGAGGAGCAGCTGTCTTACTACCCCTGCTTCTTAACTTCCGTTTCAGGCGAGCCTGAACGATGGGCGTAGAATGCAGCATCCGCATATAGTGCAGTGGTGTGCTTATAAAAGTGACAGAGATTCTGATGGGTGTACAATAGCCCAGAGTGAACGTAAACTGATGGTAAACTCTCCCCTTTATAAAATCAGATCCGGAATGTTAGTAATATTTTAGATGGAGTTTAATTCATCAGTTGCAATGAAGATGCGCTATAACTTACTTTTTAATGTAGATATGACATTCAAAATCCCTGCGCTCCGTCGCCCCCTTTAAATTAAATTTTTATATGAGCTAAAGGTTTGAACTGTTCTCCAATCAGTGCTCTCCCTTCTTTGGGAACATTTTGATGTAGCTAGAGCACTGATTGGCTAACAATTCAGACCGTTAGCTCAGGGCATAAGAATTTCACATCTATATTAAAAAGTAAGTTATAGCACAACTTATTACTGATAAATTAAACTCCATCTAAAATATCACTTACATCCCCGATCTGTTTTTATAAAATCTAGTATAAGAATAATATTATAAGTACTTTCAATAGAAACCCATAGTCACCATCTTGTTTGGAGGTCCTGATGGATTATATTATATATATTATATGTATTGAGCTTCTTGAAATTTAGGACCCCAAAGTAAAAATTAAACTTTTATGATTCAGATAGAGCACTGGTTTTCCAACCTGTCCCCAGGCCTCCCTAACAGGTCACATTTTGAGGATATCTGAACTAGAATAGCTGAATAGTAAACATGGTTATTTTACCTGCTCTTATCCAAGGTAATCATGAAAACCTGGCCTGTTGGGGAGGCCTGATGTCAGGTTTGAAAACCAGTGAAATAGAGCATACCATTTTAAATAACTTTTAAATTTTCTTCCATTATGAAATTGTGCAGTCTTTTTATGCACTCTTTATGAGAAACCAGCTCCTACTGAGCATGTGCAAGAGTTCCCAGTGTATACTTATATGTGTCTGTTATTGGCTGATAGTTTTCACATGATACAGGGAGCAATCAGATAAATGGAAACTATGACATTTGTCAAATAATCTACTGCTTATTTGAAATTCAGACTAAGGGCCTGATCTTCAATTCCTCTCCACTCAAGTAAGATACTCTAAAATGATCCCACAGCACTGCAAGATCCCTAGTAAAATTTCCAAAAGTCAGATTTTGCTATACTCTCCAAGGGGTGTTCCCTGAATTTCTGTATGTGAAGGAGAGACAAGCCCAGTGCAATATAGCACTGCATGACATGAGAGTTCTGCTGCATTTACACTTTGTGCTTTGTATTTTATATCACTTTACACTTAGATTAACCTTTATTACATTTAAACTTAGTACTTTCTATTTTGTATTTTATTTTCTATACAGCAGTTTATTTAGGATTGTGATTTTACAAATTCGTATTATGCTTTAACAGTTTCTGTGTAACTTTAAAAATGTGTCTCATACTTTGGATATTTATGTGTACATTTTACAAATTACATTGCACTTTGCATTTCTTCTATTTTGTATCTATTTTGTATCCCAGAGAGCTTCATTACTTTCTATGGGCCAGATAATCAAACATTCTCTAGTTTGAAGAGAGGTTATAGAGCAGACTTAACAGGGGCTGAACTCACTGAATTTTCTAAGAAAAAAAATGTAAGTCACAAATAGATGAGAGATGCCTTCCATGGAAAGTAATGAAGCTCTTTGGGATACAAAATTTCACATGGGATAGAGAAAGTAACTGGAGAAGACCTGGGGCTGATATAAAGGACCGGTTTGCATAAATTACAAATTAAACTGAAATGCTTTCACTACAAATTAACCTGCCTTTGTCTATATTTAGTGTGTATTACTATTCTGTTAATTAAAATAAGTGTATTGTGATTTTTTAGCAAACTTCACCTGCATACAGCTGGCAAGATAAATCAGGGAGACCAGCTTGTTTAATCTGCTTACAAAATTTCACAAGACTAGTGAGAGAGCCTCAGACATGCCATGGGAACTCCCCTGTTTAGCCCAGGGACCTGCCCTATCCCTCCCACTATCTGAAACGGTCAGTTTTAGTTTGCAATGCAGCACATACATAGTGCAATGCAATTTGTAAAAGATACACAGAAATATACAAAGTTGTATCCTAATTTGTTAAAGTAACACAGAAACTTTCAAAACATAGGGGCCTATTTAACAAGCTCGCAGACAGACGTCGCTGGAAATCAACCCGATCCAATACGATCAGGTTGATTGACACCCCCTGCTAGTGGCCAATTGGCCACGAATCTGCAGGGGACGGTATTGCACCAGCAGTTCACAAGAACTGCTGGTGCAATGATAAATGCCGAGAGCATATGCTGTCGGCATTTATTGATGTGCAGCAGACATGATCCGCAATATCGGATCATGTCTGCTCACATCATGATAAATAGGCCTCATAATCAGAATATGTAAAATCACTGCTAGAGCTAAATTTATTAAAATATATATGAGATAGTGAAAAGTTTCAATGCAATAATACTGAAAAGACACAATCTGAAATGTCAAGTGATATAAAATACAAAGAACAAAGTGTAAGTGTAGCAAAACTCTCATATCATGTAGTACTATATTGCACTGGGCTTGTCTCTCCTTCACATACAGAATGACAGAGATCTCGCCGTGCTGAAGAGTTCTGTCCTTTTTCCTTTGAATATTCAGTGAGTTCAGCCCCTTTGAAGTCTGAACCGAAATCTTTCACCCAGGTGGAGAATCCTTTAAATATCAGGGCCTAAGGGCCTGATGATCTAAAGGTCTCTGGGCTAGCGAGATTATTAAAGAATGCTCACCAGTACTTTTATTTCCCTGGTGGAATGATCTAAAGTCACTTTATACCTGAAAGCGGGATGTCTCCCTAAGGGGCGTATACTGCATTTTTGTATGGGAAGGAGATGCATACATTACAAAAGTGCACAATGAAAATCGTAATTTTAAATATTTTAGATTTAGGTCCAGCAGTGAATTAACAAATTCTGATCATGTTTTTGAAAGTTTCTGTGTTACTTTAACAAATTAGGATCAAACTTTGTATATTTCTGGTTATTTTTACCACTTATATTGAACTTTTTTCTCTATTGTACAATAAAACACAGCTTCAGAAAGGGTGGGAGGCAGGGGAGTTCCCTGGGCTGAACAGGGGAGTTCCCAGAGTATGTTTAAAGCTCTCTCACTAGTCTTGTGAAATGCAGTAAGCATTTTTTTTAATTTATGTAATCTTTTATTGAGGTATTTAGCAAATAATCATAAACAGCATTTGCCATATCAGAGTACAAGGAGTCGCAAAGATAAATTTCAAAACAGAATAATAACATTATTACTCAAATAGAGAGACAACCAACACGAGGAGTTAGTCAAATATAAATGAAACCTCTTTTTTAACTAAAAGCTTCCAATTGGTTAGAAGACCACTCTTGGGCCTACAAACATTCGTAATGTCTAATGGAAGAGGATTATCATGTCAAAAGGCCACACATGGGACAGCCTAAAGGGACAGTTCACCCAAAAACGTTCTCCCTTTAAATTGTTCCCAATGATCCATTTTACCTGCTAGAATGTATCAAATTGTTTACAAGTAGCTCATTTACCCTTATTTCAGCATTTGAAATAGCTGATTTAGCCTGTGGTATCCCACCCTATAATGAAAGTTTGTATACTGGAGTACAGCTATTGACAGGCTATGTAAACACAACCAGCAGAAGAGATTCCACTCTCAGTGGGGTGCAGGATAGTTAAGTATGAAAATTATAATTTTCCATTGTTTTCTCTAAGTATTGAGTTTTTGTTTTCCAGACAAATATAAGATAAGAAAGCTAGTGTGTGTACACAAAGTGATAACATAATGAGATATTATATTAACTGAAACTCAACCCATTGTAATAGGCTGTGGTTTAAAAACACAAAACCAGCTACTTCATATACACAAAAACTGAAAATGCAATTTCTCATCCATTTTATACTCTGCAGCTGGTATAACAAGTAATTGAAAATACATTAATATAAAAACATTTTTACAGTGTGCTGTCCCTTTAAATATAACATTGCAACACTACACATAGACCTAAGCAGGCGATATCTAAAATATACCTAGAGATACAATCGTTAAATAATAAGATTAAACCCACTATACTCCTAAAATGGGAAGATCTAGATATGACCAAGGATAAAAAAGGGTGGGATAATATCTATCACTCGGCCTGTACAGGCCTCTTAAGTGCAGACCTGAAAGAGAACACGATTAAAACCATGTTCAGATGGTACCTAACTCCGACTAAAACTCATCATATGTCCCTCGCTAACAATAGACTCTGCTATAGAGGTTGTAGGGAAATAGGCTCATACCGCCATATGTGGTGGGACTGCATCATAATACAACCAACATGGGCTCAATTATCCTCCCTTCTTGGATCTGTCCTAGAGGAACAAATCCAACTAACTCCCTCACAGGCTTTGCTACATGAACCTATACACCGATTTAACAGACATATAAACACGTTTATTAAAATCACTTGCACAGTCACCAGAATGAGTATCGCAAAGTACTGGAAAACTAAAGCTCCCCCATGGGAGGAGGTGAAGAATAAACTGTCCCTGACCTATCGCATGTATGAATCTGCTTCTAAAATTCTGGACACACAAGCACAATTTCAGAAAGTTTGATTTTACTGGACACTCAATGGGACTTCAGATACATAGACTTTATTATGTCTTTTCATGGATATAGAGCTAGGAGGTTTAACTACCCGGGAGGGGGGGGGGGGACCTTGGCACCTTATTTTATTTTATTTTACTTTACTCTACCTAACTAATCAAGAAGCTGTCTAAATAGCTTTCTGGTTTGTAATTAGTGGGTATTTTTTTCATTTTTCTTTTCTCTTTTTTTCTTTTTCTTCTTCTTCTATATCCTATTATTGTTATATGGTTCAAAACATATGTTTTTTTTTTTATTGGGATGACATAACCTGGTTTTCTCCCTGAGATGACAAAGACAATAATAGAGACACTGATTGTCCTTCAAAACTTGGTCTGAATAGTACCCATCGAACATTTAATGACTTTTGCAGTGTATAAGAACCTCAGGAGAAATGTTGAATAAGTTTTTTTTTTTTCTATAATGTTATCACGCCTGGTATGTTTATGGTGAGATGATTGACCATTGTTATAACTAATTTTTCCTCTTTCATATCAATAAAAAAGATTTAAACATAAATATAACATTGCATTTAACTGTAGTAAATCAGATGTGAACATTGTAGTATGTGAAAGATATATAGAAGTAAGATAAAGTATATGAGCTACATAGCTTGTACAGACAATGAGTAAATAAGCATAAAATACAGATGTAGTTAGTAACCTGACCTCTAAACAAATCTCAGATCAAAACCACCATGTATTCAGGAGCTGTGTCAGGTAATAAAATTCGGAAGCCGCAAGTGCACTAAGAAGAAGGTATATAAACTCTAAATGTGTATATTACAGCCCTTTGAGCAGCAGGGAATCTAACCGGACTAAGATGAACACACAGACCTAGCAACTTTAACTTTCACCAGCTTGTGGAGGAGAAGAGGTTGATTTAACAAGCAGCGGATTCTGCTTCCGACCCTGATAGTTTGTGGTCCACCAGAAACTGAAGTTAAGAAGGGTTAATTTCTCCGCCACCTCGATTGGCCGTGAGTGTGCAGGGGGCGGCATTGCACAAGCATTTCACATGATTTACTACAGCTTGGATTATAAGATGAAATTGAATAAAGAAGCATTAAACATATTTGCTCGATTTATGGTATTGTAGCCCATTACTAGTATTGATGTACAGACATACAAGAGCGTAGCTGTGGCATAGTAGCACATCACTACATTCTAAAGTGTTGTCAAGTAAAGTCCCATTATGGTAAATTATCTATGTCTAAATTATTTGCATCTAGTAATCATGGACTGTAATGGCTGTAGATGTAATGAGTTTGTGTGTAAGTTCAAATACAAGCTAACTGACAGTGCAAGTGTCAGGAAAATACCTTTCCACCTTATCTTTGCACTGCCTGCTATTCAGCATATACAATACCACCTTTAACTTCTGAGACCTGCCCTCTTACTCTATTTAAAGGGACAGTACACTGTAAAATTGTTTTTCCATAAATGTATTTTAAATGACTTGTTATACCAACTGCAGAGTATAAAATATTTGAGAAATTGCATTTTCGGGTTTATTTGTGTATCTGAAGTAGCTGGTTTTGTGATTTGAAACCACAGCCTATTACAATGGGTTGAGCTTCTGGTAATATCAGATCTCATTATGTTATCACTTTTATGTACACAGACTTGCTTCCTTATCTTATATTTGTCTGGAACACCAAAGCTCAGTAAATAGAGAGAACAATGGAAAATTATAATTTTATTACTTAACTATCATGCCCCCCACTGAGTGTGTAATCTATTCTGCTGGCTGTGTTTACTTAGGCTATTCAATAGCGTATACGCCAGTATCAAAACTTTCAGTATAGGTTGGGAAACCACAAGCTAAATCAGCTATTTCAAATGCTGAAATATGAGTAAAGGAGCTACTTGCAACCAATTTAATACACTCTAGCAGGTAAAAAGGATCATTGGGAATAATTTAAAGGGGATAAAGTTTTTGGGTGAACTGTCCCTTTAACCTGTGCTGTGACGTCAGACAGGTGCTTAGTTATTGAGTTTTTCTTGTTACTGAGCTCGTGCTATAATCATCCAGTTTGGAGATACCATAACCTTGGATTACATTTCCTTCATTCATCCTAAACCTGTTTTGGGTTATTAGTTTTCTCGATCCTGAGACTTAATGAGCTTTGTCTTACTTTGTGCCTGACCGGACTTTAGCTAAGTCTCAACTCCTACCCTGTACTTCCTGGGACTCACCTTCATCTTCGCTCATCTTGTCTCAATACTACTGTCACCGTTTCCCCGGAATTTGGATTACAAATTTCTCCAACGGAACGCTGTCATGCCCACTAGGTGACGTCACCTGCACCCTGCCAGAGATCTGAACAGCTCAGCTGTCACTCAATATCTGGAGCCGATTCAATTCCAACAGACAGTCTCTCCTATCCTCCGTTTTAGTAGCTCCGTTAAGACTGAATCTGTACTCTTGATCATTACGATCTTGTCACTGAGGTTATAGACTATGGGATCGGCATAACAATACTTAGAGCCTAAATTGCATCTATTTAGCTATTTCCTCCAGGACTGCCAGAATACCTACTATAGTAAATATATGAGACTGCTACATGTATTTATGCTCACATCTCTCTAAAAGTTAATGAATTATCAATTCACTCCAAGCCGCCAGATTATTCTAAATAAAATAATCTAGAGCTGAGTGACACATTTACATATAACATCTGCAGTTGAAGATCCAGTACCTAATTTACATACAGAGCTTCATTGAGCATCATTACAGCAAGTAACTGAAGCACAAGTACAAAATCATACAGCCCTGGTCATCTACAAAGGCAATAATAATATATGATTCATAGGATTAGGTAATTTCATATATATAGACAGCTAGATGACACAAATAACTCTAAGCTGCTAAAACGTAGTCGCAACTACAAAGCTACAGCCTCATGTATGGTCAGTTATCTCCCACAGTGAGCCAGCTGGTCCGGGTAGGTGGGAGTCGACTAGTCCTTAACCTTCCTGGCAAACATCCACTTTTATAAATTCCCCACAGCAATATCGAAAAGTGGCAAAACAGAGAGTAGATTTATGCATAGAAGGCTATAAAGTCAAAGTGTCTGCTCTTACTGCATCTAATCTGGAGAGTCTCCATCTTCTGGACTTCACATCATTCTAAGATCTCAATAATCCTGCTGGAGGAAATCAAAAGACCGCTCTCTGCTGCTTAGCTCCTTCATACTAAAAGCCATTAACAGGTATATGATGGACAAGTTCTAGCGCTATACCTGAAAAGTGAAGAAAGCAAAAGTCTCCCATCAAAGATTGTAGAGTCTCAATCAATTCCTTTTTTAGGCTGGAACAAAACAGGAATTAAATTTGGTTTCTCTTTGAGTTAACTATAAAAGACTGATTGCAGTCCCAGAACCTGATAGGAAATATCTGTAACGTTTTGACAGGTGTATTTATTCTCTGTAGCTTAACTTTTCCCTGCAATTGCTGAACTCTAAGCACTGATTCCCCCTAGGTAGCTTGCTATCTTGAGGTAAGTGCAGCTGGGATATCCGTGTCAATGAGGCTGCAAACCAGCCATGTGAGATTGCCTCTGTTTGATTCACTGAGCCCAGTTGGTTGATCAAGGTTCCATGTACAAACACACCCGCATAGTAGAGTAGTTCACTGGCAGACATCTTCAGTCAGAATTTCAAATTGCACATCCGCGTGTCTAGCGTTTATTCCTTTCTCCAAAGGTCCGGCTACACCTCCCTGTGCAGGGTCTGAAAAGTAATGAAATGATTACGGAATTTGGGTAGGCGATGCATAAGTAGAGTTCTCCACAATAGGTTTCTGGCTAATATGTAACCGCACACTCCCATGTTGATCCAAAGGGTCCACATCCGTCACCTCTTCATTCATTGAAATATCTCCAACTATATTGGACTGTTACATTTATTCATAAACGTACACGCAAACTCAGCCAAAAGATTCTGTATAGTCATATAGCTTTCGTCCTTGTTCATACCCATGTTGTGATTCTTGCAGGAATAATCTGTTATATCCAGAGCAATGTTTGCTCTTAAATTTCCACATTGTCAAGGGGGGGGGGGGGTTGAGACCTTCACAAACAAGGCCACTACAGGTCTCAACGGCTCAGATTTCCACATCACTCACAAAATTGGCAAGAAAGAAGGCTGATATTCGGTGGCTTATGAGAATCTGTTTTTCCAAGTAAAGGAAATTCTGCCAGCAATGACAGCTGCCCAGACATGCTCTCCACTGCTGTAAGCATTTTAAATAAGCTGGTCTCACTGAATTTTATTACAAGACCAGAGACTTGCAGACTTTCTTTTACTACTCAGAATGCAGCACTTTAAATAAATGACAAAGTAACATCAAATACAATAATATTAAAACAGAACAGATAATAAAGAATTTCAATAAGTAGCTAAGGAGTAAGCTAACTTATAACTCTAGGAAAAAAGTGACCAATCAGAGTATAGGAGTAATGACCATAAACTGACCAATACCCAGCCAAACCTCCTCTTTCTTTTGCTGCTTATGTCTGAGATAAGTCATGCAAAATGTATTTCTCTAAAATGTATATTAGTTATTTATTTGTGATATTTATATTGCTTTGTTGTTTTTCTCTCTAGACTGTTATTACATTTATTAGCCGTTTGTTGGTACGTGTATGCGGTCCGTGTATGTGGTTCTTTACCCTTTCCCTTTTCTCATTCCTTTACCTACTTCTTTTTGGCTGTTCCATTTTTCTCTAAGCTGTTTTTCTTTGTACTGCTGTGCGTGAAGCCCCTCCATTTTCTCTCTGTGCGGCGCTGCCTGCCGACATTTTGTGGGCCGTCCCTTGTTGTTTTTTCCCGCCCTCTTACCTTTGCTGATGTCTACTCCTTCTGCGGCACGCATCGCATCAGCTCCAGTCCCAATTGTTATTATTGTATCTTATTTTCTATATAACGTTAGGTAAAAAATTGACTCATTATTTTTGTGTGGTATTTTAATTTATATTTTTTACTGTTACAATGTCTGAACCTTCTGAGTGTGCTACTCCACTAACTTCACAAACTGTTCAGTCAATGATTGATTCATCTATGAACTATTTATTTAATAAAATGTCCTCATTAATTGGTATTAAAGAGGCTAAAAAGTCATTAAAAAGGAAAAATCCTTCTATTGCTGTTAAAGCAAGTAAGAAACTAATTTCAAAGTCTCGTCAGTGGCTTTCTGATACGTAATTTCCTCACAGCAAAGGAACTAAAACCGCTGTAAAAGAACCCTGCATCCCAAGGGTACCCAAATGGGAGATTCTAAAGTAATTTCTAAGTCAAAATCAAAAATTAAAACTTTTGGAAAAAATAAATTCCTCAGATTCTAAGAGTTCTGAGGAGGACGAGTAAACTGATATTAATTCAGATTCTTTTTGTAATGATTCCAATGATTCAGATTATTCCCCAGCAGCTAGAAAACATAAGAAAATGTCTAAAAAATTAAAAATCTACATGAGGAAGAAGTGGAGTTTACTGATTGTCTAGGGAACCCTAGATTTAACCCTGACGAATTGCATCACCATCGTTCTGCCGAGTGGTGCCCATCTATTGATGTGGCTAAATTCATAGATTTTCAACTCAGAAAACCATTAAAAAAGCAAACACATAACGAAATGAGGGCTGAGTGTCCTCGCTCTTTACTCCTAAAAAAATGCTTCTATTACCCCGGAAGTAAATCCCAACATTTTAAAATTCATTGGTGCCCCAGGTTACAAGTTAAAGAAAGGTATTGACAGATCGTGGAAAATCTGTCAGGATAAATTATTAGATACTGTGGGTCCTATCACTAAATTATTTGATATGTCAGAGCAAGGTGTGGCGGAGAATGCCCCTTTAGACCCTTATATAGTTTGAGAATGGGTACAAAGGCTTCTCTGTTTTGTAGGTAATACTAATACTGCTATGTCTCTCGAGAAGCGGCACAACATTTTGTGCAAAATTGATCCAAAAAATTCTGATTTTGCCTCTGTTGACCTTGCCTCCGATGATAATGGTCTTCTGTTTGGAGATACTTATCTAAAAGTTCTAAATCAATATGTTAATACCTTTTCTAATCTGAATAAAGTCAAGACTTCAGTTAAGAATTTTGTTTACCCTAACCAGAATTTCTCTGACAGGGCCGGGAAAGGCAGAGGCCGCTTTCCTGCCCGTCACCCATACTTATCTAGGTCTCAATATTTCCAATCCCATCAATCTCAATATCCTGCCCAATATCAATCCCAATTCCAAAGAAGCTTTCAAGAACCTTCAGCCTCTTCCTTCTTTCCATCACAAGCTCGATCATGGAATCAAAGAGGTTTCAGAGGCAGAGCAAGATCAAGACAAGCTCCAGGTAAATACGTTATTTCCTTTCCATGTTCTTTCTTCCCCAGACAGAATTGGTGGCAGAATCGCCTTGTTTGCTCAAAATTGGGTTTCAATTACTGCAGATCCTTGGGTTCTTCAAGCAGTTACAGGTATTCACAAAGAATTAATTTCCCTTCCAGTTCAAATAAAACTTCCCCATTCCATTGAATTCTGGTCCAAAACAACATTTTAACCCTTTTTTCCAAAAAAGCAATTCTACCCGTACTTTAGCCTCACAATATTTATTTAAGCAACTTATTTCTGGTAAAAAAGAAAAACTGAATCAGTTCAGACCAGTTATAAATCTCAAATCCCTAAATGCATATGTTGCATACCACCATTTAAAAATGGAAGGTATTCATTTGCTAAGAGAATGTTTAAGAGAAAATGATTGGTTGGTTCGTTTAGATCTCACAGACACCTACTTAACTGTTCCCGTTGCCAAAAAATATTGGAAGCTTTTGATGTTCCGTTGGGAGGATCAATTTTGGAATTTCACCTGCCTTCCATTCGGTCTTTAATAAATAACCACACTCTGCCCCTTGGATATTCACAAAATTACTCAAACCTGTGGTGGCTTTGTTGAGACTTCAGGGGGGTTCATCTAATAATTTACTTAAACGACATCTTAATTATGGACCAGATTTTTCTCTCTCTTCAAAAACAATTGTCTTCCACAATTACCTTATTAGAATCCCTAGGTTTTATTGTGAACAAACAGAAATCGATTCTTTGTCCAACCAGATCTTTGATTTTCTTGGGTTTTCAGATAGATACGGTTCTCTCTACCTTGAGTCTCCCTTCAGACAAGATGAAGAACATCAAGAAAGAAATTTCCAAAACTTTATCCAAAGAGTTGGTTCCTATCAGAACTATAGCCAGAATAGTAGGTTTCCTGCCCCTTTACATTATCGTAAGCTTCAGAGATTGAAGATTCTTCATTTGAGGAAAGGTTTTTCTTATTCTCATTTGATTTCTTTATCTCCAGAAGCCGAAGAAGAACTTTAATGGTGGCTTTCCCGTTTCGAAGCCTGGAATGGGAGAGACATTTTCGGCAAGACTCCCGATTTTATCATAGAATCCGATGCCAATCTTTCAGGCTGGGGAGCTTGTTGTGGTCCCTCCATTACAGGTCGCAAATGGACTCTGGAAGAGAAATGTTTTCATATCAATTGTTTAGAATTATTGGCTCATTTGCAGTCAAGAGTTTTGCCAAATGTTCCAATTTCCATTCTCCTGCGTATGGACAATATTTCTGTGGTGCAGTATCTCAATCGTTTGGGAGGCACCAAATCCAGGGATCTGTCCAATATCACCAAATATTTTATTCATCTTTGTTTGGACAGGAATATCTCAGTCAAGGCAGAATACATTCCAGGTCAATCAAATTCAGCAGCGGATTGGGGATCTCGTCATTTGATGGATTTCAGCGACTAGAAATTGGACAGGAGCCTTTTTCTCTCTCTTCATCTTCAGGGGTCCCTTTTGTTTGGATCTCTTTGCATCCAGGATCAATTTTCAGCTTTATCCTTATTTCAGCTGGTGTCCAGATCCAGATGCAGCGGCCATAGATGCCTTCCTTCATCCGTGGCCACTCCAGGAAGTTTATGTGTTTCCTTCTTTTTTCAATGGTTTCGAGGACAATTTCAACTGTTTGCAGGGATCTTCTATCCTTAACAATTGTGACCCCTTTTGGCCGACTCAGTTGTAGTATCCCTCCCTATTGGAGGTGTCCTTCAATCTTCCAATTCTGTTTCCTCTTCTTCCCCATCTTCTCACAGACCCAGAAGGCAATTGTCAAAATCTAGTTCTCCAAGGCTCTCTTCACCTAGTGGCATGAACGATCTCAGGGGACCCTGGAATCTCAGAGGCCTTTCGATGGAGCGAAGTCACTCATTCAAGAGTCTTGGGCCCCAGGTTCTCGTAGATGCTACTTCACCGCCTGGTCTAAATGGACTAGCTGGTGCTTGCGGAGAGACTTGGATCCCTTTTCTTCGGATCTGACTGATATTATTAACTATCGCATCTTTTTGATTCAGGTCTAGCTTATAGATCCATCAACGTCCATCGTTCAGCCATTTCTGCTAGACATAATTTGATTATTAATATTTCTTTCGGTAAACATTCTTTAGTTTGTAGGGTGCTCAAGGTTATTAGACTGAAACATTCTCCGGTCCCTAAACATGAAGTTTTCTGGGATGTGGATCTAATTTATTCTCTTTTCAAATCTTGGCCTGATAATGTTTCTTTGTCCCTAAAACAACTTTCAGCTAAACTCTCTACTTTTCTTTGTTTAATATCTTTTTGAAGAGTTTCTGATGTTAAAGCCTTAGATTGGAATGCTAAACGTTTTTCTCCTGAGGGAGTTACCTTTTTTATGTCCCGTAGAACTAAGACTCTTTCTACTTCTATGTTTGACCCCTACCTTCCTTCTGAACCTTCTTTATGTGTGGTCCAATGTTTGAAAACTTATGAATCAAGAACTTTGTCTTTCAGAAAACCTTCTGATAACCAACTTCTTATTTCTTTTGTTCCTCCACAAGCTCCTATCACTTCAACTTCCATCACCAGGTGTGTTAACTGGGTCATGAAGGAAGCTGGGATTGACATTTCTTTCTCAGCTCATTCGATCAGAGGTTCTGCTGCCTCGAAGGCTTTTTTGAAGTCTGCTCCTATTCAACATTTTTATTTTTAAACAGTTTTATTTCAGACCCATTCAACATGCCATGTTTAATTTATTTTCTTAATTGCTTTAAATTTGCAAAATAGGAGTCTCTGGTCTTGTTATAAAATTCTGATTATCCTAGTTTATGAAGGTATAATCTAGATTTTATTATAGACACAGAGACAAGTATTTTCCCACCTTACATGTTGTTACCCACCCTTTAAAGGGATACTAAACCCACATTTTTTCTTTAATGATTCAGATAAAGCATGCAATTTAAAGCAAATTTCTAATTTACTCCTATTATCAATTTTTCTTCATTCTAATGCTATCTTTATTTGAGAAAAAAGGAATGTAAGCTTAAGAGCCGGCCCAATTTTGTTTCAGTACTTGGGTAGAGCTTGCTGATTGGTGACTAAATGTAGCAAACCAATCAGCAAGCTCTACCCAGGTGCTGAACCAAAAATGGTCCGGCTACTGTGCTAACATTCTTGCATTTTCAAATAAAGAAGCAAGAGAATGAAGAAAAATTGATAATAGGAGTAAATAAGAAAGTTGCTTAAAATTGCATGCTCTATGTGAATCGGGAAAGAAATAATTTGGGTTTACTATCCATTTAATGGTTATATATTATTAATGAATTTTGTTTTGACAGTTTCCAACTGAACAGAACCCTTTTCTCATCTCTGGATTTCTACCTTCTTCACAAGAGGATTGTCTTCCTTCGAGTAGATCCTGGACAAGATTTCCTTCTTCAAACAAGTTCTTCATTTCCAAGAGTTTTCTAATCAGATCTTCAGTTTTTTCTTCACATGTTTTGTGTTATGTTGTTTGGGACTGTTTGAACTTTTTATTGTTCTTTCAAATTCCTCCATCGTGAGCATCAGACAAAAAAGAGGAGGTGTGGCTGCATATTGGTCAGTTTATGGTCACTACTCCTACTCTGATTGGTCACTTTTTTCCTGGGGTTATAAGTTAGCTTACTCCTTAGCTACTTATTGTTATTCTTTATTATCTGTTCTGTTTTAATATTATTGTATTTGATGTTACTTTGTCATTTATTTAAAGTGCTGCATTCTTAGTAGTAAAAGAAAGTCTGCAAAATACTCGTCTCTGTGTCTTTAATAAAATCTAGATTATACCTTCATAAACTAGGATAATCTGAATTTTCTTGCCAGCTGTATGCAGGTGACGTTTGCTCAAAATTCAGAATTCACTTATTTAACTGACAGAAAGGTAATATATACTAAACTATAGGCAAAAGCAAGTTAAATTGTAGTGAAAACATTTCAGTTTAATTCGTAATTGATGCAAACTGAGCCTTTATATCACCCTCAGGTGTTATACAGTTACCTTCTCTTTCCCCTGGGAAATTCTGTATCCAAGACAACTTAATTACTTTCTATGGAAGGCATCGCTCATCTCTCTGGGACTTCACGTTTCAGCCATTTTTCTTATAGAATTTAGTGAGTTCAGCCCCTGTGAAATCTGCACTATTATTTCTCTCCAAACTAGAGAATCTTTGCTTATCAGCCCCATAGAAAGTAATAAAGCCCTCTGGGAAACGGTTTATCAGTTTTATTTTAATAAGAAGGAATACAAAGTTCAATGTAATTTGTAAAAGATACACATAAACATACAAAGTATGATCCTAATTTGTGAACGTTACACAGAAACTGTGAAAACATAATAAAAATGAACAAAATCACAAAATGGATATAGTCGACAGATGGCAAGAAGCAGTCCTGCAATCGCTCAAGAACATTTCTCAGAGCTAGAAAGAAAGTTATCCATAATTTTACTGTCTGCCCAAGGATGGCAACCTGTCCCTGATAGAAAGCAGAGATTAGAGGCACTGAATAGTTATTGCAGAAAATATAAAGAACTGATCTCTGAGGCTAATCTTTGTCTTCATGACTGGTCTCAATATGCACAGATCCTGAAAACCAATAATTTTAACACCTCAGGACACGGTCAAGTAGATTATTAACCAAGTGAGAGACAAAACCATCCATTTGCATTAGATCGGTGCAGAGAAATTGTCTCAGTGGTGATCCAGTGTAGAGGTTGATCCGTGAGAAGGAGCCCTTCAGGGGACTCGTGGCTATCTTTTAAGAGCCCTCTAATGGGTCGGAAGGCTAATTATATGAGGCCTAATAAAGCTCCATCAACTGCAGCGGCATTCATTAATCTGGTGATCTGTGCCATTACTCCTGCTACCTTACAGATAGAGACTTTCACAAGGTTTAGTATACAGTATATGGTGTAGAACTGCCACCATCAAAGTCAACTAGTGCATACCAAGATAATATATACATTGGTGTGTGTGAGAAGTGGGGTAATATATTTGTCTTACTTTGTTTATTATAGGCACTAATTGTATTCTTAAGTTTAAGATCAAAATACTAGTTTCCTCAATCAAAGTTTTTTATTCTCTTTTGTTTGGTAACTATTCTTAGATCACTTCTTTCCTAGAAAAGTTACTTCTAAATGTAAATTGTTAAATATTTCTAACTATTTTGAACTGTACATTTAGTTATTTCTAATAATTATGGTGGTCGGACATGTCTGTATTGGCTGCATATTGACCAGTTTGTGAAAAATAGATAGTGGCCATCTATTTTTATACTGCAGTAATGAAAAGGAAGTCTGCTCAACTATCAACTTCTTAAAATGTTTTGGCATTTGCTATGACTTTTTAATGTTAATATGCAGGTTCTGCTGTTGAGTAATTACACTGGTTTGGTACTCTGTTTCCAATCTCATTGATAATGAATATAGCTGTTTTGCTGTGCTGTAGTATGCCTTAGGTTATGTTTGCTACTTCAAGCAGTGTTCTGATTATGTGATCCCTGTTTGCTAAGATCTACATCCTATTCCATACTATGCATTTGAGCATTATTTGGAGTTCCGGTACTTAAAGGGACACTAAACCCCAAAATTTTCATTTATGATTCAGGTAGAGAATACAATTGTATTACAAGGACAGAGACTCATATTTTGCTATTCTTAATCTTTACTGCTCTGGACAGCACTTAAAAAACAATATATAACATAAGAAAAAACATACGGCTAGATTACGTTTTGCGTTACGAGTAAAAAAGACATCTTCAAGATATCCGACGCGGAGCATCCGACGACTAAAGACGAATGAAGGTACCTTTAAGTGATGTCATCCAAGATGGCGTCCCTTAGATTCCGATTGGCTGATAGAATTCTATCAGCCAATCGGAATTAAGGTAGAAAAAATCCTATTGGCTGTTCCAATCAGCCAATAGAATGTGACCTCAATCCTATTGGCTTATTGCATCAGCCAATAAGATTTTTTCTACCTTAATTCCGATTGGCTGATAGAATTCTATCAGCCAATCGGAATCTAAGGGACGCCATCTTGGATGACGTCACTTAAAGGTACCTTCATTCGTCTTTAGTCGTCGGATGAAGAGGATGCTCCGCGTCGGATGTCTTGAAGATGGAGTCGCTCCGCGACGGATGGATGAAGATAGAAGATGCCGTCTGGATGAAGACTTCTGCCCATCTGGAGGACCACTTCGCCCGGTTGGATGAAGACTTCTGCCGCTTCCTTGAGGATGGATGTCGGATCTTCAGAACAGTAAGTCGATCTTCAGGGGGTAAGTGTTAGGTTTTTTTTAAGGGTGTATTGGGTGGGTTTTATTTTTAGGTTAGGGACTTTGGGCCACAAAAGAGCTAAATGCCATTTTAAGGGCAATGCCCATCCAAATGCCCTTTTCAGGGCAATGGGGAGCTTAGTTTTTTTTAGATAGTATCTTATTTGGGGGGTTGGTTGTGTGGGTGGTGGGTTTTACTGTTGGGGGGTTTGTTTGTATTTTTTTTTACAGGTAAAAGACTTGATTACTTTGGGGCAATGCCCAGCAAAATGCCCTTTTAAGGGCTATTGGTAGTTTAGTTTAGGCTAGGGTTTTTTTTTATTTTGGGGGGATTTTTTTAATTTTGATAGGGCTATTAGATTAGGTGTAATTAGTTGAAATATCTTGTAATTTGTTTATTATTTTCTGTAATTTAGTGTTTGTTTTTTGTTGTACTTTAGCTAATTTAATTTAATTTAGGTAATTGTATTTAATTTAGTTAATTTATTTAATTATAGTGTAGTGTTAGGTGTTATTGTAACTTAGGTTAGGTTTTATTTTACAGGTACTTTTGTATTTATTTTAGCTAGGTAGTTATTAAATAGTTAATAACTATTTAATAACTATTCTACCTAGTTAAAATAAATACAAACTTGCCTGTAAAATAAAAATAAACCCTAAGATAGATACAATGTAACTATTAGTTATATTGTAGCTAGCTTAGGGTTTATTTTATAGGTAAGTATTTAGTTTTAAATAGGAATTATTTAGGTAATGATAGGAATTTTTAGTTAGATTTATTTTAATTATATTTAAGTTAGGGGGTGTTAGGGTTAGACTTAGGTTTAGGGGTTAATACATTTAGTATAGTGGCAGCGACGTTGGTGGGGCAGATTAGGGATTAATAAATGTAGGTAGGTGGCGGCGATGTTAGGGACGGCAGATTAGGGGTTAATAATATATATATTTTTTTTACATTTTATTTATATCCAACAATGTATACAGATGTACAATTTACTTGTCTTTATGCCACGCAGGGCCAAGTTTCATAAGGCATATTCAAGAACAGATACCATACACAGCTAGATCCTTATTAACATTGTGTAGAGAATTTGTGTCTGTACACATCATTGGGGTTTTAACTTTTTTTTTTTTAAACCTAACAAACTAAACACTAATAAACTAAAACAAACCAAAACTAACACCTTCTCCTGCCCACCTCAAGTTACAGAAAAAATCCTATAAAGGATTATAAAACTCCTATTCAGATATATTGCAGAGATATTGACTAAGGACTAGATCTTGCAGGATGTGCCAACGTTACTTCTTATCATCTCCTCATCCTGGTGTGGAGGGTGTGCATGCCCTTATTCAATGTCAAGGGGGGCTCTCTAAATTAGTTTTTGCCGGGGTAAGCAGTTTAATTATGAGGACAGCACAGCAACAGTAATTTATCACTTGAGGCACCTCACAACCCTTGCTATACTTTCACTCCAGATAGGGGGCTTCAGGACTTTTTGGGTGTTGTACTCTAAGTAAACTTCCAGTATATGTTTATAAGGGGAAGGCTAGTCTAGGTGGATTAAAATTAGTCCCTCACTGGTACCATGGATCTAATCAGGACTAGGTGTGAGGTAGGTCAACATAGTTTAAATAAATATAGAAGCATTGGTCTAGCTCAGAATGCAGCCATAAAGAGGCAGTAAAACATATGCAAAAACCAAGCGAACAGATGTTGGAGTTTTGTAGTACATAAACAACAACTGTGTTTAGAATTGAGTGGTTTCTTGACAAGGCTGAAAAACCAACGCATCTCAAGTTTGACAGGTTAATGGACATTAATTGTGTAACTTTGGAGGCTTTCATTTAGCTTTGCATGTTTAAGCAATAGAAATAGAAATAAAAAATATGAGGGGAGTGTTGTAAAAGCGGTCTGTGAGCTGAGGCCTATAAGAAAGTGATTCGCAAAGTAAGGCATCTCTCATCACCTACTATAGGCTAATTCAGATGGAAGGCCTGGGTCCCCTCAGATACTATACCCCAGGTAAATCTCCAGCACATGTGTATAGGGGAGATGTTAGTCTTAAAATATTAAAGAAGGTCCCCACTATTACCACGCCTATATTATAGACCTACCGAGGACTAGGTTTGATGGGAGTTTACTTAATTTGGATAAATAATGAAGCACTAGTCTCTTTCAAAGTGCAATTGTGAAAAGGCAATACAATACCTGCCAAGTCTAAATGACTATGTAGACGGTTAATATAGTCAATACTAAGTGGGTACTTGGCTAAGAAAAAGGACCAGGACTCTCCAGTCTATATCCTTAAACTAATAAGAAAACAAACTAAAACAGTAAAACAAAACAATAATAGCAACAAAACAATTGTAAACACACAATAAATTATGAACACTTAGGAGTCCACCCTGCCAGCAAAAGTCACTACTCACTACTAGCTGTGTTGCGAGAGATGGTGTATTGAAGCAGGGGCAAACACACTTTGGAAACGCTGAATTTACAACAGAAGTATGTACAACTGCGTTCATGCAAATAACCTTGTGTGTTCCAACACAGTGGAACTAGCATCATCTCCACATGCCCATATATTAGCCGATTCCTATAGGACAGTGGCGATTTGGCAGTTTCTCCCTGTTGGCTATCTGCCAGATCTCACGATACAGATGTTCATGGAGAGAGTTTAGGATATTGTTCAGGGGATCCGTATATGAGCAAGCCTGTCTGTTCCAGATGCAAGATTGTCAGTGTTGTGAACGGCTTCTTCTTTGGTGCTCGATCTAAGATTTAGGTCTGTTGCATGCGACAGTTACCGAGTGGGCCAGCAGAGATAGCTGCAAGCTATTTCCCGGTTCTGTAGTCAGCTCCATAATGGAGCTCGGCAGGTTCATGCTGGAGGAAACCACTCTGGGGGCCGTTATTATCACTGCTTCCTTTCTTTGTGAGCACTTTGAGGCCATGAGGTCTTCGTCCGTTAGTGGTGTGGAGCTGGGTATTGTACATAACGAGGTAAGATTGAGGATAGGTTCCCCTGCTAACAAGGCTGTTCCCGCACCCTCAGTATTGCGCATAGGTCAAAGCAGGAATATAAGAGTTGGTCTAGTCTAGGTAGGAGCATGGCCTTTAATTCGGCCAGGATGTAGAAGTCAGCCTGACGATCTCTAGTGGTAAATTTCTCCATTTTGTGAGAGAGGGAATTTACTTTCTGATATGTGGATCCAAGTTTAGAAGTTAGAAGGTTTTGCAGTGCGATCTACTCTACAATTAAAATTCAAGGAGTCTCTTTCCATTACAGGGGCGATCCCTGTTTAATCTGTAAAATGCCTTCCGGGGTAGAAGTGGTAACCAGTCTCTATCTGCTATGATTCCTGGACAACACAAGTGTCAAGGGAGGTGCAGATGGCTTAGGATGGTAGCTGCAAAATAGTTATACAAGAAGATTTTTCACGGAGCCATGAAAACTTGCAGCCATCTTGGGGAGCTGCCCACCGGAAGTCCAAAACATTTTGATTTTTAATGACAGATCACGTGACCTTCTCCCAAGCTTTCCGGAAATGCTGGGCGGAGAGTCCCGGAATATTATGTGATGTCACTCAAGCAGGGATGCCCAAGTATATACTTTCTCCTCTGAACTCTTCCGGACCGGGTTAATAATATTTAACTAATGTTTGTGAGGCGGGAGTGCGGCGGTTTAGAGGTTAATATGTTTATTATAGTGGCAGCGACATTGGGGCGGCAGATTAGGGGTTAATAAATATAATTTAGGTGTCAGTGATGTTGGGGGCAGCAGATTAGGGGTTCATAAATATAATGTAGGTGGTGGCGGTGTCCAGAGCGGCAGATTAGGGGTAAAAAAATTTCTTTTAGTATTTGCGATGCGTGAGAGCCTCAGTTTAGGGGTTAATAGGAAGTTTATGGGTGTTAGTGTACTTTTTAGCACTTTAGTTATCCGTTTTATGTTACGGAGTTGTACCATAAAACTCATAACTACTGACTTTTAAATGCGTTAGGACTCTTGACGGGGTAGGGTGTACCGCTCACTTTTTGGCCTCCCAGGACAGACTCGTAATACCGGCGCTATGGAAGTCCCATAGAAAAAAGACTTTAAGAAGTTTACGTAACTCGTTTTGCAGTAAGGCCAAAGAAGTGTGCGGTGCCCCTAAACCTTCTAGACTCGTAATACCAGCGGGCGTAAAAAAGCAGCGTTAGGACCTGTTAACACTGCTTTTTTACGCACAACTCGTAATCTAGCCGTAAGTATTTTACAAATTCATGTGCAAAATATATATTTATTTGAGTTTCGAATTTGGTATATTTTAATATGTATAGACTTTCTAATTTTTCTTATCTTCTTTGTTGATTTTAATTTTGTTTTCATTTTTTTTTTTTTATAAAGTTTTTTCATTTTTCTTTGTTTTTCGTTTTATTGTGCAATGTTTACTCTGGTTTTACCTTTCCGATGTTTTGCTTCTCTGCAAAACCGTTTCTGACATTCCTCCTAGTTTCTTCTTTTATTTCATCTTCTTCCTGTCTGTGTCATTGCAGGCTTCATTTTCCCGCCTCCCTCTGACGTATTGTTTCTCCACCTCCATTTTCTCCTCACTTCTTACAGCTAATTACGGATCGGCTGCAATCCTGTCATTCTGAGATAATTTGTAATTCTTTTGGCAACAACTATTTATACATGCAGTATTTTAGATATTTAGCTCATTAACACCTAGATTACGAGTTTTGAGCGATATAGGGAAAGTAAAGAACGCAACAAAAGTGGCGTTATTTAACCCCCTATAGCGCGGCCATTACAAGTTTTGAAAAACACTGCTTGCGCGCTGGTGATATGGAGATTTTAAGCTCCATACCGCACATAAAACAAGTGGTGTTTTGATGTGCTCGTGCACGCTTTCCCCATAAACATCAATGGGGAGAGCCGGCAAAAAAAAGTCTAACACCTGCGATCGCGGAAACAAAACCTCCGTAACGCAGCCCCATTGATGTCTATGGGAAAAAAAGAAAAGACAGTTTAAACCTAACACCCTAACATAAACCCTGAGTCTAAACACCCCTAACCCCCGACATCACCGACGCCTGCCTACAGTTATTAACCCCTAATCTGCCGCTTCCAATATTGCCAACACTATACTAAAGTTATTAACCCCTTCTCCGCCGCACCCCAACTTCGCCGCAACTATATTAAAGTTATTAACCCCTATTCCGCCACTCCCGATATTGCCACCATCTAAATAAAGCTATTAACCCCTAAACCTCTGGCCTCCCACATCACTACCACTAATAAACCTATTAACCCCTAAACCTCCAGCCACCCACATCGCAACAACCTAAATTAAACTATTAACCCCTAACCCTAACGTAACCCTGAAACCCCCTAACTTTAACATAATTAAAATAGATCTAAATTAAACTTAGAATTATTAGCTAAATAAACCTATTAACCCCTAAAACGCCAGCCCCCCACATCGCAACAACCTAAATTAAACTATATTAACCCCTAAACCTAACCCTAACGTAACCCTAACCCTAACTATAACGTAACCCTAACGTAACCCTAACACCCCCTAACTTTAACATAATGAAATTAGATCTTAATTAAATTTACTATTATTATTTAAATTATTATTTAAATACTATTTAAAACTAAATACCTGTGAAATAAAACCTAAGCTTGCTACAATATAACTAATTACTTTTGGGGGGCCCTTAAAAGGGCCTTTTGTAGAGCATTGCCCTAAGTTAAACAGCTCTTTTGCTAAAAAAAACAACCTAAAAATATACATTACACAAAATAACAAACAAATTATCCAAAAAAAATATTCCTATTCTAATACCCGTAAAAAAACAAACCCACCCCAAAATAAAAAAAAACTAATCTAGAATAAACTACCAATGGCTCTTAAAAGGGCCTTTTGTAAGGCATTGCCCTAAAGATATCAGCTCTTTTAGTGAATTTTTTTTTTACAAAGATCCACTAACATTACACCCCAAACCCACAAAATAAAAAAAAAAATATCTAAAAAACCTAAGCTACCCATTGCCCTGAAAAGGGCATTTGTATGGGCATTGCCCTTAAAAGGGCATTTAGCTCTTTTACTGCCCAGACCATAAACTAAAAAAACAACCCACCCAAAAAAAAATTAAAAAAGCCTAACACTAACCCCCTGATGATCCACTTACAGTTTTTAAAGTCCCGCTTGAATGATCTTCATCCCGGAGTTGAAGTCCTGATCCAGGCGGCGAGAAGTCTTCATTCAGACGGCCTCTTCAATCTTCATCCCGGCGGGTATGTCCTGATCCAAGCAACGAGAAGTCTTCATCCAGACGGCCTCTTCAATCTTCATCCAGGCGGCATCTTCTATCTTGATCCTGGAGGTGCGGAGCGGGTCCATCCTAAAGACATCCAATGCGAAGCATTCTCTTCATACAGTCGAATTAGCTAATAGAATGAGAGCTGCTTAAATCCTATTGGCTGATTTGAGCAGCCAATAGGATTTTATCATCCCTAATTCCTATTGGCTGATTCAAAATTTTCAGTAAATAGGAATGCAAGGGACACCATCTTGGATCGCGTACCTTGTATTGAAGATTCAGTGTACGGTGGAGACCATATGAAGAGGATGCTGCACACCGGATCTCTTCAGGATGGACCCGCTCCGCGCATCCGGGATCAAGATAGAAGATGCCGCCTGGATGAAGATTGAAGAGGCCGTCTGGATGAAGACTTCTCGCTGCTTGGATCAGGACTTTGCCGCCGGGATGAAGATTGAAGAGGCCGTCTGGATGAAGATTTATCGCCACCTGGATCAGGACGTCAACTCCGGGATAAGGATCGTTCAAGTAGGACTTCAAAAACTGTAAGTGGATAGTCAGGGAGTTAGTGTTATGCTTTTTAAGGGTTTTTGGGTTTTAGGTTTTTTATAATTAGGTTTTTTATTTTGGGGGGGTTGGTTGGGTGGTGGGTTTTACTGTTGGGGGGGTCTTTGTGTTTTTTTACAGGTAAAAGAGCTGATATCTTTGGGGCAATGCCCGACAAAACGCCCTTTTAAGTTTATTGTAGGCTAGGGTTTTTTTTTATTTTGGGTGGGCTTTTTTATTTTGATAGGGCTATAGATTAGGTGTACTTCTTTTTTTTTTGGATAATTTTATTTGTTACTTTCCGTAATTTAGTGTTTGTTATTTTTTGTAACTAGCGGCTAGATTTAGAGTTCTGCGGCCAAAGGGGTGCGTTAGCTACGCATGCTTTTTTTCCCCCGCACCTTTTAAATACTGCTGGTATTTAGAGTTCACAGAATGGCTGCGTGAGGCTCCAAAAAGGGAGCGTAGAGCATAATTTACCGCCACTGCAACTCTAAATACCAGCATTGCTTACGGACGCGGCCAGCTTCAAAACGTGCTCGTGCACGATTCCCCCTTAGGAAACAATGGGGCCATTTGAGCTGAAAAAACCTAACACCTGCAAAAAAGCAGCGTTCAGCTCCTAACGCAGCCCCATTGTTTCCTATGGGGAAACACTTCCTATGTCTGCACCTAACACCCTAACATGTACCCCGAGTCTAAACACCCCTAACCTTACACTTATTAACCCCTAATCTGCCGCCCCCACTATCGCTGACCCCTGCATTATACTATTAACCCCTAATGTGCCGCTCTGTACACCGCCGCAACCTACGTTATCCCTATGTACCCCTAATCTGCTGCCCCTAACACAGCCGACCCCTATATCATATTTATTAACCCCTAATCTGCCGCCCCCAACGTTGCCGCCACCTACCTACAATTATTAACCCCTAATCTGCCGACAGGACCTCACCGCTACTATAATAAAGTTATTAACCCCTAATCCGCCTCACTCCCGCCTCAATAACCCTATAATAAATAGTATTAACCCCTAATCTGCCGACCGGACCTCACCGCTACTCTAATAAATTAACCCCTAAAGCTAAGTCTAACCCTAACACCCCCCTATAAATATAATTTTTATCTAACTAAATAAATTATTTATTATTAAATAAATTATTCCTATTTAAAGCTAAATAATTACCTGTACAATAAACCCTAATATAGCTACAATATAACAAATAATTATATTGTAGCTATTTTAGGATTAATATTTATTTTACAGGCAACTTTGTATTTATTTTAAACAGGTACAATAGCTATTAAATAGTTAATAACTATTTAATAGTTACCTAGTTAAAATAATTACAAAATTACCTGTAAAATAAATCCTAACCTTAGTTACAATTAAACCTAACACTACACTATCAATAAATTAATTAAATAAAATGCCTACAATTATCTACAATTAAACCTAACACTACACTATCAATAAATTAATTAAATAAAATACCTACAAATAAATACAATTAAATAAACTAACTAAAGTACAAAAAATAAAAAAAGAACTAAGTTACAAAAAATAAAAAAATAATTTACAAACATTATCAAAATATTACAACAATTTTAAGCTAATTACACCTACTCTAAGCCCCCTAATAAAATAACAAAGCCCCCCAAAATAAAAAAATGCCCTACCCTATTCTAAAATAAAAATTGAAAAGCTCTTTTACCTTACCAGCCCTTAAAAGGGCCTTTTGTGGGGCATGCCCCAAAGAATTCTGCTCTTTTGCCTGTAAAAAAAAAACATACAATACCCCCCCCAACATTACAACCCACCACCCACATACCCCTAATCTAACCCAAACCCCCCTTAAATAAACCTAACACTAAGCCCCTTAAGATCTCCCTACCTTATCTTCACCACACCGGGTATCACCAATCCATCCACAAGAGGCTCTGAAGTCTTCATCCAAGCCCAAGCGGGGGCTGAAGAGGTCTATCATCGGGCTGAAGAGATCCATCATCCGGCTGAAGTCTTGATCCAAGTGGGGGCTGAAGAGATCCATCATCCGGCTGAAGTCTTGATCCAAGCGGGGGCTGAAGAGATCCATCATTCGTCTGAAGTCTTGATCCAAGCGGGGGCTGAAGATGTCCATCATTCGGCTGAAGTCTTCTATCAAGCGGCATCTTCAATCTTCTTTCTTCCGGATCCATCTTCATCCCGCCGACGCGGAACATCCATCCTGGCCGACGACTTCCTGACTAATGACGGTTCCTTTAAGGGACGTCATCCAAGATGGCGTCCCTCGAATTCTGATTGGCTGATAGGATTCTATCAGCCAATCGGAATTAAGGTAGGAAAATTCTGATTGGCTGAAAGGGGTGGGGAGGGGGGGGAGGGGGGTGGGTGGGAAAGGGGTAGGGTCAAAAGGGGGAGGGGAAGGGAGAGGAGAGGGAGGGGGAGAGGGGTTAAGCCTATTGGAAGGGGAAAGGGGGAAGGGGAAGAGGGAAGGGGAGAGAAGAGGGGAGGGGGACAGGGAAACCAACAAAACAACAATAACAACAACAAAGTTTCCTATGTAAGTAACAGAACCTGGATCGGATGGCAACATAGGGAAAAACGGTAACCCCGACGGGGTGACAATCCAATTTACATAATAATTGTCTGTCTGTTTATAGCTAATTTTGTTAGGATTAAGAACTGTACTACACAGGTATTGAATAGGCACTGTGTGAATAAGAATCTTTTAGTGAACTTGAATACATAGGTATACTCAAAGTGGAGTAGTGACAACTTAGCCTGTGCTTGATATCGCCAAAAATAAAAAGGCTGGTACAACTGGGGTGAGCCCTCAAGCATAATAGTCAGGTGTGAGATTTTCCATTGCCATAGAAGCCATTAAAAAAAACCTTGCAAAGTTCTACACCTATCCCAGGATCAGAAAGAGACACTAGTATTACATTATATTAGGCATGAGTGGGACAGGGTAGTGTAAATGTAGAACAATAAAGTCAGTAGAATAATAAGGGCACAGCACAACAAGCTTTCTAAAATGGGTTTTGTTAGTTAGACTTGTCTGGTTTTACAGTAGCTGAAGGGGGTGGGGGAGGATCTCATGTGCAATCATTGACAATAAAAAGGAAAACAGAAATACTATATTATTGCCCTGCCAAAGCACCGTGATGCCTAGGGGGCAGAACTTATAAATATATGGCAGGCAAATGCACAATAGCTCATACTTTGAAATGTACCCCTGTAAAAGTAAAAGTAAAAGGAGAAGTAAGTGAGAACAAATAACAGGTCTCAAGAGCAATACACCAGCCCGCTATTACACTGCTCCAACTGTCCATCAGATTGTACCCCTAGCTTTGCACTCATAATCCACGGGTTTTCTAAATCCCAGCGATGTCAGGGGTGAGTTATTTCAGCTGGGGAATCCAACTTTTGCACAAGCCATCAGTCATAAACAGTAAAACTTTAACAGACAATACCGAAACAAATGCTAGGCATATAAGGGAGAGTATGTCCAGAAGTTAAAGCAGACAGATATGTATGTCTCTGAGGGGGGGTATCCGGAGATGCTTCCTTACTTGAACCGCTCAACCGACCCCCGTCGCCAGCCAGGTCCTACCCTGTCTCCACTCGTGATGAATCCCACAGGGATGATAATAGTCTAGCTGCTTGTTGAAATTCAAGTCCGTATAAGCAGATTGATTTTTAGAGTGGCCATGCAGGTCTCTAATCATGCTGGCATATAAGTTTTGTGGGCCGTAGAGATCGCTTGCCTTCCTCACTGGGCTGAATGTAATGTCTGCGGCTTTCCTCACCCATCCCGACTCAGTGGCCAGAACTAGGGTACGCATCAGAGAAGGCACTGAGAGCATCTGTAGGCCTATTTTTAAGTGCGGCCGAGGTTTCGACTGGCCAAGGGGCAAGCAGGTGTCCGGGCTGCGTTGCGATGCAAGAACAGCAGCACTGCTAGTCAATATCGCCACTTCAGTTGCTTTGATAGGTTCCTCTCTAATTTCTATCATGGGGCCGTGATCCTGCAAGGCTAAGTCTCGTAGCTGCCGCAATATCTGTCGCCCCTGCGATCTCTCCTGCAGCTCAGTCCAATGTATCTCAGGAGATGAGTAGCAATCACCGCAAGGTGATTCCGCTGGGAGTTGGCGCCATCTTGACCCTGGCCCTGCGGAGTTGTCCACTCGAGCTTCGGCCAGCAGTTGTTGCATGGTAGAATCCAGCTTACTCAAAGCTGGTAGAAAGAGGTCCCGCAATGAAATCCAAATGTCCTTGTATAGGAGTGTTGCTTCAGCGGGGAGGGTTTCCATTTTGATCTCAGCTACACTGTAAAACAACGGTCCTGTAAATATTATATACAGAGTCCCTTGTGGGTTCTATTTTAGTCAAATAACTTCCGTGGAAGAAAAGAGTGATATATTTCTATCTGCCTGAGGTTCCCGGACAGCTTTCCTGTCAAGGGAGATGCAGATGGCATAGAATGATGGCAATATAGGTTAGATCAAAAGAAGTGTTCTTCAGAGCTACAAAAGCTCGCAGCCATCTTCTAGAGCCGCCCACCGGAAGTCGATACTTTGTAATTTTTAGTAGTGTTAGAGTAGTGTTAGGATTTTTTCAATGTGTAGTTTAGTTTAATTTAATTTGCAGTTAGTTTAATTTTAGTTTAATTATTATATTAGTTTAATTGGTAGTTTAAACTTAATTTTTTAATTTGACAGGTATGTTTTAATTTAATTTAAGATAGGGAAATTGTAATTTTAATATAAAGTTAGGGTGGCATTAGGTTTAGGGGTTACTAGTTTAAATTAGTTTATTGCGATGTGGGGGGCTTTCAGTTTAGGGGTTAATAGTTTTATTTAGTATATTTCGTTGTGGGGGGCTTTCGGTTTAGGGGTTAATAGGTTTATTATAGTGGCTTGCAGTTTAGGGCTTAATAACTTTAGTATAGCGGGGGCAATGTGGGCGGATGGCAGATTAGGGGTTAATAATATTTAAATAGTGTTTGCAATGTGGGAGGGCGGCGGTTTAGGGGTTAATAACTTTAGTATAGTGGTGACGATGTCGGGGAGCGGCAAAATAGGGGATAATTAATTTTTTAGTGGCGGCGATGTCGGAGACGGCAGATTAGGGGTTAATACATTTAAAATAGTGTTTGCAATGCGGGAGGGCCTCGGTATAGGGGTTAATAGGTAGTTTATGGGTGTTAGTGTACTTTTTAACACTTAAGTTATGAATTTTATGTTACAGCTTTGTAGCGTAACACTCATAACTACTGACTTTAGATGGCGTTACAGATCTTGTCGTTTTAGGCTGTAATGCTCGCTTTTTAGCCTCACTGCAAAACTCGTAATACTGGCGCTATGGGAATCCCATGAAAAAACATCATTTTTAGGAGTGTGGTACTGACTTTGTGGTACAGGCTAAAAGGCTTGCGGTACACCTATACCGACAAGACTTTTAATGGCTGCGTTAGGGAAAAAGATGTGTTATGGGCCACAACGCTGCTATTTGACTCATAACGCAAAACTTGTAATCTAGGTGATATTTAGCCACATTTTCTGTTACTTGCTCAATAGCCTGGTGGTTTAATAATTTGTTTAGTAATTTAGAGTCACCGGTTTGAATCTCTGTACTGACAGGGAAATATTATTTATTTTTACATTTTATTCTGTATTTTGTTAAAACATTTATTTTTTCAAAACAATTTAATTTTTATTTATTATGTCTCAGGATTCTACTAATTTAAATCCTGATAAGACTGCAAAATTTAATTTCCTCAATGGAGGATTTTCAAAACAAGATGCAACAACAGAGGCAATCTTTTATGTTATCTATCAAGGAGTCTCAAGCTCATATTCCCAAAAAAGCAATAAAAGAAAACATTTAAAATCTCCAGACAGAAGTTTACTCACAAAAAATTTAAATGTCATTCACGTCTGCTGAATTCAGACAAGACTGACTCTGCTTTACATGAACTTAATTTTTCAGATTCTTCTGATTCTGACAATGTAACAAAGTTTCTAAGAAAAGTTTTAAAAGCAGAGCTGACATAGACTTAGATTCTACAACTGAGTCTTCTGACTCCTTTTCTGACAAAAATGTTGATAATTCTAATGAAAATTATAAGGATAATTCTGACTTTGACTCAGATAGTAACAAATTAATTTTGAATAATTCATCTTCCTCATCTTCTTTTGAGGATTCTAAGAAATATACAGGAAAAAAAATCCCTAAATAAGAGACTATGGGGCCAATTTACCAAAGTGCGAGCGGACATGATATGATGTAGCGTATCATGTCCGCCGCACATCGATAAATGCTGTTGGCATTTATCATTGCACAAGCAGTTCTTGTAAACTGCTTGTGCAATGCCGCCCCCTGCAGATTTGTGGCCGCTAGCAGGGGGTGCCAATCAGCCCGATCGTATTGTATATATACATTTTAACTTTAGGAAGGGCCCTGACAGATTTATCAGATTTCTCAAAGCCTGTCAAGACAAATACCTGGATATTCTTGGTCCTATAACCTAGTTTTTTTAATTAACTGAAGAAGCTATCTCTAATGACTCTTCTCTTGACTCATTAGCTATGCGTGAATGGATTCAAAGGGTTATTTATTTATTTATTTATTTGGAGATGCAAATTCGGCTCTTTCTACCCAAAGAAAAATTGACAATCAAATTATTGATTTTGCCCCCACTGAGATGGGTTTTCTTGCAAGCGGTTCATTATTTGGAAAGGCTGGCCTTAAAGAGCTTAAAAATAAGATAAAAACCAGTACAAAGAAACATTTTTATCAGCCAAATAAAGTTTTTGACAAGGCCGGGAGAGGTAGGGGCCGCTCTACCATCCATCCAAACAACATTTCAAGGTCCTTCTTTCCAAATTATGCCTCTCCATCAACATATCATGCCAACTCCTTCCCCATGAGATCAAGACCTTGAATTGGAAGAAACCTCTGCTCTCGTGCCTCATTTGTCATTCCTTACTTTCTTCCCCTCAAAGAATTGGAGCTAGATTCTCTCTCTTTATCCACAATTGGCAAGTCATAACTCAAGACCCTTGGGTTCTTCAATCCGTTTCTGGCCTTCATCTAAATTTTTTCTCTCCTCCCTTTCAATCAAAGATGCCCAATCCCATAAAATTCTCCCAAATAGATCTTTTTCATTTAGAAAAAAAGAAGCTATAGAAAAAGCTCCTTCTTTCTCAGAGTCATTCATAAGCAAAATGTTTATTGTAAAAAAGAAAGAGGGTTCTTTTCGACCAGTAATAAATATAAGCAATCTAAATTTTCATCTGGAATACAACCATTTCAAAATGGAAGGTATTCAACTTCTAAGAGATTGTCTCCTGGAAAACGATTGGTTCGGTTGGATTTAAAAGATGCTTATCTCACCGTTCCTATCCATCCGTCGCTCAGGAACTTTCTTTGTTTTAATTAGGAAGGCAGTCTCCGGCAATTTACTTGTCTTTCCTTTGGTCTTTCTTTCGCCCCTTGGGCTTTAACAAAAGTTCTATAGCCAGTGGTTGCTTGGCTTAGAACGGGAGGTGTTCATCTAATTATTTACATGCATCAAAATGCTGTTATTCTTTTTCAACATTTAAATATTTCAGTTTCTCTTCTTTAGAATTTGGGTTTTATTATAAATCAGAAGAAATCCCTTTTATCTCCCTCTTAATCTCTGATTTTTCTAGGTTTTGTAATAGATACCATGAAAGCTACCTTGAGTCTTCCTTCAGAGAAAATAAAGAATATCAAGAAGGAGATTTATTATGTTCTCAACAAGAATTATTTTTCTATTCGAACTCTAGCTCGTATTATTGGGTTAATCTCTTCATCTTTTCAAGCAATTTGCCTTGCCCCTCTTCATTATCGAGCTCTTCAGAAATTGAAAATTTCTTATCTTTGTCAGGGTTTCTCTTATTTTCACAAGATTTCCCTTTCAGAAGAAGCCAGGATGGAACTTCACTGGTGGCTTGCAAACATGGAAGCATGGAATGGCAAAGCTATTTTCGGCAATGCCCCAGACATTATTATAGAATCCAATGCCAGCAATTCTGGTTG
The DNA here is from genome assembly GCF_027579735.1 of Bombina bombina. NCBI lineage: Eukaryota > Metazoa > Chordata > Amphibia > Anura > Bombinatoridae > Bombina > Bombina bombina. The sequence goes on from NC_069503.1 coordinate 1,013,560,491, forward strand.
GGGAGCCAGATTTGGTACTCATATTACAGGAGGTATATGGTCCTTCACATCAATTGTTTAGAACTTTTAGCTGGTTCTTTTTGCAGTGAAAAGTTTTGTGAAGAACAATGCTCCTATTTCAGTATTACTTCGGATGGACAATATTTCTTCAGTCGGGTACCTCAGTCGTTTAGGAGGTACTACATCTCCTTCTTTATTTTACCCTTACTTTTTTGACTATCCTAAACTTTGTGTTGTCTCCTGTCTAAAAGAATATGAGTCAAGAACTCTTTCCTTGAGATCTTCTAAGTTTAACCAATTTCTCATTTCCTATGTTCCTCCTCATTTACCTGTTTTTTCCACTTCTATTAGTAGGTGTGTTAAATGGATTGTGTCACTAGCTGGTGTGGATAATATTTTTCTTTCATGTAATTAACAAGAGTCCATGAGCTAGTGACGTATGGGATATACATTCCTACCAGGAGGGGCAAAGTTTCCCAAACCTTAAAATGCCTATAAATACACCCCTCACCACACCCACAAATCAGTTTTACAAACTTTGCCTCCGATGGAGGTGGTGAAGTAAGTTTGTGCTGGATTCTACGTTGATATGCGCTCCGCAGCAAGTTGGAGCCCGGTTTTCCTCTCAGCGTGCAGTGAATGTCAGAGGGATGTGAGGAGAGTATTGCCTATTGAATGCAGTGATCTCCTTCTACGGGGTCTATTTCATAAGGTTCTCTGTTATCGGTCGTAGAGATTCATCTCTTACCTCCCTTTTCAGATCGACGATATACTCTTATATTTACCATTTCCTCTACTGATTCTCGTTTCAGTACTGGTTTGGCTTTCTACAAACATGTAGATGAGTGTCCTGGGGTAAGTAAGTCTTATTTTCTGTGACACTCTAAGCTATGGTTGGGCACTTTATTTATAAAGTTCTAAATATATGTATTCAAACATTTATTTGCCTTGACTCAGAATGTTCAACTTTCCTTATTTCCAGACAGTCAGTTTCATATTTGGGATTATGCTTTAATTATCATATTTTTCTTACCTCAAAAAATTTGACTTTTTTCCCTGTGGGCTGTTAGGCTCGCGGGGGCTGAAAATGCTTCATTTTATTGCGTCATTCTTGGCGCAGACTTTTTTGGCGCAAAAATTCATTTCCGTTTCCGGCGTCATACGTGTCGCCGGAAGTTGCGTCATTTTTTTGACGTTATTTTGCGCCAAAAATGTCGGCGTTCCGGATGTGGCGTCATTTTTGGCGCCAAAAGCATTTAGGCGCCAAATAATGTGGGCGTCTTATTTGGCGCCAAAAAAATATGGGCGTCGCTTTTGTCTCCACATTATTTCAGTCTCATTTTTCATTTGCTTCTGGTTGCTAGAAGCTTGATGTTTGGCATTTTTTTCCCATTCCTGAAACTGTCTTATAAGGAATTTGATCTATTTTGCTTTATATGTTGTTTTTTCTCTTACATATTGCAAGATGTCTCACGTTGCATCTGAGCCAGAAGATACTACAGGAAAACCTCTGCCTGCTGGATCTACCAAAGCTAAGTGTATCTGCTGTAAACTTTTGGTAGCTATTCCTCCAGCTGTTGTTTGTATTAAATGTCATGACAAACTTGTTAATGCAGATAATATTTCCTTTAGTGATGTACCATTGCCTGTTGCAGTTCCCTCAACATCTAAGGTGCAGAATGTTCCTGATAACATAAGAGATTTTGTTTCTGAATCCATAAAGAAGGCTTTGTCTGTTATTTCTCCTTCTAGTAAACGTAAAAAGTCTTTTAAATCTTCTCTCTCTACAGATGAATTTTTAAATGAACACCATCATTCTGATTCTTTGGACTCTTCTGGTTCAGAGGATTCTGTCTCAGAGATTGATGCTGATAAATCTTCATATTTATTTAAGATGGAATTTATTCGCTCTTTACTTAAAGAAGTACTAATTGCTTTAGAAATAGAGGATTCTAGTCCTCTTGATACTAATTCTATTCGTTTGGATAAGGTTTTTAAAGCTCCTGCGGTTATTCCAGAAGTCTTTCCTGTTCCTAATGCTATTTCTGCAGTAATTGCTAAGGAATGGGATAGATTGGGTAATTCATTTACTCCTTCTAAACGTTTTAAGCAATTATATCCTGTTCCGCCTGACAGATTAGAATTTTGGGACAAAATCCCTAAAGTTGATGGGGCTATTTCTACCCTTGCTAAACGTACTACCATTCCTACATCAGATGGTACCTCGTTTAAGGATCCTTTAGATAGAAAAATTGAATCTTTTCTAAGAAAAGCTTATCTATGTTCAGGTAATCTTCTTAGACCTGCTATATCATTGGCTGATGTTGCTGCAGCTTCAACTTTTTGGTTGGAAACTCTAGCGCAACAAGTAACAAATCGTGATTCTCATGATATTATTATTCTTCTCCAGCATGCTAATAATTTCATCTGTGATGCCATTTTTGATATTATTAGAGTTGATGTTAGATTTATGTCTCTGGCTATCTTAGCCAGAAGAGCTTTATGGCTTAAGACTTGGAATGCTGATATGGCTTCTAAATCAACTCTACTTTCCATTTCTTTCCAGGGAAACAAATTATTTGGTTCTCAGTTGGATTCTATTATTTCAACTGTTACTGGTGGGAAAGGAACTTTTTTACCACAGGATAAAAAGTCTAAAGGTAAAAACAGGGCTAACAATCGTTTTCGTTCCTTTCGTTTCAACAAAGAACAAAAGCCTGATCCTTCGTCCTCAGGAGCAGTTTCAGTTTGGAAACCATCCCCAGTCTGGAATAAATCCAAGCCTGCTAGAAAGGCAAAGCCTGCTTCTAAGTTCACATGAAGGTACGGCCCTCATTCCAGTTCAGCTGGTAGGGGGCAGGTTACGTTTTTTCAAAGAAATTTGGATCAGTTCTGTTCACAATCTTTGGATTCAGAACATTGTTTCAGAAGGGTACAGAATTGGTTTCAAGATGAGACCTCCTGCAAAGAGATTTTTTCTTTCCCATGTCCCAGTAAATCCAGTGAAAGCTCAAGCATTTCTGAATTGTGTTTCAGATCTAGAGTTGGCTGGAGTAATTATGCCAGTTCCAGTTCCGGAACAGGGGATGGGGTTTTATTCAAATCTCTTCATTGTACCAAAGAAGGAGAATTCCTTCAGACCAGTTCTGGATCTAAAATTATTGAATCGTTATGTAAGGATACCAACGTTCAAGATGGTAACTGTAAGGACTATATTGCCTTTTGTTCAGCAAGGGAATTATATGTCCACAATAGATTTACAGGATGCATATCTGCATATTCCGATTCATCCAGATCATTATCAGTTCCTGAGATTCTCTTTTCTAGACAAGCATTACCAATTTGTGGCTCTACCGTTTGGCCTTGCTACAGCTCCAAGAATTTTCACAAAGATTCTCGGTGCCCTTCTGTCTGTAATCAGAGAACAGGGTATTGTGGTATTTCCTTATTTGGACGATATCTTGGTACTTGCTCCGTCTTTACATTTAGCAGAGTCTCATACGAATCGACTTGTGTTGTTTCTTCAAGATCATGGTTGGAGGATCAATTTACCAAAAAGTTCTTTGATTCCTCAAACAAGGGTAACCTTTCTGGGTTTCCAGATAGATTCAGTGTCCATGACTTTGTCTTTAACAGACAAGAGACGTCTAAAATTGATTACAGCCTGTCGAAACCTTCAGTCTCAATCATTCCCTTCGGTAGCCTTATGCATGGAAATTCTAGGTCTTATGACTGCTGCATCGGACGCGATCCCCTTTGCTCGTTTTCACATGCGACCTCTTCAGCTCTGTATGCTGAACCAATGATGCAGGGATTACACGAAGATATATCAATTAATATCTTTAAAACCGATTGTTCGGCACTCTCTGACGTGGTGGACAGATCACCATCGTTTAATTCAGGGGGCTTCTTTTGTTCTTCCGACCTGGACTGTAATTTCAACAGATGCAAGTCTCACAGGTTGGGGAGCTGTGTGGGGATCTCTGACGGCACAAGGAGTTTGGGAATCTCAGGAGGTGAGATTACCGATCAATATCTTGGAACTCCGTGCAGTTTTCAGAGCTCTTCAGTTTTGGCCTCTTCTGAAGAGAGAATCGTTCATTTGTTTTCAGACAGACAATGTCACAACTGTGGCATACATCAATCATCAAGGAGGGACTCACAGTCCTCTGGCTATGAAAGAAGTATCTCGAATTTTGGTTTGGGCGGAATCCAGCTCCTGTCTAATCTCTGCGGTTCATATCCCAGGTGTAGACAATTGGGAAGCGGATTATCTCAGTCGCCAAACGTTGCATCCGGGCGAATGGTCTCTTCACCCAGAGGTATTTCTTCAGATTGTTCAAATGTGGGGGCTCCCAGAGATAGATCTGATGGCCTCTCATCTAAACAAGAAACTTCCCAGGTATCTGTCCAGATCCCGGGATCCTCAGGCGGAGGCAGTGGATGCATTATCACTTCCTTGGAAGTATCATCCTGCCTATATCTTTCCGCCTCTAGTTCTTCTTCCAAGAGTAATCTCCAAGATTCTGAGGGAATGCTCGTTTGTTCTGCTAATAGCTCCGGCATGGCCTCACAGGTTTTGGTATGCGGATCTTGTCCGGATGGCATCTTGCCAACCATGGACTCTTCCGTTAAGACCAGACCTTCTGTCTCAAGGTCCTTTTTTCCATCCGGATCTGAAATCCTTAAATTTAAAGGTATGGAGATTGAACGCTTGATTCTTGGTCATAGAGGTTTCTCTGACTCCGTGATTAATACTATGTTACAGGCTCGTAAATCTGTATCTCGAGAGATATATTATAGAGTCTGGAAGACTTATATTTCTTGGTGTCTTTCTCATCATTTTTCTTGGCATTCTTTTAGAATACCGAGAATTTTACAGTTTCTTCAGGATGGTTTAGATAAGGGTTTGTCCGCGAGTTCTTTGAAAGGACAAATCTCCGCTCTTTCTGTTCTTTTTCACAGAAAGATTGCTATTCTTCCTGATATTCATTGTTTTGTACAAGCTTTGGTTCGTATAAAACCTGTCATTAAGTCAATTTCTCCTCCATGGAGTTTGAATTTGGTTTTGGGAGCTCTTCAAGCTCCTCCGTTTGAACCTATGCATTCATTGGACATTAAATTACTTTCTTGGAAAGTTTTGTTCCTTTTGGCCATCTCTTCTGCTAGAAGAGTTTCTGAATTATCTGCTCTTTCGTGTGAGTCTCCTTTTCTGATTTTTCATCAGGATAAGGCGGTGTTGCGAACTTCTTTTGAATTTTTACCTAAAGTTGTGAATTCCAACAACATTAGTAGAGAAATTGTGGTTCCTTCATTATGTCCTAATCCTAAGAATTCTAAGGAGAAATCATTGCATTCTTTGGATGTTGTTAGAGCTTTGAAATATTATGTTGAAGCTACGAAATCTTTCCGTAAGACTTCTAGTCTATTTGTTATCTTTTCCGGTTCTAGGAAAGGCCAGAAAGCTTCTGCCATTTCTTTGGCATCTTGGTTGAAATCTTTAATTCATCTTGCCTATGTTGAGTCGGGTAAAATTCCGCCTCAAAGAATTACAGCTCATTCTACTAGGTCAGTTTCTACTTCCTGGGCGTTTAGGAATGAAGCTTCGGTTGACCAGATCTGCAAAGCAGCAACTTGGTCCTCTTTGCATACTTTTACTAAATTCTACCATTTTGATGTATTTTCTTCTTCTGAAGCAGTTTTTGGTAGAAAAGTTCTTCAGGCAGCGGTTTCAGTTTGAATCTTCTGCTTATGTTTTTTGTTAAACTTTATTTTGGGTGTGGATTATTTTCAGCAGGAATTGGCTGTCTTTATTTTATCCCTCCCTCTCTAGTGACTCTTGTGTGGAAAGATCCACATCTTGGGTAGTCATTATCCCATACGTCACTAGCTCATGGACTCTTGTTAATTACATGAAAGAAAACATAATTTATGTAAGAACTTACCTGATAAATTCATTTCTTTCATATTAACAAGAGTCCATGAGGCCCACCCTTTTTTGTGGTGGTTATGATTTTTTTGTATAAAGCACAATTATTCCAATTCCTTATTTTATATGCTTCGCACTTTTTTTCTTATCACCCCACTTCTTGGCTATTCGTTAAACTGATTTGTGGGTGTGGTGAGGGGTGTATTTATAGGCATTTTAAGGTTTGGGAAACTTTGCCCCTCCTGGTAGGAATGTATATCCCATACGTCACTAGCTCATGGACTCTTGTTAATATGAAAGAAATGAATTTATCAGGTAAGTTCTTACATAAATTATGTTTTTCTGCTCACTCTCAGCTAGATTACGAGTTGTGCGTTCCTCTTTTAATGCTGAAAATATGGCATTTTCAGCGTTAAAACAGCACTGCAGCCATTACAAGTCTTGTCGGTATAGCTGTACCACAAGCTTTTAGCCTGTAACGCAACGTTAGTACCGCACTTGTAAAAATGAAGTTTTTTCATGGGATTCCCATAGCGCTGCCATTACGAGTTATGTGGTGAAGCTAAAAATTTTGCGTTATAGTCTAAAATGACAAGATCCATAACGCAATCTAAAAGCAGTAGTTATGAGTTTTACGCTACAAATCTGTAACATAAAACTCATAACTAAACAGCTACAAAGTACACTAAACACCCATAACCTACCTATTAACCCCTAAACCGAGGCCATCCTGCATCGCAAACACTATATTAAATTTATTAACCCCTAATCTGCCGCTCCCGATATTGCTGCCTCTTAAAAAAATATTAACCCCTATTCCTCCACTCCCTGACATCTTCACCACTATAATAAACATATTAACCCCTAAACCGTCACCCTCCCACATTGCAAACACTATTTAAATATAATTAACCCCTAATCTGCCGTCCGCCCACATCGCCCCCAATATACTTAAGTTATTAAGTCCTACACCGCCACCACTATTTTAAACTTATTAACCCCTAAACCGCAATCCCCCCACAACAAAAAATACTAAAGTAAACTATTAACCCCTAAACAGAAAGCCCCCCACATCGCAATAAACTAAATTAAACTAGTAACCCCTAAACCTAACGCCCCCTAACTTTAGACTAAAAACATAATTTATGTAAGAACTTACCTGATAAATTAATTTCTTTCATATTGGCAAGAGTCCATGAGCTAGTGACGTATGGGATATACAATCCTACCAGGAGGGGCAAAGTTTCCCAAACCTCAAAATGCTTATAAATACACCCCTCACCACACCCACAATTCAGTTTAATGAATAGCCAAGAAGTAGGGTGATAAAGAAAGGAGTAATAAAGCATCAACAAAGGAATTTGGAAATAATTTAGCTTTATACAAAAAAATCATAACCACCATAAAAAAAGGGTGGGCCTCATGGACTCTTGCCAATATGAAAGAAATGAATTTATCAGGTAAGTTCTTACATAAATTATGTTTTCTTTCATGTAATTGGCAAGAGTCCATGAGCTAGTGATGTATGGGATATCAAATACCCAAGATGTGGCACTCCACGCAAGAGTCACTAGAGAGGGAGGGATAAAAATAAAAACAGCCATTTTCCCCTGAAAAAATTAACCCACAACCCAAAATATAAGTTTATTCTCATAAATGAAAGGAAAAAACTTAAATCAAAAGCAGAAGAATCAAACTGAAACAGCTGCCTGAACAACTTTTCTACCAAAAACTGCTTCAGAAGAAGCAAATACATCAAAATGTTAGAATTTAGTAAATGTATGCAAAGAAGACCAAGTAGCAGCTTTGCAAATCTGATCAACTGAAGCCTCATTCTTAAAAGCCCAGGAAGTGGAAACTGATATAGTAGAATGAGCTGTAATTCTCTGAGGTGGGGCTTGACCCGACTCCAAATAGGCTTGATGAATCAAAAGCTTTAACCACGAAGCCAAAGAAATGGCAGAAGCCTTCTGACCTTTCCTAGAACCAGAAAAGATAACAAATAGACTAGAAGTCTTCCTGAAATCTTTAGTAGCTTCAATATAATATTTCAGAGCTCTCACCACATCCAAAGAATGTAAAGATCTCATCAAAGAATTCTTAGGATTAGGACACAAGGAAAGAACAACAATTTCTCTATTAATGTTGTTAGAATTCACAACCTTAGGTAAGAATTTAAATGAAGTCTGCAAAACTGCCTTATCCTGATGAAAAATCAGAAAAAGAGATTCACAAGAGAGAGCGGATAATTCAGAAACTCTTCTAGCAGAAGAGATGGCCAAAAGAAACAACACTTTCCAAGAAAGTAGTTTAATGTCGAAAGAATGCATAGGCTCAAATGGAGGAGCCTGTAATGCCTTTAAAACTAAATTAAGACTTCAAGGAGGAGAGATTGATTTAATGACAGGCTTGATACGAACCAAAGCCTGCACAAAACAATGAATATCAGGAAGTTTAGCAATCTTTCTGTGAAATAAAACAGAAAGAGCAGAGATTTGTCCTTTCAAGGAACTTGCAGACAGACAAACCTTTATCCAAACCATCCTGAAGAAACTGTGAATTCTAGGAATTCTAAAAGAATGCCAAGAAAATTTATGAGAAGAACACCATAAAATATGTCTTCCAAACTTGATAATAAATCTTTCTAGAAACAGATTTACGAGCCTGCAACATAGTATTAATCACGGAGTCAGAAAAACCTATGACTAAGCACTAAGGCCTAGATTTGGAGTTCGGCGGTAAAAGGGCTGTTAACGCTCCGCGGGCTTTTTTCTGGCCGCACCATAAAATTAACTCTGGTATCGATAGTTTAATCAAATGCTGCGTTAGGCTCCAAAAAAGGAGCGTAGAGCATTTTTACCGCAAATGCAACTCTCGATACCAGAGTTGCTTACGGACGCGGCCGGCCTCAAAAACGTGCTCGTGCACGATTCTCCCATAGGAAACAATGGGGCTGTTTGAGCTGAAAAAAAACCTAACACCTGCAAAAAAGCAGCGTTCAGCTCCTAACGCAGCCCCATTGTTTCCTATGGGGAAACACTTCCTACGTCTGCACCTAACACTCTAACATGTACCCCGAGTCTAAACACCCCTAACCTTACACTTATTAACCCCTAATCTGCCGCCCCCGCTATCGCTGACCCCTGCATATTATTATTAACCCCTAATCTTCCGCTCCGTAAACCGCCGAAACCTACGTTATCCCTATGTACCCCTAATCTGCTGCCCTAACATCGCCGACCCCTATATTATATTTATTAACCCCTAATCTGCCCCCCTCAACGTCGCCGACACCTGCCTACACTTATTAACCCCTAATCTGCCGAGCGGACCTGAGCGCTACTATAATAAAGTTATTAACCCCTAATCCGCCTCACTAACCCTATCATAAATAGTATTAACCCCTAATCTGCCCTCCCTAACATCGCCGACACCTACCTTCAATTATTAACCCCTAATCTGCCGACCGGAGCTCACCGCTATTCTAATAAATGGATTAACCCCTAAAGCTAAGTCTAACCCTAACACTAACACCCCCCTAAGTTAAATATAATTTTTATCTAACGAAATAAATTAACTATTATTAAATAAATGATTCCTATTTAAAGCTAAATACTTACCTGTAAAATAAACCCTAATATAGCTACAATATAAATTATAATTATATTATAGCTATTTTAGGATTAATATTTATTTTACAGGCAACTTTGTAATTATTTTAACCAGGTACAATAGCTATTAAATAGTTAAGAACTATTTAATAGTTACCTAGTTAAAATAATAACAAATTTACCTGTAAAATAAATCCTAACCTAAGATACAATTAAACCTAACACTACCCTATCAATAAAATAATTAAATAAACTACCTACAATTACCTACAATTAACCTAACACTACACTATCAATAAATTAATTAAACACAATTCCTACAAATTAATACAATTAAATAAACTAGCTAAAGTACAAAAAATAAAAAAGAACTAAGTTACAGAAAATAAAAAAATATTTACAAACATAAGAAAAATATTACAACAATTTTAAACTAATTACACCTACTCTAAGCCCCCTAATAAAATAACAAAGCCCCCCAAAATAAAAAATTCCCTACCCTATTCTAAATTAAAAAAGTTACAAGCTCTTTTACCTTACCAGCCCTGAACAGGGCCCTTTGCGGGGCATGCCCCAAGAAGTTCAGCTCTTTTGCCTGTAAAAAAAAACATACAATACCCCCCCCCAACATTACAACCCACCACCCACATACCCCTAATCTAACCCAAACCCCCCTTAAATAAACCTAACACTAATCCCCTGAAGATCTTCCTACCTTGTCTTCACCATCCAGGTATCACCGATCCGTCCTGGCTCCAAGATCTTCATCCAACCCAAGCGGGGGTTGGCGATCCATAATCCGGTGCTGAAGAGGTCCAGAAGAGGCTCCAAAGTCTTCCTCCTATCTGGCAAGAAGAGGACATCCGGACCGGCAAACATCTTCTCCAAGCGGCATCTTCGATCTTCTTCCATCCGGAGCGAAGCGGCAGGATCCTGAAGACCTCCAGCGCGGAACATCCATCCGGACCGACGACTGAACGACGAATGACTGTTCCTTTAAGGGACGTCATCCAAGATGGCGTCCCTCGAATTCCGATTGGCTGATAGGATTCTATCAGCCAATCGGAATTAAGGTAGGAATTTTCTGATTGGCTGATGGAATCAGCCAATCAGAATCAAGTTCAATCCGATTGGCTGATCCAATCAGCCAATCAGATTGAGCTCGCATTCTATTGGCTGTTCCGATCAGCCAATAGAATGCGAGCTCAATCTGATTGGCTGATTGGATCGGCCAATCGGATTTAACTAGATTCTGATTGGCTGATTCCATCAGCCAATCAGAAAATTCCTACCTTAATTCCGATTGGCTGATAGAATCCTATCAGCCAATCGGAATTCGAGGGACGCCATCTTGGATGACGTCCCTTAAAGGAACAGTCATTCGTCGTTCAGTCGTCGGTCCGGATGGATGTTCCGCGCTGGAGGTCTTCAGGATCCTGCCGCTTCGCTCCGGATGGAAGAAGATCGAAGATGCCGCTTGGAGAAGATGTTTGCCGGTCCGGATGTCCTCTTCTTGCCGGATAGGAGGAAGACTTTGGAGCCTCTTCTGGACCTCTTCAGCACCGGATTATGGATCGCCAACCCCCGCTTGGGTTGGATGAAGATCTTGGAGCCAGGACGGATCGGTGATACCTGGATGGTGAAGACAAGGTAGGAAGATCTTCAGGGGATTAGTGTTAGGTTTATTTAAGGGGGGTTTGGGTTAGATTAGGGGTATGTGGGTGGTGGGTTGTAATGTTGGGGGGGGGGGTATTGTATGTTTTTTTTTACAGGCAAAAGAGCTGAACTTCTTGGGGCATGCCCCGCAAAGGGCCCTGTTCAGGGCTGGTAAGGTAAAAGAGCTTGTAACTTTTTTAATTTAGAATAGGGTAGGGAATTTTTTATTTTGGGGGGCTTTGTTATTTTATTAGGGGGCTTAGAGTAGGTGTAATTAGTTTAAAATTGTTGTAATATTTTTCTTATGTTTGTAAATATTTTTTTATTTTCTGTAACTTAGTTCTTTTTTATTTTTTGTACTTTAGCTAGTTTATTTAATTGTATTTATTTGTAGGAATTGTGTTTAATTAATTTATTGATAGTGTAGTGTTAGGTTAATTGTAGGTAATTGTAGGTAGTTTATTTAATTATTTTATTGATAGGGTAGTGTTAGGTTTAATTATATCTTAGGTTAGGATTTATTTTACAGGTAAATTTGTTATTATTTTAACTAGGTAACTATTAAATAGTTCTTAACTATTTAATAGCTATTGTACCTGGTTAAAATAATTACAAAGTTGCCTGTAAAATAAATATTAATCCTAAAATAGCTATAATATAATTATAATTTATATTGTAGCTATATTAGGATTTATTTTACAGGTAAGTATTTAGCTTTAAATAGGAATCATTTATTTAATAATAGTTAATTTATTTCGTTGTCTATACCTAGGATATGAACCACAGAAATTTGACAGGAGCTGTATTCTGCCCAAACAAGTATCCGAGATACTTCTTCCATAGCTTGAGGACTGTGAGTCTCACCCTGATGATTGACATATGCCACAGTTGTGATATTGTCTGTCTGAAAGCAAATGAACGGTTCTCTCTTTTTTTTTTTTTATAAGTATTTTTATTGAGGTCATCAAATAATATAAGCATATACATACAATCAGAAAGGTAACATGTTGCAAACTGTTATATTGCAATAATATCTTAACAATAAAAGCAAAAAGCATTAGAACAGCATAAATATTACAGTATGTGTTAGAGTAAGAACCTCATTTTTCAAAAGTTAGCATTAAATCCTCCAATTACCCAAGGGGCCACTCATGTGCCCTGGAAAGTTGTTAACACTATAGAGGAGGAATTCTTTCCTAAGCATTAGTAGTATAAGAAATTTCAATTGTTGTACATAGTAATGCAGCTGATTAATTGCCTGCAAAATAGTAGTCTTATTACATTGGATTATTTATCAGTTTATCATCTATATGTGTATTTATGCAATATTTTAAACTAGAAACTTAGTCAATTCTATCTATTAATATAATATAGAAATATTTAATCCCATAGCTACAATTTGTACATTGTAAGCCCCTTTTTAGCTAAATAATAAGCCAGATTTCATATAATTTATGCCTTGCATGGTCAAGAAAACATAAATATATATCTGGATTAGTTAGACTTTAATTGTTAATTCCTCAATGAGCCATAAAAAGCTGTGTAAATAAACAGATATATTTTATGGACGTAGTTATATTGTCACTCTGGGATAAAATCAGAAAATATTGCATAAATATACATATATATATATATATATATACGCACTTTACAAGTCAGATTAAGGATCTAAAATTCCTCATATTAAATAACCTTTAAGACTAAATATTATATTTGTACTCTAAAATTATCACTCTATTAATTTTCTTTATTAAGAAAATTACCTTTAAGAGTGTACTTTAAGAGTTGAAATTATAAAATTTAAGAGTTATTATAAAGCAAAGCTCCAGTGGCGCAATCGGTTAGCGCGCGGTACTTATAAGACAGTAACTGGTGAGCAATGCCGAGGTTGTGAGTTCAAGCCTCACCTGGAGCAGCACTTTTCCTTACAGTTGCTTTGCTTTATAATAACTCTTAAATTTTATAATTTCAACTCTTAAAGTACACTCTTAAAGGTAATTTTCTTAATAAAGAAAATTAATAGAGTGATAATTTTAGAGTACGGTGTAGTCACCGTGAAATGATGTGGGTCCCTGGCTCTGTAACATGAATGTACCCCTTTTGATGATCCACTTGCATAGCTGCACTATACTTCCTTCAGGGATGATGGTAGTGTCTTTGTGATAGGTTGTGACAGGATCTTGAATCTTCCATCTTCCTTCTGTCTCTGGGATGTTATTTTCTATCTTGAAGTAATATCATCAGCAGAGAAGTCCCAGATCTACACAGAACATCTTCAGTAGTTAAAAAAAAAACTTGCTTGGCAGAATCAAAGCTATTGACAGTGGTGTTGGTATCCCAAATCTTGGAGAGGCAAATACTGCCATTATTCTCCTGAGAATTACATTCTCTTTTGACATTCATCTCACACCTGATAGGTTTGAACACAAAACCATATAGGTTATAACTGAAAAATCAACATATTTATGTTACTCCGATTAAAATATTAACCAACATATAAACACAACAAAATAAAACAAAAATAATTCCCTACACCTTCTACACTAAGTATTAAAACAAAAGCATTACTCACTCTATGTCAATATGCCTATAATACACTTTAAACCAGATGTCTACCTGACTTCCCTAAAATGGTCTAACACCTATTATGTATATTATTTTATATCATAGTATTCATGATGTTTTTAAGGTCATAAATGTACTGGGTAAGACACATTTCTATCAGAACCTCAATATCTTATAGAGATGGTATTAAAAACTGGAATCCCACTTTGCTTTAATAAATATATATAACTAATCATTAGGATTTGTGGATAATTAATCTTTTCCTCAGGCTTTAATAATAAAGAGGAAAAATAAATTTAGTTAATGTTTGGTTTTTAATGGGAAAGGGATACCATCCTATATGGAGATATTGAGCTTCTGTTAATTATTTATATTGAATGGAAGTTCTGCATGATAAAGTAGGTCTGAATTAAAATTTATCATAACATATTTAAAAACTAAATTAAGATACACATATTTACAACTTTCAGTGAGAACATGCTGCAATGCTGCTTTTTGCTTTGGTTACTACCGTAAGTCTATCCAAAGAATGCCCATTAATTGTGATACAAATTATTATTAACAGGCATAGTATATCAGTACAATAACTATAATGAAATATCATTGTAGATGTTGTTTCTGCATTTCTGCTCAGCTGTTGGGATTCTGAGGAAGCATTTACAGATATCCATCACTGGTTTTCGATTTTTCTAGAAAAACAAACAAAACAAATGTAATTACTTTTCTAATTGAACAACTATTATTTACATTTTGGAAACATCTCTTGGACATCCCTCTCTTAAATTTTATAGTAGTGCTCTAAAGCAATCCAAAATATTTTGAGCACATAATATTGTTAAAATCATTTAAGATTATTTTTCCCAGGGGTGTGATAACATGCTATTTTGATCTCAGGTCTGTGACAAAAACAAACAATGGAGTGAGATCTTTCCAAATTAAAAATAAACAGGAAGAACATTTTGTAAACATGCTGGGAGACAAAGGGTGAATGTGCCTCAGGACCACCAATAGGTAGTTCTATTCTAAGGTAGGCACACCCTATTTTAACTGTTTAACAATTTAACAAACAAGTGCCCAGACAGGAGGACACTTCCCTGAAAGACATCTCTCTCCCCCCCCCCTTGGGCCCAATGTTTGTTTAGAACTAATTAAAAGCTGTAGTAGTTCCAAGAACAATGGTAATACAATTATACTCACCATTGCTGTAAAAATACCACCCATCTCTGTAAGAAAGATTCCTCCATGCTTCTCTTCGTTACATGTGTTGGGTTAGAGCTGAAAAATACTCTTTGTAGAAAATAGATTTAGATCATGTAACCATTTTGCATATGATTTTTGGGAACCCTGGGATGTATCAAAACTCCAAGTGTACCTCTGTTTTTCCAAGAAATGAGGAAAAACAGGTTTACATGGTAGATCATAACAATACTGTTTTTCTTTAAAACCATTAATTGTATCCATGATTTCCACCCATCTGTTGCTCTGTAAATCATTTGTTAATATGTCAAGTTCCAAAACCTTAACTACAATATCTGTTTTAGTTCTTAATGCATTCCCCAAACATATCTTGAAGAGATCCATGTTCTCATTTTTAAGAAAATCACTGCAGATATCATTGTGTAACTGTGGCATTTTTACAGTATAATTTGGTAATTTAGATACACATGTATCACACTCTTTTTGAGCTGTGCAATTTTGGCCTGAATTTGCTATAAAACTTGAATTAGGCATTGTAGTAATTAAAATTGGTGTGGAGTGGTTGTTAGATACAGTATTTGAAATATTGCCTCTGGTAGCAGGGCATAACACAGGTGTTGCTAGAAAAACAGGGATTTCACCTATGTTTACTGAATTCACTGTATCTTTTAAACTCAAATTGATTGTTTTATCAGTTTTGTCAAATAAAATTACATTCCGTCTCCCCCACTTTGTCACAGTTATTCAATGAATATGTTTGGGTGGATGCATCTTTTTTCAAAGTTTGTAGCAAATGAGTATTTTGTACACTTTGTGATTGTGTAAGTTTATTTTGGATAACTTTATTTACACTAATTATATTATCCATTTCATTTTCTGTTTTAATCAATTTTTCCTTACACATTGTAAGTTCTGTTTGTGCAGTAGCACAGTTCTCATCACTTTTTTCTTTTAAGCATTTTATTTCATCATTAAGTGATGTTAAGAAACTGACTTTACATTCCAATTTGTCAATTTCTTTTTCTTTCTGGTCAATTTCTTTTTGTTTGAGAATTAAATTTTCATTAGAATTGTGAAGGGCGTCATTTAAAACTTCTATTTTGGCATTCATTGCCAAGCATGCAGCAAACATACTTGCTACTGCTCTGCCCTTTAATTTTTTACTTTTTTTAGAGAAAGTCATCTCTTTTTCAAATAAATCCTGGACATATTTCCAAGGATTCTCTTTTTCATGAACATCACAAGCAAAATCTTTACTTTTGTGACTTGTGATGTAAGTAGCTACAAAACTTTCTAATGCAGATACTGTAGCCATCTTGGAAAAAAACTCAAACAAAATGATAATAAAAAAAAATCAAATAACAAAAAAAAAAAATCCTTAATTATGTACTACTTGTAATACCATTAATTGCCAAAACAAACAAAAAAATAAAAAATAAAAATCAAAGGCAAGACAAGTTAGTAGAGGGAAACCTTTTCAATATTAATAAAACAAAGCTTCCCTTTGCTTAGCCGGCAACAATATTTATTTATTAATTCAAAAAGAAACGTTTCAAATTTAATCCTCTTGAGGGATTTTACTGGTTCAAAATGAAGCCAGAAATAAGCTTATTTTGTGGCATTTGAATAAATGTGGTTTTATGACTGTTGAACGGCTGGAGCAGCCTGAATTCGTCCTAATAATCTTCTATGGTCACAACCATAGCTAGAAATTGTTGTAAATGAATACCAACAGTTAAACTATATTTGTTTTAAATGATGAGGATTCTTTGAATAGAAGTAAACGTTCCAACAAGGTATTACTATTAGCTCAATAAACAGAATATTAATTCAGTTATTGCTGGTGGCTGCCTCAGCCTGAACACTGCTAATAGCCTCACCATACGTGTAAAACGTATATGCCGGATAAAATATCTTAATGGAGACGCAAATTTCTATTACCTGAAGTGGCCGCCAACTCTTAAATTTTATAATTTCAACTCTTAAAGTACACTCTTAAAGGTAATTTTCTTAATAAAGAAAATTAATAGAGTGATAATTTTAGAGTACAAATATAATATTTAGTCTTAAAGGTTATTTAATATGAGGAATTTTAGATCCTTAATCTGACTTGTAAAGTGCGTATATATATATATATATATATATGTATATTTATGCAATATTTTCTGATTTTATCCCAGAGTGACAATATAACTACGTCCATAAAATATATCTGTTTATTTACACAGCTTTTTATGGCTCATTGAGGAATTAACAATTAAAGTCTAACTAATCCAGATATATATTTATGTTTTCTTGACCATGCAAGGCATAAATTATATGAAATCTGGCTTATTATTTAGCTAAAAAGGGGCTTACAATGTACAAATTGTAGCTATGGGATTAAATATTTCTATATTATATTAATAGATAGAATTGACTAAGTTTCTAGTTTAAAATATTGCATAAATACACATATAGATGATAAACTGATAAATAATCCAATGTAATAAGACTACTGTTGGTTTCAAAATACACAATTATTTATTAGGTCAGCTATAAAACATAAAATGACACAATATTCAATGCATAGGCCTAAAGACAATAACAATTAACATTTACTTACAAATATACATTTACACAAACATACATGACATAGGTACCTTGAGATTTATCTTGTGGACAAATTCTTTCAGCTAGCTCCTTCTCCCCTTCTGACTTCTCTCTTGACTCTTGACTAACTGACTACATCTACTACTATATATTCAATCCTTGCCCCACCTGTTAGTATTACTCTTGATACCATTGGTTCATTTGTTCCCGCCTCACCATATTTGGAAGACTGAATGCCATTGGTCCTAGCTGTTTACATGTAAATAGGGGCTATTGGAGTGGGTGATACCTATAAATCATATGGCTTGGACAGCTGTTGTGATTGTAAGGTCAGATGTTCCTTTATCCATGATAACCTGTTATTTACCATCCACACCCCAACAGGTACATGAAAGACTCCTATTTACATGTAAACAGTTGGTGACTCTTTATGAATGGGAATAAGCCTGAGAAAATAACTCCTTATTTACCATCTCCTGATTCTCTTTGAGATAGACAGGGCATGGTAAACAAAAAGGCTTGTATAGCTTCTGTTCTTGAGACAGGGCAGTAAACAAAAGACTTCATAGCTTTTGTAACTGAAAATAGAGCATAGAAAGATAGACAGCTTCTATATTTCTCATGGCTAATATGATGACTAGAATATTATACAAATACATAAATATGCTCATGCATACAATATATAGATTGAAATGGAACTATAACATAAGCACATTGCCAAACTGTAACAGTAGGCATCATAATAGTCATAATAAGTAACAGGCAAAATGGAAACATCTTGTTAGATAACAGAATATAGTATGGTGTGTATCCCTCTCATGCCACATTGAGTCCCTCAAGGACCCCCAAACACTATAAGTGTCTTTAGAAGGAGTACCATAAACAATCTTATTTGTAGTTGTATGAATAATTAATTTTGCCAAGCTTTGCGAAGGGAGGAAAGTGAAGTCAGCATTCATTATGTACTGTAAGGGTTGCTATAGGAAATTGATAAAGGTGCGGCATAGGCTAGATAAGCCGCATAGTTAACCCTCCTAGCCTAGGAGGTGTATTATGGGGGGGGAGGCGGTTATATAAGTGAAGTAGGCATATTGCATGCTTGGCTAATGCTGTACATGGACTGAATAACTAGACTCATAGATTTGAGTATATCTATTTGGCTCATTGAAAATAAGTTGGGTATGGAAACCATTAATAGTAGTAATAGTGTGGGTCCAGCCCACCCTAAAAGTACATCACATATTGTAAAGTAAGGTTGCACAGCCCACTATAAAAGTAGCCATAACAGCAGATTGTAAGTTTTACATGAAATATCCCATAGTGTATATATATAAAAATAAAAAGATAAGAAAATATAGAATTTTATACCCGTACTCAGCATTTTCCCCTCCCATTATTTCAGAACATCCATTATTACACATCAAGCTTTGATAATACGCAGAGAATTGGAGCTGGTTCATACAGTAATAGCCACCTATGAAACATGAAATGCTAGCATCCCCTGGATGTCTCTGAGGCCTTCAGACTATATGTAGTCTGTAGATTATAACTACCAAAAGGCATGCAAGTAAGCTCAGACATCCCGGCCGCAGACATCCAAGCCTTCATGCATACTCAGAACCGTAGGAATAGACATCCAATGACACTAGATCCAACATTGTTACACTCAACTGCTTCTGTGTTTGGCATAAGCTTAGTAAGACATTAATAGTGTATAATAGGCAGGGATATAAATAGGAGTGTTAGTCAGGCTATTGAGCTAAGGGAATGCTACCCAACAAGATCACAGACTGGGCTATAAAAAATTACAGTTGAGATAAACTTTAGTGGGTAATATTGGGCATACATATTAACTGACAAAATTAAGCAGGTAGTACAGCTTTCTCTCGAGACACTCATACACTCAACCCAACACACCATAAAAACCATGCCAATCGGAATTAAGGTAGGAATATTCTGATTGGCTGATGGAATCAGCCAATCAGAATCAAGTTCAATCCGATTGTCTGATCCAATCAGCCAATCAGATTGAGCTCGCATTCTATTGGCTGTTCCGATCAGCCAATAGAATGCAAGCTCAATCTGATTGGCTGATTGGATCAGCCAATCGGATTGATCTTGATTCTGATTGGCTGATTCCATCAGCCAATCAGAATATTCCTACCTTAATTCCGATTGGCTGATAGAATCCTATCAGCCAATCGGAATTCGAGGGACGCCATCTTGGATGACGTCCCTTAAAGGAACCGTCATTCTTCAGTTGGACGTCGCCGGAGGAAGATGGGTCCGCGGTGGAGGTCTTCAGGATGGAGCCGGTCCTCATCGGATGAAGATAGAAGATGCCGCTTGGAAGATGATGGTTGCCGGTCCGGATCTACTCTTCTTCCCGGATAGGATGAAGACTTTGGAGCCTCTTCTGGACCTCTTCAGCCACCGGATGATGGATCGCCAGCCCTCGCTTGGGTTGGATGAAGATTTTGGAGCCAGGACGGATCGGTGATACCTGGTGAGGTGAAGACAAGGTAGCATGATCTTCAGGGGCTTAGTGTTAGATTTATTTAAGGGGGGTTTGGGTTAGATTAGGGGTATGTGGGTGGTGGGTTGTAATGTTGGGGGGGAGTATTGTATGTTTTTTTTTACAGGCAAAAGAGCTGAACTTCTTGGGGCATGCCCCGCAAAGGGCCCTGTTCAGGGCTGGTAAGGTAAAAGAGCTTTGAACTTTAGTCATTTAGAATAGGGTAGGGCATTTTTTATTTTGGGGGTCTTTGTTATTTTATTAGGGGGCTTAGAGTAGGTGTAATTAGTTTAAAATTGTTGTAAGATTTTTCTTATGTTTGTAAATATTTTTTTATTTTTTGTAACTTAGTTAGTTTATTTCATTGTAGTTATTTGTAGATATTGTATTTAATTAATGTATTGATAGTGTAGTGTTAGGTTTAATTGTAGATAATTGTAGATATTGTATTTAATTAATTTAATGATAGTGTAGTGTTAGGTTTAATTATAACTTAGGTTAGGATTTATTTTAAAGGTAATTTTGTTATTATTTTAACTAGGTAACTATTAAATAGTTCTTAACTATTTAATAGCTATTGTACATGGTTAAAATAATTAAAAAGTTGCCTGTAAAATAAATACAGTATTAATCCTAAAATAGCTACAATGTAATTATAATTTATATTGTAGCTATATTAGGATTTATTTTACAGGTAAGTATTTAGCTTTAAATAGGAATAATTTATTTAATAAGAGTTAATTAATTTCGTTAGATTAAAATTATATTTAATTTAGGGGGGTGTTAGTGTTAGACTTAGCTTTAGGGGTTAATATATTTATTAGAATAGCGGTGAGCTCCGGTCGGCAGATTAGGGGTTAATAATTGAAGTTAGGTGTCGGCGATGTTAGGGAGGGCAGATTAAGGGTTAATACTATTTATTATAGGGTTAGTGAGGCGGATTAGGGGTTAATAACTTTATTATAGTAGCGGTGCGGTCCGCTCGGCATATTAGGGGTTAATAAGTGTAGGCAGGTGGAGGCGACGTTGTGGGGGGCAGATTAGGGGTTAATAAATATAATATAGGGGTCGGCGGTGTTAGGGGCAGCAGATTAGGGGTACATAAGGATAATGTAAGTAGCGGCGGTTTACGGAGCGGCAGATTAGGGGTTAAAAATAATATGCAGGGGTCAGCGATAGCGGGGGTGGCAGAATAGGGGTTAATAAGTGTAAGGTTAGGGGTGTTTAGACTCAGGGTACATGTTAGGGTGTTAGGTGCGGACGTAGGAAGTGTTTCCCCATAGCAAACAATGGGGCTGCGTTAGGAGCTGAACGCGGCTTTTTTGCAGGTGTTAGGTTTTTTTTCAGCTCAAACAGCCCCATTGTTTTCTATGGGGGAATCGTGCACGAGCACGTTTTTGAGGCTGGCCGCGTCCGTAAGCAACTCTGGTATCGAGAGTTGCAGTTGCGTTAAAAGTGCTCTACGCTCCTTTTTTGGAGCCTAACGCAGCCATTCTGTGGACTCTCAATACCAGTTATTTTAGAGGTGCGGCCAGAAAAAAGCCAGCGTTAGCTACGCGGGTCGTTACCTACAAAACTCTAAATCTAGCCGTAAGGAAGCTGTAAATTAGGGCATCAAGTCAATAGCTATCATAGAGGTATGGGTCTGCAGTAATACATTTAAACACAAGTAGGTCAAACTTGCTCTATTATGGAATTTTTCCTAATGTCTAGATTCATACCCTGCCCTACTAACAGGTTATAACCTTGGTAAGTGACAATGCAATGATGCAGAGCTCCAATAAAAGAAATCTGTAAACTAGTAACTAAGAACTTTTAACTATGTTCAGAGGCAAACTTCCCTATCAGAGGTTTATATTGTGACTAGAGCGCTGTAATAAACAAAAGTCTTCCTTGCAATAATAAAGACGTGTCCACCATATAGGAAAGTACTTAAACTTCAGCTCCATTTAACAGGTAGGAAGCAATTTACCCCACTCCGGTTTTCTCTTTATAGTCATAGTGGCCAGTAAGAAGGCCTCCGCAAAGCTGTAGCACTGCTAAGAGAAGTCGAAATCCTACAGAGCAGGAGATTTGCAGCACTGAGTTCGGCACAAGACAAACCGCTTGGAACCTCCTTTCATCAGGATTCTGGGCTAGGCTTCTCCCGGGCTTCTTCAGATGCAATATTATTTCTGGCCAGGTCTTAATGGAAACACAGTCCACCTTCCGTGTAGACACCGCATGGCTCTCCGTTATGCTCACCACCCTCCTCTCAACCAGGCTGCTACATTCCACTTTAACGGATTGTCTGGGAGTCAACTCTAAGTTTAATAACACACTGCCAGAGGTGAGTGGCCCCGAAGCGTCCTTACTCCAGCATCCCACCTGCACAATTGCCTGTTGGGTTGGCTGCGAAGTGAAATGTGAGTCACTGTGAGAAAATGCCCTGCACAGGGTTTCCTCTAGGGCAGCATGGTGATCGCAAAGCAGGGAACATATTTGTTCAAGTAAATTGGCTGCCCCCTCCATACTGGTTTATCGCATGAAGAGTATATAGGTATATAGGGTGAGTGTTCAGTGTCTCAGTGGTTATGGCAGGCGGTGCAATACTGCTAATTAACAACATCGGCACCAGGCTTACTTGCTTAGTGGTACATACCGCCACCCGCCGCTCCGATCTGTAGGCTGTTCCCAAGATGTATCATGAGATCAATTCAGTAGTAGGAATCCGTAACCTATCTGCCCCATATATTAGAACAGAAAAGACTTCTTCCCATCAGACATGGTAAAGCTTCTTCGGTAGTAGAGGGCCGCTATGTTAATGCGTAGATAGAAGCCGTCATCGCATGATCTAGGCCCTGCAGTGATCAGCCCAAAAGAGCAGATTGGTGATGTAATGTCCATCTATGCTGACAGAGACAACATCTCCCTGCAGTTAAAGGTTTTAGTAGTTAACCCCTCAACTTTTCAGCATACTTGTGTGCAGTGGGTATATGCTTTAAGCTCAAATTGTTTAGCCATATACGGAGCTTCTCTGTAGAGCAGCCATTCTTGTCAGAGCTCGGCTCCGCCCCCCCGAACGGTTCTCTCTTCAACAGAGGCCAAAACTGAAGATCCCTTAATTGTGATATCCTTGTATAATCCCTGCACCATTGGTTCAGCATACAAAGCTGGAGAGGTCTCATATGAAAACGAGCAAAGGGGATCACATCCGATGCTACAGTCATGAGACCTAAAACTTCCATGCACATAACTACTGAAGGGAATGACTGAAACTGAAGGTTCTGACAGGCTGCAACCAATTTCAAACATCTCTTGTCTGTTAGAGACAAAGTCATGGACACTGAATCTATCTGGAAACCTAAAAAGGTTACCTTTGTCTGAGGAATCAAATAACTTTTTGGTAAATTGATCCTCCAACCATGTCTTCGAAGAAACAACACTAGTTGATTCGTGTGAGATTCTGCAGAATGTAAAGACTGAGCAAGTACCAAGATATCGTCCAAATAAGGAAACAACGCAACACCCCGCTCTCTGATTACAGAGAGTAGGACACCGAGAACCTTTGAAAAGATTCTTGGAGCTGTTGCTAGGCCAAAAGGAAGAGAAACAAATTGGTAATGCTTGTCTAGAAAAGAGAATCTCAGGAACTGATAGCGATCTGGATGAATCAGAATATGATAAGCATATAATAAGCATCCTGTAAATCTATTGTGGACATATAATGCCCTTGCTGAACAACAGGCCGAATAGACCTTATAGTCACCATTTGAAAGTTGGTACTCATACATATCAATTCAAAATGTTTAGCTCCAAAACTGGTCTGAATTAATTTTCTTTCTTTGGGACAATGAATAGATTTGAATAAAACCCCAGATCCTGTTCCTGAAACAGAACTGGCATGATTACCCCAGATAACTCCAGGCCTGAAACACACTTCAGGAAAGCTTGAGCCTTTACTGGGTTTGCTGGAATGCGTGAGAGAAAAAATCTTCTCACAGACGGTCTTACTCTGAATCCTATTCTGTACCCCTGAGAGACAATATTCTGAATGCAATGATTTTGGACCGAATTGATCCAAACATCTTTGAAAAATCTTAATCTGCCCCCTACCAGCTGAGCTGGAATAAGGGCCGCACCTTCATGCGGACTTGGGGGCTGGCTTTGATCTCTTAAATGGCTTTTATTTATTCCAATTTGAAGAAGGCTTCCAATTGGAAACAGATTCCTTGGGGGAAGAATTAGGAATTTAGGAACGAAAAATGGTTAGAAGCTTTAGATTTACTCTTAGATCTTTTATCCTGAGGCAAAAAAACTCCCTCCCCCCAGGTGACAGTTGAAATTATTGAATCCAACTGTGAACCAAATAATTTATTACCTTGGAAAGAAATAGATAGCAATCTGTACTTAGAAGTCATATCAGCATTCCAAGATTTAAGCCACAAAGCTTTTCTAGCTAAAATAGCTAAAGACATACGCCTAGATTTAGAGTTTTGCGGCCAAAGGGGTGCGTTAGCTACGCGTGCTTTTTTCTGGCCGCACCTTTTAAATACTGCTGGTATTTAGAGTTCACAGAAGGGCTGCGTTAGGCTCCAAAAAAGGAGCGTATAGCATATTTACCGCAACTGCAACTCTCAATACCAGCGGTGCTTACGGACGCGGCCAGCTTCAAAAACGTGCTCGTGCACGATTTCCCCATAGGAAACAATGGGACAGTTTGAGCTGAAAAAAAACCTAACACCTGCAAAAAAGCAGCGTTCAGCTCCTAACGCAGCCCCATTGTTTCCTATGGGGAAACACTTCCTAAGTCTGCACCTGCACCCCGAGTCTAAACACCCGTAGCCTTACACTTATTAACCCCTAATCTGCCGCCCCCGCTATCGCTGACACCTGCATTATACTATTAACCCCTAATCTGCCGCTCCGTACACCGCCGCAACCTACGTTATCCCTATGTACCCCTAATCTGCTGCCCCTAACACCGCCGACCCCTATATTATATTTATTAACCCCTAATCTGCCGCCCCCAACGTCGCCGCTACCTACCTACACTTATTAACCCCTAATCTGCCGACCGCACCTCACTGCTACTATAATAAAGTTATTAACCCCTAATCCGCCTCACTCCCGCCTCAATAACCCTATAAGAAATAGTATTAACCCCTAATCTGCCCTCCCTAACATCACCGACACCTAACTTCAATTATTAACCCCTAATCTGCCGACCGGACCTCACTGCTACTCTAATAACTGTATTAACCCCTAAAGCTAAGTCTAACCCTAACACCCCCCTAAGTTAAATATAATTTAAATCTAACGAAATAAATTAACTCTTATTAAATAAATTATTCCTATTTAAAGCTAAATACTTACCTGTAAAATAAACCCTAATATAGCTACAATATAACAAATAATTATATTGTAGCTATTTTAGGATTAATATTTATTTTACAGGCAACTTTGTATTTATTTTAACTAGGTACAATAGCTATTAAATAGTTAAGAACTATTTAATAGCTAAAATAGTTATAATAATTACAAAATTACCTGTAAAATAAATCCTAACCTAAATTACAATTAAACCTAACACTACACTATCAATAAATTAATTAAATACAATACCTACAAATAACTACAATTAAATAAACTAACTAAAGTACAAAAAATAAAAAAATATTTACAAACATTAGATAAATATTAAAACAATTTTAAACTAATTACACCTACTCTAAGCCCCCTAATAAAATAACAAAGACCCCCAAAATAAAAAAATGCCCTACCCTATTCTAAATTAAAAAAGTTCAAAGCTCTTTTACCTTACCAGCCCTGAAAAGGGCCATTTGCGGGCATGCCCCAAATAATTCAGCTCATTTGCCTGTAAAAAAAACATACAATACCCCCCCCCAACATTACAACCCACCACCCACATACCCCTAATCTAACCCAAACCCCCTTAAATAAACTTAACACTAAGCCCCTGAAGATCTTCCTACCTTATCTTCACCACGCCGGGTTCACCGATCCGTCCTCCGAAGTCTTGATCCAAGCCTCTGAAGTCTTCATCCAAGCCCAAGTGGGGGCTGGCGATCCATAATCCAGCTGAAGTCTTCTATCAAGCGGCGGCTGAAGAGGTCCAGAAGAGGCTCCAAAGTCTTCATCCTACCCGGGAAGAAGAGGAGATCCGGACCGGCAACCATCTTGATCCAAGCGGCATATTCTATCTTCATCCGATGACGAACGCCTCCATCTTGAAGACCTCCAGCGCGGATCCATCCTCTTCTTTCGACGTCCAACTGAAGAATGAAGGTTCCTTTAAGGGACGTCATCCAAGATGGCGTCCCTCGAATTCCGATTGGCTGATAGGATTCTATCAGCCAATCGGAATTAAGGTTCAAACAGCCAATAGAATGCGAACTCAATCTGATTGGCTGATCCAATTAGCCAATCGGATTGAACTTGAATCTGATTGGCTGATTCCATCAGCCAATCAGAATTTTCCTACCTTAATTCCGATTGGCTGATAGAATCCTATCAGCCAATCGGAATTTGAGGGACGCCATCTTGGATGACGTCCCTTAAAGGAACCTTCATTCTTCAGTTGGACGTCAAAAGAAGAGGATGGCTCCGCGCTGGAGGTCTTCAAGATGGAGCCGTTCGGCATCGGATGAAGATAGAAGATGCCGCTTGGATCAAGATGGTTGCCGGTCCGGATCTCCTCTTCTTCCCAGATAGGATGAAGACTTTGGAGCCTCTTCTGGACCTCTTCAGCCGCCGCTTGATAGAAGACTTCAGCCGGATTATGGATCACCAGCCCCCGCTTGGGCTTGGATGAAGACTTCGGAGGCTTGGATCAAGACTCGGAGGATGGATCGGTGAACCCGGCGTGGTGAAGATAAGGTAGGAAGATCTTCAGGGGCTTAGTGTTAGGTTTATTTAAGGGGGGTTTGGGTTTGATTAGGGGTATGTGGGTGGTGGGTTGTAATGTTGGGGGGGTATTGTATGTTTTTTTTTACAGGCAAAAGAGCTGAATTATTTGGGGCATGCCCCGCAAATGGCCCTTTTCAGGGCTGGTAAGGTAAAAGAGCTTTGAACTTTTTTAATTTAGAATAGGGTAGGGCATTTTTTTATTTTGGGGGTCTTTGTTATTTTATTAGGGGGCTTAGAGTAGGTGTAATTAGTTTAAAATTGTTGTAAGATTTATCTAATGTTTGTAAATATTTTTTTATTTTTTGTAACTTAGTTCTTTTTTATTTTTTGTACTTTAGTTAGTTTATTTAATTGTAGTTATTTGTAGGTATTGTATTTAATTAATTTATTTATTGATAGTGTAGTGTTAGGTTTAATTGTAATTTAGGTTAGGATTTATTTTACAGGTAATTTTGTAATTATTTTAACTATTTTAGCTATTAAATAGTTCTTAACTATTTAATAGCTATTGTACCTGGTTAAAATAAATACAAAGTTGCCTGTAAAATAAATATTAATCCTAAAATAGCTACAATATAATTATTTGTTATATTGTAGCTATATTAGGGTTTATTTTACAGGTAAGTATTTAGCTTTAAATATGAATAATTTATTTAATAAGAGTTAATTTATTTCGTTAGATTTAGGGGTGTTAGTGTTAGGGTTAGATTTAGCTTTAGGGGTTAATCCATTTATTAGAGTAGCGGCAGGATCCGGTCGGCAGATTAGGGGTTAATAATTGAAGTTAGGTGTCGGCGATGTTAGGGAGGGCAGATTAGGGGTTAATACTATTTCTTATAGGGTTATTGAGGCGGGAGTGAGGTGGATTAGGGGTTAATAACTTTATTATAGTAGCGGTGAGGTCCGCTCGGCAGATTAGGGGTTAATTATTGTAGGTAGCTGGTGGCGACGTTGTGGGGGGCAGATTAGGGGTTAATAAATATAATATAGAGGTCGGCGGTGTTAGGGGCAGCAGATTAGGGGTTCATAGGGATAATGTAGGTGGCGGCGGTGTGCGGTCGGCAGATTAGGGGTTAAAAAAATGTAATCGAGTGGCGGCGATGTGGGGGGACCTCGGTTTAGGGGTACATAGGTAGTTTATGGGTGTTAGTGTACTTTAGAGCACAGTAGTTAAGAGCTTTATGAACCGGCGTTAGCCCAAAAAGCTCTTAACTACTGACTTTTTTCTGCGGATGGAGTCTTGTCCAGCCAAGACTCTAAATACCGGCGTTAGAAAGATCCCATTGAAAAGATAGGATACGCAAATGGCGTAGGGGGATCTGCGGTATGGAAAAGTCACGGCTGCAAAGTGAGCGTTAGACCCTTTCCTGACTGACTCTAAATACCAGCGGGTGGTAAAAATCAGCCATAGATTTAACATCAATTTTGATGATATCAAAAAATGGCATCACAAATGAAATTATTATCATGTTGAATCAAGTTAACAATGCTAGACAAATCATGATCCGATACTTGTTGCGCTAAAGTAAACGTATACTAGTTTTAATATCAAGAGGACTAGTCTCCTCAATATCCAATATAATCAACACTTCTTTAACAAAGAACGAATGTACTCCATTTTAAATAAATAAGTAGATTTGTCAGTGTCAATATCTGAGGAAGGATCTTCTGAATCAGATAGATCCTCATCAGAGGAGGATAATTCAGTATGTTGTCGGTCATTTGAAATTTCATCAACTTTATGAGAAGTTTTAAAAAGACCTTTTACGTTTATTAGAAGGCGGGATGGCAGACAAAGCCTTCTGAATAGAATCAGCAATAAATTCTTATAAATTCACAGGTATATCTTGTATATTAGATGTTAAAAGAACAGCAACAGGCAATGTACTATTACTGATGGACACATTCTGTGCATGTAAAAGTTTATCATGACAACTTATTACAAACCACAGCTGGAGATATAATCTTCACAAGATTACAACAAATGTACTTAGCTTTGGTAGAACTGTTATCAGTCAGCAGGGTTCCAACAGTGAATTCTGAGACAGGATCAGATTGAGACATCTTGCAAATGTAAGAGAAAAAAAACAACATATAAAGCAAAATTATCAATTTCCTTATATGGCAGTTTCAGGAATGAAAAAAAAAAAAAAGCAAACAGCATAGCCCTCTGATAGAGAATAAAGGCAAGAGGCATATAGGAATGGGGTTTAAAATAATGAAAATATTTGACGCCAAGTATGACGCACAAACAAACAGAGAATTTTTTTTGGCGCTAACAACATCCGGAAATGACACACTCGCGTCATTGAAGATGCAACCTTGAGAAAGGAGGCGTCAACAAAGACACTGGAAATGACGAATTTGCATCATCGAACGTAAATTTACGCCAAAAAAATCTCGCAGCAAAAATGATGCAATATAGTTTGGCATTTCGCGCCCTTGCAAGCCTAATTCTGCCCGCGAATTTAAAATGACATTCAATTGAAAAAAGACTATACCCCAGGAAAGAAATACATTTTCCTAAAAAATGCCTTTCCTAGATATGAAACTGACAAAAGGAAACATACTGAAACCTGAATCATGGCAAATATAAGTACAATACATATATTTAGAACTTTATATAAATACATAAAGTGCCAAACCATAGCTGACAGTGTCTTAAGTAATGAAAACATACTTACCAAAAGACACCCATCCACATATAGCAGATAGCCAAACCAGTACTGAAACGGTTATCAGTAGAGGTAATGGAATATGAGAGTATATCGTCGATCTGAAAAGGGAGGTAGGAGATGAATCTCTATGACCGATAACAGCGAACCTATGAAATAGATCTCCTGTGAGGAAAACTGTTGCATTCAAAAGGTGATACTCCCTTCACATCCCTCTGACATTAACTGTACTCTGATAGGAATCGGGCTTCAAAATGCTGAGAAGCGCATATCAACGTAGAAATCTTAGCACAAACTTACTTCACCACCTCCATAGGAGGCAAAGTTTGTAAAACTGAATTGTGGGTGTGGTGAGGGGTGTATTTATGGGTATTTTGAGGTTTGGGAAACTTTGACCCTCCTGGTAGGATTGTATATAGTGATGTCGCGAACTGTTCACCGGAGAACAGTTCCCGGTGAACATAGCTTGTTCGCGTTCGCCGTTGCGGGCAAACATATGCGATGTTCGATCCGCCCCCTATGTGTCATCATTGAGGAAACTTTGACCCTGTATCTCACAGCCTTCTGACACATTTGAGCCAATCAGCAGCAGACACTCCCTCACAGACCCTCCCAGCTCCTTGGCAGCAGCCATTTTAGATTCATTACAATCTTGCTTTCTTAGTGAGAGGAGCTTTAGTGTTGCTGCTGTTGACATTATAGGGAAATAGATAGCTAGGCTAGTGTATTTAGTGTCCACTACAGTCCTGAAGGACTCATCTAATCTCTGCTGTAAGGACAGCACCCCAAAAAGCCCTTTTTAGGGCTATAACTTCAGTGGTTTTTTTTTTATTTGTCATTTTATTTGCATTTGCCTGGCTTTCAGCCTGTGTGTGAGGCTCACAGCATATACTGTGATTAGTGCCACCACTGATATCTGCTTAACATTAGTGTAAATTTAAACAACCAAACTTTTAAATCATTTTGCTAGTGTAATCTAATTTCATTTTCTATCAGGCCTGTGTGTCAGGCTTACACAGCATATACTGTGGTTAATTGCTGTGCCAGCAGCCACCACTCATATCTGCTTAACATTATTGTAAATTTAAAAAACAACAACTTGTAAATCATTTTGCTAGTGTAATATAATTTCATCAGGCCTGTGTCTCAGGCTCACACAGGATAAACTGTGGTTAATTGCTGTGCCAGCCACCACTCCAGCCACCACTCATAAACATTATTGTAAATTAAAAAATAATAATTTTAAATCATTTTGCTAGTGTAATCTAATTTAATTTTACATCAGGCCTGTGTGTCAGGCCCACATCATATAGTGTGATTAATAGCTCTTTTTTCCACCACTTATATCTGGTGTAACATTAGTGTAAATTTTTGTAATTTTTTTTTTACATCAGTCCTCTTCTAGTGTTATTTAATATTAGTTGCCAGGCCAGCCTGGCTGCCATTAGTGCAAGCCTGTGTGTCAGACTGCCAGCATATACTGTGCCTACTTCCATCCTCAGTGCCAGTCCACCACTCCTATCTGGTGTAACATTAGTTTAAATTTTGTGAAAAAAAACTTTTACATCAGTCTTCTAGTGTTATTTAATTTTAGTTGCCTGGCCAGCCTGCCACTAGTGCCAGCCTGTGTGTCAGGCTGCCAGCACATACTGTGCCTACTTTTATCCTGAGTGCCATCACTCCTATCTGTTGTAACATTAGTGTAACTTTTTTAAAAACAAACTTTTACATCAGTCTGCTATTGTTATTTAATTGCAGTTGCCTGTCTGCCAGCGTGTGTGCCAGGCCCACTTTCTAACTAGTGCCACGAATCATATTTGTTATAACAGTAGTGTAAATATTTTAAATAAAAACTTTTTTGAATGTGAATCATCAGTCTGCTAGTGCAATTGAATTGCAGTTGCCTGCCTGCCAGCGTGTATGCCAGGCCCACTTGCCAACTAGTGCCACCAATCATATTTGTTATAACAGTATTGTAAATATTTAAAATAAAAACTTTTTTGACTGAAAAACATCAGTCATCTAGTGTAATCTAATTGCAGTTGCCTTCCTCCCAGCGTGTGTGCCAGGCCCACTTGCCAACTAGTGCCACCAATCATATTTGTTATAACAGTAGTGTAAATATTTAAAAAAAAATTTTTTTGACTGTGAAAGATCAGTCTGCTAGTGTAATCTAATTGAAGTTGCCTGCCTACCAGCGTGTGTGCCAGGCCCACTTGCTGCCAACTATTGCCACCAATAATATTTGTTATAACAGTTTTGAAAATATTTAAAATCAAAACTTTTTTGACTGTGAATCATCAGTCTGCTAGTGCAATTGAATTGCAGTTGCCTGCCTGCCTGCCAACGTGTGTGCCAGGCCCACTTGCCAACTAGTTACACCAATCATATTTGTTCTAACAGTATTGTAAATATTTAAAATAAAAATTCTTAGACTGTGAATCATCAGTCTGCTAGTGCAATTGAATTGCAGTTTCCTGCCTGCCAGCGTGTGTGCCAGGCCCACTTGCCAACTAGTGCCACCAATCATATTTATTGTAACAGTATTGTAAATATTTAAAATAAAAACTTTTTTGACTGTGAATCATCAGTCTGCTAGTGCCATTGAATTGCAGTTGCCTGCCTGCCAGCGTGTGTCCCAGGCCCACTTGCTACCAACTACTGCCACCAATCATATTTGTTATAACAGTATTGTAAATATTTAAAATAAAAACTTTCTTGACTGTGAAACATCAGTCATCTAGTGTAATCTAATTGCAGTTGCCTTCCTCCCAGCGTATGTGCCAGGCCCACTTGCCAAGCCAACTAGTGCCACCAATCATATTTGTTCTAACAGGTTTGAAAATATTTGGTCTGTCACTGTGAAGCGGGCGTAACCCTTACACTACCTGATCGATACAACATCATAACTGATGTTTTAAAGCACGTTATTCCAAACAATTTAGGAATGTTAGTTGATTTAGGCCTTTTATGGGTTAAAAGCAGACTCTGCATCAACTATGTAATTTTCCATGGGAGTTTTGCCATGGATCCCCCTCCAGCATGCCACAGTCCAGGTGTTAGTATCCTTGAAACAACTTTTTCATCACTATTGTGGCCAGAAAGAGTCCTTGTGGGTTCTAAAGTTCCCCTGCCTATTGAAGTCAATGTCGGTTTGCGCGGTTCGCCAGTTCGCGAACAGTAGCGGAAGTTCGAGTCCGCCGTTCGCGAACCAAAATTTTTAAGTTCGCGACATCACTAATTGTATATCCCATCTGTCACTAGCTCATGGACTCTTGCCAATGATATGAAAATAAAAAAGAATTACACCTAATCTAATACCCCTATCAAAATAAAAAAGCCCACCCAAAATAAAATAAAAAACCTAGCCTACAATAAACTACGAATAGCCCTTAAAAGGGCATTTTTTAGGGCATTGCCCTAAGTTAAGCAGCTCTTTTACCTGTAAAAAAAAATACAAAGAACCCCGCAACAGTAAAACCCACCACCCAACCAACCGCCCAAAATAAAAAACTCTAAAAAAACCCTAAGCTACCCATTGCCCTGAAAAAGGCATTTGGATGGGCATTGCCCTTAAAAGGGCATTTAACTCTTTTACAAGCCCAAACCCTAAACTAAAAAAAACAACAACCCAAAAACCCTTAAAAAAACCACTAGCCCCCGAAGATCCACTTACAGTTTTTGAAGTCCTGCTTGAACGATCTTCATCCAGGCGGCGAGAAGTCTTCATTCAGACGGCCTCTTCAATCTTCATCCCGGCGGCGAAGTCCTCATCCAAGCGGCGAGAAGTCTTCATCCAGACGGCATCTTCTATCTTGATCTCGTCGGCGCGGAGCACGTCCATCCTCAAGACATCCGGCGCGGAGCCTCCTCTTTATACGGTCGCCGCTAGGGGTTAAAGCTAGGGGTTAATAGCTTTATTTAGTTGCGGCGATGTCGGGGAGCGGCAGAATAGGGGTTAATAGATTTATTTTAGTGTGGGCGATGTTGGGGTGCAGGGGAATAGGGGTTAATAACTTTAGTATAGTGGCGGCGACATCGGGAGCAACAGATTAGGGGTTAATAGCTTTTATTTAGGTGGCTGCAATGTCGGAGGGGGTGTTTAGACTCAGGGTTTATGTTAGGGTGTTAGGTTTAAATGTTAGGTTTTTTCCCCATAGATTCCAATGGGGCTGCGTTATGGAGCTTTTTCTTTCCGCGATCGCAGGTGTTAGACTTTTTTCAGACACCTTCTCCCCATTGATGTCTATTGGGAAAGCACGCACGAGCACGTCAAAACAGCGCTTGTTTTTGGTGCTGTATGGAGCTTAAAAGCACCATATCGCACGCACAAGCCGGGTTTTGAAAAACTTGTAATGGCTGCGCTATAGGGGGTTAAATAACGCAACTTTTCTTGCATTCATTAATTTCTCGTATTCTAGCTGTCTATTAGAGGAGCTTCTGTTTCCAAGGCCTTTTCTAAATCTGCCTCTCTTCAAGAGATTCTTAATGCTGCAGATTTATCTTCGGATAATATTTTTCGTCAATTTTATTTTAAACTTATTTCTTCTATTCCACACCATTTGGTTTCTTGATTAATTTGCTTTAAACTAGCAAAATATGAGTCTCTGTCCTTGTAAGAAAATTCCAATTATCCTAACCTTATGAAGGAAAAATCTAGATTTTATTAAAGAGACAGAGACGAGTATTTTCCCACCTCTTGAATTTGTCCTTCCCTATATTGTGCAATTTGTATATTGTTATATATTTTACATTTTTTATATATTTTCATCGCCAGTTCCGGCAAATCCAGGAATTTAAGAACCCCAAAGCTCAAGAGAGATCATCTTCTGATCTACAACAGTTTAAGATTTCAAGTTCTTCTTCTGTATTTCTGTTTGTTCCTACTTTCTTTTGTCTCCTCGCAACAAAGATTAAAGAGGACGTTTTATAGTGTTTTGGACATTTATAACCTCTGTTGTTATGCCATTGGTCACTTTATATCTGACCATTTATACTGGGCTCCATGTACTATGCGGCGGGCGGACAGCTTCTTAACTTGCGAAGCTGTCCGCCCGCCTTCGCTACACATGGGCAGCAGTCTAATGACCGCTGCTTCTTATATTGCGGGGAGCAGGGTCGCATATGCGAACCTGCCCTGCAAAGGCTCCGTAACAGTTTCAGTGCTTAGTACATGGAGCCCACTGTATTCTGATTGGTTATGTTTTTTCTCTTAATACCTATGTTTTTTCTTATGTTATGTATTGCTTTTAAGTGCTGTCCAGAGCAGTAAAGATTAAGAATAGCAAAATACTCATCTCTGTCTCTTTAATAAAATCTAGATTATTCCGTCATAAGGTTAGGCTAATCGGAATTTTAAACAATATTCCAATTTACATCTATTATCTAATTTGCTTCATTCTTTAGATATCCTTTGTTGAAGAAATAGCAATGCACATGGGCGAGTCAATCACACAAGGCATCTATGGGCAGCCACCAATCAGCAGCTACGGAGCCTATCTAGATATGCTTTTCAGCAGAGGATATCAAGAAAATGTAGCAAATTAGATAATATAAGTAAATTAGAAAGTTTT
Organism: Bombina bombina; assembly: GCF_027579735.1. Lineage (NCBI taxonomy): Eukaryota > Metazoa > Chordata > Amphibia > Anura > Bombinatoridae > Bombina > Bombina bombina. The sequence goes on from NC_069503.1 coordinate 1,013,595,713, forward strand.
TTAAAATTGCATGCTCTTTCTAAATAATGAAAGAAACTAATTTGTGTTTCATGTCCCTTTAAGTAAGCAACACAGTGATATAAAGCTTACATTATATAACCTGATGTCCCACTTGTTTGTCTTATTTACAGTATATGAGACACATAAAGAATGTCTCACGTCCTAGATGTATGCATACGCCCTATTAATAATAATATAGATCTTCTCTTCAAATATCTTATGTTTAAATGTTTAATACTGAATCATTGTATTTATACAGACACTCACTTCTCATTATGATGTAGCTTAGTTTCTTCAGCCACATATGTTTACATCCTAGGTAATAGTTCTCAGTATTTTTGTTTAGAATATTATCGGCCAGATTACGAGTTTTGCGGTAAGAGGGGTGCGGTGCTAACTTGCACGTTATTCTCACCGCTCACTTTCCTACATCGCTGGTATTACAGGTTTTTATCAACCCGGCGTTATTAGGCAAGAAGTGAGCGTAGAGCAAAATTGTGCTCCATACCACACTCCAATACCAGCGCTGCTTAAGTCAGCGGTGAGCTGGTTGTACGTGCTCGTGCACGATTTCCACATAGACATCAATGGGGAGAGCCGGCTGAATAAAAGTCTAACACCTGCAATAAAGCAGCGTAAAGCTCAGTAACGCAGCCCCATTGATTCCTATGGGGAAACTAAAGTTATGTTTACACCTAACACCCTAACATGAACCCCGAGTCTAAACACCCCTAATCTTACACTTATTAACCCATAATCTGCCGCCCCTGACATCGCAGACACTTACATTATACTTATTAACCCCTAATCTGCCACTCCAGACATCGCCACCACTATAATAAACATATTAACCCCTAAACCGCCGCACTCCTGCATCGCAAACACTAGTTAAATATTATTAACACCTAATCTGCCGCCCCCAATGTCACCGCCACTATACTAAAGTTATTAACCCCTAACTCTAAGTCTAACCCTAACCCCCCCTAACTTAAATATAATTAAAATAAATCTAAATAAAACTTACTATTAATAACTAAATAATTCATATTCAAAACTAAATACTTACCTGTAAAATAAACCCTAAGCTAGCTACAATATAACTAATAGTTACATTGTATCTAGCTTAGGGTTTATTTTTATTTTACAGGCAAGTTTGTATTTATTTTAACTAGGTAGAATAGTTACTAAATAGTTATTAACTATTTACTAACTACCTAGCTAAAATAAATACAAATTTACCTGTAAAATAAAACCTAACCTGCCTTACAATAAAACCTAACCTAACCCTACAATTAAATACATTCCCTAAATTAAATACAATTGACTAAATTCAATACAATTAGCTAAATTACAAAAAACAAACAAACACTAAATTACAGAAAATAAAAAACAAATTACAAGATCTTTAAACTAATTACACCTAATCTAATAGCCCTATCAAAATAAAAAAAGCCCACCCAAAATAAAAAAATTGGCTGATAGAATTCTATCAGCCAATCGGAATCTAAGGGACTCCATCTTGGATGATGTCATTTAAAGGAACCTTCATTGTAGAAGAAGCCGTCGATTGAAGAGGATGCTCCGCGCCGGATGTCTTGAAGATGGAGCCGCTCTGCATTGGAAGGATGAAGATAGAAGATGCCGTCTGGGTGAAGACTTCTCCCCATCTGCCGGCTTCGTTGAGGATTTCTTGCCGCTTGGATGAAGACTTCTCCCGGCTTCGTTGAGGATGGATGTCGGATCTTCAAAACTGTAAGTGGATCTTCAGGGGTTAGTTTTAGGATTTTTTAAGGGTGTATTGGGTGGGTTTTAGTTTTAGGTTAGGGCTTTGGGCAGCAATACAGCTAAATGCCCTTTTAAGGGCAATGCCCATCCAAATGCCCTTTTCAGGGCAATGGGGGGGATTAGGTTTTTTAGATAGGATTTTATTTGGATTAAATACAATCCAAGATTGTATTTAATTTAGGGAATTTATTTAATTGTAGGGTTAGGTTAGGTTTTATTGTAAGGAAGGTTAGGTTTTATTTTACAGATAAATTTGTATTTATTTTAGCTAGGTAGTTAGTAAATAGTTAATAACTATTTAGTAACTATTCTACATAAATAAATACAAACTTGCCTATAAAATAAAAATAAACCCTAAACTAGATACAATGTAACTATTAGTTATATTGTAGCTAGTTAGGGTTTATTTTACAGGTAAGTATTTAGTTTTAAATATAAATTATTTAGTTATTAATAGTAAGTTTTATTTAGATTTATTTTAATTATATTTAAGTTAGGGGGGCTAGGGTTAGATTTAGGGTTAGGGGTTAATAACTTTAGTATAGTGGCGGCGATGTTAGGGACCGCAGATTAGGGGTTAATAATATTTAACTAGTGTTTGCGATGCGGGAGTGCGGCAGTTTAGGGGTTAATATGTTTATTCTAGTGGCGGCGATGTCCGGAGTGGCAGATTAGGGGTTAATAAATTTATGTAGGTGGCGGCGACATTGGGGGCGGCAGATTAGGGGTTAATAATATTTAACTAGTGTTTGAGATTCGGGAGTACGACAGTTTAGGGGTTAATATGTTTATTATAGTGGTGGCGATGTCCGGAGTGGCAGATTAGGGGTTAATAATTTAATTTTATTGTTTGCTATGCGGGAGGGCCTCGGTTTAGGGGTTAATTGGTAGTTTATGGGTGTTAGTGTACTTTGTAACACTTTAGTTATGAGTTTTATGCTACAGCTTTGTAGTGTAAAACTCATAACTACTGATTTTAGAATGCGTTATGAATCTTGACAGGATAGGCTGTACCGCTCACTTTTTGGCCTCCCAGGACAAGCTTGTAATACTGGCACTATTACAATCCCATTAAAAAAAGACTATACGCAATTTCCGTAAATTGATTTGCGGTAAGGCCAAAAAAGTGTGCGGTGCCCCTAAATCTGCAAGACTCGTAATACCAGCGGTAGTGAAGAAGCAGCGTTATAACCTGATAATGCTGCTTTTTCACTATAACGCAAAACTCGTAATCTAGCCGTATGTTTCCTAATAGTAATAATGTAAAAGCATTGAAGCAAGGATGCTCTGTACTTACTTAATACTCATTTATAGTAATGTTTTATTGTTCAAGCAATATGTTTTTCTGTTTTCTTATCAATATAACTAAGATATTTTCACTAAGAAGGTCCATGAGTGGCCTTCTACTTACATAAACCTCCTATTAACCATTACTTTCTTGTGTAGAAGGTCCAAAAGTGGCCTCATCTGTCCTTCCATACCATTGATATTTCTTTGCAGGTACAATATGGAAATTTAGGTTTAAAGGGACATTAAACACTTTGAGATAATAATATAAAATGATTAATCATATGCATAAAAAAACTCTGTAATATACTTTCATTATTTATTTTGTTTCCGTTTCTTGTAATTCCATTCTGAAATTGGGAGCTTTTCAGTTACTGTTAGAAATGGAAGTGCGGAACATTGTTATATTCAACACAGCCATTGGCTGCACACTCTAGTGACCTATTTATATCTGTGTCTAATTGGCCACAGCACAGAGGGTAACCGAAGTTTCAACATGGCAGCTCCCATTGTTTTATAGACACTAAAACTTTACACTTATTTTGTCAATATTTAAACAGCAAATGCAACTTTAAAAAGTACATCTACATGTTATTATCAGACTAATCTTTTCTTTCAATGCACCATTTTTTCTAGCATGTATTTAGTGTTTAATGTCCCTTTAAGTCTTCCTTTTTGTTGGGTATCGTATGTCCTAATAATTGTAGAATGTTGCATTCTGTGGATCTGTATATTTTATCTTGTGTCTTCAATAAAAATTATTTAAAAAACCCCCACTCAAGTCAAAATTAAACTTTCATGATTCAGACAGAGCAGGCAATTATAAACAACTTTCCAATTTACTTCCATTTACAAAAGTGCAGTCTTTTTATATTTACATGTTTGAGTCACCAGCTCTTGCATGTGCAAGAATTCACAGAATAAGAGTATATGCATTTGTGATTGGCTGATGGCTGTCACATGATGCAGCGGGAGTAGAAATATACATAACTTTGAAATTTGTCAGAAACATTTTTACTTCTCATTTGAAGTTCAGACTAAGTGCTATTGCATTGTCTTTTTATCATGCATTTGTTTATTATGCAAATCTACTGTATTTAGTGGTCCTTTAAAGTGTCCAAAATTTAAAGCATGAAGGGACACTCAGTAAGCTCCTTTTTCATTCTGCTGAGCAAGGATCATCTTTCTCGATTCCAGAAACCACAGACTCAGCATCCCAGTCACTCTATCTCACCCTAGTATGGATCATAATGCAAAGTCACAAATACCAACATCTCTACTCTGAATTCTAAGCAGGATTGTATGAGCGAAGAAATGGCAGATCTCAAGCAGGAAATCCATACGATTCAGAGTTAAAGCGATGGAAGACAACGACTCCGGGAAGACCTGAAACAAATTGAGAATAATAATAAAAAAAAAGACAGACATCTACTATTGAGGCTTTGCATGATAAGATAGCTGATATGGAGAATAGGAGTAGACTTTCCTAGAGACAAACTATTAACAATTTCTATTTATAGTAACTAGAATAGGATACCCCTCTCAAATACTCAGGGTCCTTCTAATTGTAGTAATAAAGTCCCATATTTAAAACAAATATACTTTATTTAGGAAATAAAAAAAATGGGTTATTAGTTTTTTTTTAAAAAACTTTTACAAAGTTAATGACTTATTTATTAAATAATTGGTAGGATATTCTACTGAAAATATATATTCTCATATTGTCTTATAAATTCCATAGGTCAAATTTAACATCATCAAATATCCTAATCCAGTATAATACAAACATTTTCATGGGGGTGATGCTATGTTTTTATTAATTAAAGTGTCCATCCTCAAGGGCTATATCTGTTACTTTTATATAAATAAACAACACAAACTAAATATTTATTAGTTTTCAAATATTTACACCAGTTTTTATTCAAAATTAGACAATACTGCCATCCAGTGGTAGAAAATATACTCTCTTTATTCTGTCAACATTAAATTGTTTGTATACTGATATTCCAAGATATTTCACTTATTGGCAACTATGTTGCTTTATGTTGGAGAATCAGAATACATCCACATAAAGGGCCAGATTAAAAGTGGAGCGCAAACATTTTTGCGTGTGAGAGATAAGGGGTTTATCGCTCGTATTATGAGTTGAAAGTAAATGCAATTGCTTGAGCGAAATCACAGTTTACGCTAGAATAATTACCGCATCCTCAGAGCACCCCAACTGTTTTGCGAAACAAAAAAAGGGTCACAAAACACATCAAAAATACATTACAAAGTATCAGTTACACTCATAATAACACCATCTAATAAAAATGATTTAAAAAAATATTGCACACAAACGTTATAGGGGCTCAAAGATATGAGGTCACAGGTGTTAGAAAAAAAAAGCAAGCAAAGAGCTTTAACATAGAAATACATACATATACATGTATAAAGATGGATATGTATGTGTGTATGTATATATGAAAGTCTATATATGTGTACATATGTATTTATATGTGTATATACTGTATGTATTTAAAGACATATATATATAAATACATAAATACATATGTACACATATAAGAAATATATATAAATGCATCAGAGCCCTTTGCAGTTAAGTAGATGAAAATATGAAAAACAGTTATGCAATATTCATATTTAATACATGTTTTAGCTATGTATTTACTTTAAATATTTCACATTCCAATGTTCTGCACATAGCAGAATATGTTCTAAGTATTTATCAATAGATATTCATATATATATATATATATATATATATATATATATATATATATATATATACATATATATGCCTAGATTACAAGTGGAGCGCAAAATTGTGCTTACGCAAGCGCAATATTTGCGCTCCACTCAGTAATACCAGCGCTTTCATAGGCTCCAATGGGAGCCTCGTTCTCATGCCGTGAGACACGGAAGAGAACCTAACACAGCAAAGGGGGTATGTCAAGCAGCGATGGGCAGCAAAGGTTAAATATATGTATATGAACATGTATATTTATGTGTTTATATGTGTATATACACAACTTAACGCATAAATATGTATATAAGCATACATATATATTTATAGGAATAACAGTCCCCATAGACCACAATGTAAAGGCACTTTTGAGTGCAGTTCTTTTTCTAACACCCCACACCTGCTCACTTTAACCCCTAAAAAATGCTTCATGCAGTTTAAAAAAAAATAAAGATGCTACAATTTATTTTTATACAAAAGGAACCTCACACTTTATTTTGGGGGCAGTTGGGGGACTTTTTTAAAATTAACCAAAGATCTGGGGTGCGATCCGATAAAGATCGTAGTTTGCGGCGCAAGTGAGGGAACCCCCGCTGCCCGCAGTTTCAGCTCGCAACTCGAGCTATCCTATATACGGCGCCGTCAGATGCTAAAGTGCCGTAAGTCTCACAAACCAGCGATGTCCAGAAATCTGCGTAAGTACAAATTTCTGGAGTCGCCAGTGACTTACAGCACTTCAGAAACTGCCGGTGCCTACAAAACCTGACTAAAGTATTAAATCACCCGTTCTGTCTAACACGCCTCCCAAACTTAGACCGACACGTCTAACCCTCTATCCGCTATCCCCCCTCACTATCCTAACAATAAAAAATATATTAACCCCTAAACCGCCGCTCCCGGACCCCGCCGCCAGCTAACAAAGTTATTAACCCCTAAACCGCCGCTCCCGCCAGCTATATTAAATCTATAACCCCCTAATGTGAGCCCCTTACCCCACTGCCATCTACCTTACCTACCCCCTAAAGTGAGCTCCTACCCCACCGCCATCTATTTTAAAAACATTAACCCCTAATCTAATCCCCCTACACCGCCGCCGCCTATATTAAACACATTAACCCCTAATCTAATCCCCCTACACCGCCGCCAGCTATATTAACTATATTAACCCCTAATCTAATCCCCCTACACTGCCGCCACCTATATTAAATTAATTAACCCCTAAAATACTAAACTATCCCTACCACTAAACCTAAGTCTAACCCTACAAATAGCCCTGAAAAGGGCTTTTGCGTGATATTACCCCAAAGTAAACAGCTCTATTGCCAGCCCTTAAAAGGGCTTTTTGCGGGGCATGCCCCAAAGAAATCAGCTCTTTTACCAGCCCTTAAAAGGGCTTTTGGCGGGGCATTGTCACAAAGTAAACGGCTCTTTTGCATCTAAGCTAAATCCCCCTACACCGCCGCCACCTATATTAACTATATTAACCCTAATTATATTAGGGTTAATATAGTTAATATAGTTAGTATATTATATATATTAACCCTAATTATATTAGGGTTAATATAGTTAATATCGTTATTATATTATATATATATTAAGTATAATAACCCTATCTAACTCTAACATCCCTAACTAAATTCTTATTAAAATAAATCTAATTAATATTAATATTATTAATTAAACTATTCCTATTTAAATCTAAATACTTACCTATAAAATAAACCCTAAGATAGCTAAAAAGTAATTAATAATTACATTGTAGCTATTTTAGGGTTTATATTTATTTTACAGGTAACTTGGTATTTATTTTAACTAGGTACAATAGCTATTGAATAGTTAATAACTATTTAATAGCTACCTAGTTAAAATAATTACCAATGTACCTGTAAAATAAATCCTAACCTAAGTTACAAATACACCTACACTATCAATAAATTAAATAAACTACAAATATCTAAACTAAAATACAATAAAATAAACTAAACTAAGTTACAAAAACAAAACACTAAATTACAAAAAATAAAAAATTAATTACAAGATTTTTAAGATAATTACACCTATATTCTAAGCCCCCTAATAAAATAATAAAGCCCCCCAAAATAAAAAAATTTCCCTACCCTATTCTAAATTAAAAAAGTTAACAGCTCTTTTGCCTTACCAGCCCTTAAAAGGGCCTTTTGCGGGGCATGCCCCAAAGAAAACAGCTCTTTTGCCTGTAAAGAAAAAACACAATACCACCCCCCAACATTACAACCCACCACCCACATACCCCTATTCTAAACCCACCCAAACCCCCCTTAAAAATACCTAACACTACCCCCTGAAGATCTCCCTACCTTGTCTTCACCCAGCCGGGCAGAACTCTTCATCCGATCTGGGCGATGTCAAATTAAGCGGCAGTGAAGTCTTCTTCCATCCGGCGATGTCTTCAATCAAGCGGCAAAGAAGTCTTCTTCCATCCGGGCGATGTCTTCAAGCAAGCGTCAGTGAAGTCTTCTTCCATCCGGCGATGTCTTCAAGCAAAGCGGCATCTTCAATCTTCTTTCTTCGCTCCTCCGCCGCGGAGCATCCATCCGGCACAACGACTGAACGCGGAATGAGGTACCTTTAAATGACGTCATCCAAGATGGCGTCTGTCGAATTTCCGATTGGCTGATAGGATTCTATCAGCCAATCGGAATTAAGGTAGAAAAATCTGATTGGCTGATTGAATCAGCCAATCAGATTCAAGTTCAATCCGATTGGCTGATTGGTTCAGCCAATCGGATTGAACTTGAATCTGATTGGCTGATTGAATCAGCCAATCAGATTTTTCTACCTTAATTCCAATTGGCTGATAGAATCCTATCAGCCAATCGGAATTCGACGGACGCCATCTTGGATGACGTCATTTAAAGAAACCTCATTCGTCGGGAAGTCGTCATGCCGGATGGATGCTCCGCGGCGGAGGAGCGAAGAAAGAAGATTGAAGATGCCGCTTTGCTTGAAGACATCGCCGGATGGAAGAAGACATTGCCGGATGGAAGAAGACTTCACTGCCGCTTGATTGAAGACATTGCCCGGATGGAAGAAGACTTCACTGCTGCTTGATTGGACATCGCCCGGATCGGATGAAGAGTTCGGCCCGGCTGGGTGAAGACAAGGTAGGGAGATCTTCAGGGGGGTAGTGTTAGGTTTTTTAAGGGGGGTTTGGGTGGGTTTAGAATAGGGGTATGTGGGTGGTGGGTTGTAATGTAGGGGGGGTATTGTATATTTATTTAAATGCAAAAGAGCAGAATTCTTTGGGGCATGCCCCGCAAAAGGCCCTTTTAAGGGCTGGTAAGGTAAAAGAGCTTTGAACTTTTTTAATTTAGAATAGGGTAGGGCATTTTTTTTTATTTTGGGGGGCTTTATTATTTTATTAGGGGGCTTAGAATAGGTGTAATTAGCTTAAAAATCTTGTAATATTTTTTTTATTTTTTGTAATTTAGTTTAGTTTATTTTATTGTATTTTAGTTTAGATATTTGTAGTTTATTTAATTTATTGATAGTGTAGGTGTATTTGTAACTTAGGTTAGGATTTATTTTACAGGTACATTGGTAATTATTTTAACTAGGTAGCTATTAAATAGTTATTAACTATTTAATAGCTATTATACCTAGTTAAAATAAATACCAAGTTACCTGTAAAATAAATATAAACCCTAAAATAGCTACAATGTAATTATTAATTACATTGTAGCTATCTTAGGGTTTATTTTATAGGTAAGTATTTAGATTTAAATAGGAATAGTTTAATTAATAATATTAATTAGATTTATTTTAATAAGAATTTAGTTAGGGATGTTAGAGTTAGATAGGGTTATTATACTTAATATATATATAATATAATAACGATATTAACTATATTAACCCTAATATAATTAGGGTTAATATAGTTAATATATATAATATACTAACTATATTAACTATATTAACCCTAATATAATTAGGGTTAATATAGTTAATATAGGTGGCGGCGGTGTAGGGGGATTAGATTAGGGGGTAATACATTTATTATATGTGGCGGCGGTGTAGGGGGATTTAGCTTAGATGCAAAAGAGCTGGTTACTTTGTGACAATGCCCCGCCAAAAGCCGTTTTAAGGGCTGGTAAAAGAGCTGATTTCTTTGGGGCATGCCCCGCAAAAAGCCCTTTTAAGGGCTGGCAATAGAGCTGTTTACTTTGGGGTAATGTCAAGCAAAAAGCCCTTTTCAGGGCTATTTGTAGGGTTAGACTTAGGTTTAGTGGTAGGGATATTTTAGTATTTTAGGGGTTAATTAATTTAATATAGGTGGCGGCGGTGTAGGGGGATTAGATTAGGGGTTAATCTAGTTAATATAGCTGGCGGCGGTGTAGGGGGATTAGATTAGGGGTTAATGTGTTTAATATAGGCGGTGGCGGTGTAGGGGGATTAGATTAGGGGTTAATGTGTTTAATATAGGCGGCGGCGGTGTAGGGGGATTAAATTAGGGGTTAATATTTTTAAGATGGCAGCGGGGTAGGAGCTCACTTTAGGGGGTAGGTAAGGTGGATGGCGGCGGGGTAGGAGCTCACTTTAGGGGGTAGGTAAGGTAGATGGCGGCGGTGTAAGGGGCTCACAGGGGGTATGTAATGTAGCTTGCGACGGTGTAGGGGGCTCACATTAGGGGGTTATACTTTTAATGTAGGTGGCGGCGGGGTCCGGGAGCGGCGGTTTAGGGGTTAATAACTTTATTAGGTGGCGGCGGGGTCCGGGAGCGGCGGTTTAGGGGTTAATAACTTTATTAGGGATTGCGGCGGGGGATCGCGGTTGACAGGTACATAGACATTGCGCATGCGTTAGGTGTTAGGTTTATTTAGCAGCCAGTTTAGGGAGTTACGGGGCTCCAATAGACAGCGTAAGACTAACTACAGCTGCATTTTGTGGCGAGGTGAAAATGGAGTAAGATTTCTCCATTTTCGCCACGTAAGTCCTTACGCTGTATATTGGATACCAAACTGCGCTGGTTTGGTATACCTGCCTATGGCCCAAAAAACTACAGGCGACGGCAGAAATATACGAGCGTAACTTCTAGGTTACGCCGTATATAGGATACCAAACCCGTGCAAATGTCAGCGTCGCCGGCTTTTGCGGGCGACGCTGCATATCGGATCGGGCCCCTGATCTCTAGTTAATTTTCAGGGGGCTAATTGCTACAGCGAGCTCCATTTGTAATCTAGCCCATATTGTACCAAAAAACATCAGATATTTGTAGAAAGATTTATTTAAGAGACTATGTGATCGAGTTTGCGCACAAGTAGGAAGTTAGTTTCTTTTCCACTTTTTTGCTCCTTTGACTCCTATGGGAGAATACGTGATTGCGCAAGCGATATTCTAAGTTCATCTTTTTGCACTTGGGAACTTGGGAAAGAAGTTTACTTTCAACTCATAATACAATCACAACCCGATGTGCAAAAAAATCTTACTTTTAGGACAGTTAATGTTCGAGCAGGAGCGTTAAATAGTACTCCACTCGTAATCTGGCCCAATATGTTACATTGGTAATAGAAACCAATTTGGAGACTATTAAAGAAAACGTTTATGTGTAATTTTCCTATATTGCTCTCTCATAATACAGAAGCAACCCCTTTTGCAATATTTTAAATTTTCAAAGCATTCAGTAGTACTGCGATATACTAGTTTTGCAAAGCGAATCTAAATAGATTCTTATATTAACTATTGATCTCTAATAATACATTTCAAATAGTTTCAATTGGATTTTATTTAAAGGGACACTGAACCCAAAATTTTTCTTTCGTGATTCAGCTAGAGCATGACATTTTAAGAAACTTTCTAATTTACTCCTATTATCAAATTTTCTTCATTCTCTTTTTATCTTTATTTGAAATGCAAGAATGTAAGTTTAGATGCCGGCCCATTTTTGGTGAACAACCTGGGTTGTTCTTGCTGATTGGTGTATAAATTCATCCACCAATAAAAAATTGCTGTCCAGAGGTCTGAACCAAAAAAAAAAAAGCTTAGATGCCTTCTTTTTCAAATAAAGATAGCAAGAGAACGAAGAAAAATTGATAATAGGAGTAAATTAGAAAGTTACTTAAAATTGCCTGCTCTATCTGAATCACAAAATAAATAAATTGGGTTCAGTGTCCCTTTAACCTTTGGAGTAGACATGTCCGGTCTCCGTTGTTTTAATACCGTATATTTTTTAATACAAAAGGGTGGAGAAAGTAAATTTTTTGCATGTAAATACCATGCTAAATATTATTATTTGTCATGTGGATATACTTATAAATATAGTACAGTTTACTCTGTACTTATGTGGAATACATCTATCCTAGTATGATATAGCAATGCTAGTATATAATTGAATATCCTGCAAAACAATCTTTGTTGGCGTGCTTATCATTCATAACATGTTTATGCCTCACTCCTATTTTTAGTCCACATAAGACGCCATAGAGTGCATTAATTACCGTTCTGTTTTAGCCGGTTTCATTTAACACACGACTCACATTCACACATGCTCTCTTTTACATCATAAGATCTCCACACTGGATTATACAATATGTCACCTTTGTATAAAGTGCTACATCAGTTATGTTGAAAGGATATTGTGAATCCAACTGCAGAATCTATTTTGTTACAGCTAGTAACTTTTTTAAATTAAAAATAACTTGGTATATGTTGGATATAAGTTGTATCCACAAATAGAATTTGTTATATAGTTAAAAAAAATGTATACTTAGTGGAATGTACTATGGAAGTATTCAGTTAGGTTTAAGTATACAAATCTCTTGATCTACTACATGTATTAACGACATGCACTAACCTCCAGGAAATTGGCTTAATATGACTCAGTGTTCAACACTTAGAATAACAGCAACCTCAGAGACTCTAGACTTATTATAATTTAACTGCAGCATTGTGCAAAGCAGCAGCAAAGTGGTTTATATTTATGGCCTAAAATCAATATTTAGTCACTCTACTTCATCGAACTCAAGGTGGACAATAATTATTACTTAACCAGTTAACCATAACTAACCATAATAGGTAATACTGTTGGTAATATCACTTTGACATTACATGTCAGCGATTTGTATGCATTTAAATCTCAGGATTAGTAAATATAACTGATACGCAAAGTCAGGGCCGCCACTAGAAATTTTTGGGCCCCTGACTTAACCATTGATCAGGCCCCCCCCCTCCTTTGACGTGCAATTTTTTACCAAGTGACTAAAACGTATATGCACCTTATTCTTAAGTGTCTATTTAAACTTGGAAATGTTGTAAAGGTAGTAACATAAACAAACACAGACACACTCATACACTGAAACACACACACACTCACACATAAGGATTGACATATAGACACTCTAGCAGACACGCAAAGAAACACACTGAGACACAGACACCCAAACAGACACTCAGCACTTGTTTACATTAACCTGACAAGTAATGAGGTAAACTACAGTTTTGGAAAAAAATTAGATTTAGAAATCAAAATATGGTGTTCTGATTATCTTTTTGTAAAGGAAGATGCCAACTAAATGATGACAACAGCATGCAGTGGCTGAAAGTAAGGGCCCTGAACTGCCTAAACAATAATTTAAAGATTAAATGGTGGATTGGTGACTTCCGGAAAGGTCTCATTAGTCTCAAAGTCTGTAGAAAGATGTGAATAATCAGTAGTAAGGTCAAAATGTCCTAAAAAGGAAGAGACAATGGACACACACACACACACAAACTTGCACATACACCCAAGGAAAGACTGACAGAGACAGCCTCAGAAAACACACAAAAACATACACACACACAGAGACACCCACAGAAAACACACAAAGACATACACACACAGAGAGACAACTACATAAAACACAGAAAGACATACATACACACATCCTCACAGAGACACCCACAGAAAACGCACACCCTCACAGAGACATCCACAGAAAACACAGACATACATATCTACACACACACCCTCACAGAGACATCCACAGAAAACACAGACATACACACCCACCCTCACAGAGGCATCCAGAGAAAATACACAAAGACAAACATACACACACCCTCATAGAGACACTCATAGAAAAAGCTCAAAGACATACGCACACACCCTCACATACATCCACAGAAAATGCACAAAGACATACACACCCACCCTCACAGAGAGACCCACAGAAAAAAAATACATACACACTCATAGAGACACAAACCAAAGCACAAAGACATAAACACAGACACCCACAGAAACACTCACAGGAGGAAACATTTATGCACCTTGCATCCCCTAAATCAACAGTGTGTGACATGCATGATCAAAAAATTGCAGAAATTAAGAGATCACTTTTTAAAGAATCATATTTGTAAATGTGCAAACAAAAATAATTCTGTGAATTCAAAATTGACTCAGGCACACACTGTACCAACAAATTGCCAAGTCTGTCTCACACTGTGCATAGTAGTTTAGTGAACACTCAGAAATCCTCTCAAATGCTAATACTTTACTCCTTATAATAACATTTCCCATGCTCAATTAGCACTCTGCTGTAGTACCCACTGGTGGCTGCCAAAATTAAAAAAAAAAAAAAAAAAAAAAAAAGTTTTTTTTTTTTTAGTTCTTGCCTCATGGGGCCCCCCTGACCCATTGGGCCCCTGACAGGAGTCACCCCTGTCACCCCCTGATGGCGGCCCTGCGCAAAGTCCATACATCTAGGGACTCAGAAGCCACTCCAATGTCAATAAGTGATATTCTGGCACTGATACCAGACTAATTTAATCTAATCTCCTAACATTTCTTAGGAGTCTTTTACCATTGTTACATTTCATTGCACTTAATACAGGGTTATAGGATCTAATAATCGTCGCTAGCAAATTAAGGTATGGTAGAATCCCATTTGACATTACAGTATAGTCACTCGCCCTTTTATTTTTACCTTAACCCTGGTTCTAACGATATGGATGTGAGTCTATAACAACCTATGCTAATTTAATTTCAAATAGTAAGTTAATACCTTTGCTGCTACACCAGCATATTTAAAAAGTGGACAAAACACAAGCAACCATATTGGATCAATATCTGGTTATCTAGAAATAAAATAGTTCATAGGGGCCTATCTATCAAGCTCCGAACGGAGCTTGAAGGCCCGTGTTTCTGGCGAGTCTTCAGACTCGCCAGAAACACAAGTTATGGAGCAGCGGTCTACATACCGCTGCTCCATAACCCTGTCCGCCTTCTCTGATGAGGCGGACAGGAATTGCCGGAAATCAACCCGATCGAGTATGATCGGGTTGATTGACACCCTTGGCCGCGAGTCTGCAGGGGGTGGCGTTGCACCAGCAGCTCACAAGAGCTGCTGGTGCAATGCTGAATATGGAGAGCGTATTGCTCTCCGCATTCAGCGATTTCTGTCGGACCTGATCCGCAGTGTCGGATCAGGTCCGACAGACATATGATAAATAGACCCCTTAGTGTTAAATGTGGATCACCACTTTACATGTTATACCATATCTTAATTATAATGCTGCAAAGTAGGTAATGTTACTATGTTGCAGGACTAGTTGCAATCCTTAAACACTGTGTTACGATCCCAGACACACAGGACTACTTTAACGTTTAGCGTATCCATACCTTATTGTGACGCCATATAAATAACATAATTTATGTAAGAACTTACCTGATAAATTCATTTCTTTCATATTAGCAAGAGTCCATGAGCTAGTGACGTATGGGATATACATTCCTACCAGGAGGGGCAAAGTTTCCCAAACCTCAAAATGCCTATAAATACACCCCTCACCACACCCACAAATCAGTTTAACGCATAGCCAAGAAGTGGGGTGATAAGAAAAAAGTGCGAAAGCATAAAAAATAAGGAATTAGAATAATTGTGCTTTATACAAAAAAATCATAACCACCACAAAAAAGGGTGGGCCTCATGGACTCTTGCTAATATGAAAGAAATGAATTTATCAGGTAAGTTCTTACATAAATTATGTTTTCTTTCATGTAATTAGCAAGAGTCCATGAGCTAGTGACGTATGGGATAATGAATACCCAAGATGTGGATCTTCCACGCAAGAGTCACTAGAGAGGGAGGGATAAAATAAAGACAGCCAATTCCGCTGAAAATAATCCACACCCAAGCAAAGTTTAAATCTTATAATGAAAAAAACTGAAATAATAAGCAGAAGAATCAAACTGAAACAGCTGCCTGAAGTACTTTTCTACCAAAAACTGCTTCAGAAGAAGAAAACACATCAAAATGGTAGAATTTAGTAAAAGTATGCAAAGAAGACCAAGTTGCTGCTTTGCAAATCTGATCAACCGAAGCTTCATTCCTAAACGCCCAGGAAGTAGAAACTGACCTAGTAGAATGAGCTGTAATCCTTTGAGGCGGAGTTTTACCCGACTCGACATAAGCATGATGAATCAAAGACTTTAACCAAGATGCCAAAGAAATGGCAGAGGCCTTCTGACCTTTCCTAGAACCGGAAAAGATAACAACTAGACTAGAAGTCTTTCGGAAATTTTTAGTAGCTTCAACATAATATTTCAAAGCTCTAACTATATCCAAAGAAAGCAACTATCTTTCCTTAGGATTAGGACACAATGAAGGAACCACAATTTCTCTACTAATGTTGTTAGAATTCACAACCTTAGGTAAAAATTTAAAAGAAGTTCGCAACACCGCCTTATCCTGATGAAAAATCAGAAAAGGAGACTCACAAGAAAGAGCAGATAATTCAGAAACTCTTCTAGCAGAAGAGATGGCCAAAAGAAACAAAACTTTCCAAGAAAGTAATTTAATGTCCAGCGAATGCATAGGTTGAAACGGAGGAGCTTGAAGAGCCCCCAGAACCAAATTCAAACTCCAAGGAGGAGAAATTGACTTAATAACAGGTTTTATATGAACCAAAGCTTGTACAAAACAATGAATATCAGGAAGACTAGCAATCTTTCTGTGAAAAAGAACAGAAAGAGCAGAGATTTGTCCTTTCAAGGAACTTGCAGACAAACCTTTATCCAAACCATCCTGAAGAAACTGTAAAATTCTAGGAATTCTAAAAGAATGCCAAGAAAAATGATGAGAAAAACACCAAGAAATGTAAATCTTCCAGACTCGATAATATATCTTCCTAGATACAGATTTACGAGCCTGTAACATAGTATTAATCACAGAGTCATAGAAACCTATATGACTGAGAATCAAGCTTTCAATCTCCATACCTTCAAATTTAAGGATTTGAGATCCTGATGGAAAAAAGGACCTTGCGATAGAAGGTCTGGTCTTAACGGAAGAGTCCACGGTTGGCAAGTGGCCATCCGGACAAGATCCGCATACCAAAACCTGTGAGGCCATGCTGGAGCCACCAGCAGAACAAACGAGCACTCCTTTAGAATCTTGGAAATCACTCTTGGAAGAAGAACTAGAGGCGGAAAGATATAGGCAGGATGATACTTCCAAGGAAGTGACAATGCATCCACTGCCTCCGCCTGAGGATCCCTGGATCTGGACAGATACCTGGGAAGCTTCTTGTTTAGATGAGAAGCCATCAGATCTATTTCTGGAAGTCCCCACATTTGAACAATCTGAAGAAATACCTCTGGGGGAAGAGACCATTCGCCCAGATGTAACGTTTGGCGACTGAGATAATCCGCTTCCCAATTGTCTATACCTGGGATATGAACCGCAGAAATTAGACAGGAGCTGGATTCCGCCCATACCAGTATTCGAGATACTTCTTTCATAGCCAGAGGACTGTGAGTCCCTCCTTGATGATCGACATATGCCACGGTTGTGACATTGTCCGTCTGAAAACAAATGAACGACTCTCTCTTTAGGAGAGGCCATGACTGAAGAGCTCTGAAAATTGCACGGAGTTCCAAAATGTTGATTGGTAATCTCACCTCCTGAGATTCCCAAACCCCTTGTGCTGTCAGAGACCCCCAAACAGCTCCCCAACCTGTCAGACTTGCATCTGTTGAAATCACAGTCCAGGTCGGAAGAACAAAAGAAGCCCCCTGAACTAAACGATGGTGGTCTGTCCACCACGTCAGAGAGTGTCGTACAATCGGTTTTAAAGATATTAATTGAGATATCTTTGTATAATCCCTGCACCACTGGTTCAGCATACAGAGCTGAAGAGGTCGCATGTGAAAACGAGCAAAGGGGATC
The DNA here is from genome assembly GCF_027579735.1 of Bombina bombina. NCBI lineage: Eukaryota > Metazoa > Chordata > Amphibia > Anura > Bombinatoridae > Bombina > Bombina bombina. The sequence goes on from NC_069503.1 coordinate 1,013,613,713, forward strand.
GCGTCCGATGCAGCAGTCATAAGACCTAGAATTTCCATGCATAAGGCTACCGAAGGGAATGATTGAGACTGAAGGTTTCGACAAGCTGAAACCAATTTTAGACGTCTCTTGTCTGTCAGAGACAGAGTCATGGACACTGAATCTATCTGAAAACCTAAAAAGGTTACCCTTGTCTGAGGAATCAATGAACTTTTTGGTAAATTGATCCTCCAACCATGTTCTCGAAGAAACAATACAAGTCGATTCGTATGAGATTCTGCTAAATGTGAAGACTGAGCAAGTACCAAGATATCGTCCAAATAAGGAAATACCACAATACCCTGTTCTCTGATTACAGACAGAAGGGCACCGAGAACCTTTGTAAAAATCCTTGGAGCTGTTGCTAGGCCAAACGGCAGAGCCACAAACTGGTAATGCTTGTCTAGGAAAGAGAATCTCAGAAACTGATAGTGATCTGGATGAATCGGAATATGCAGATATGCATCCTGTAAATCTATTGTGGACATATAATGCCCTTGCTGAACAAAAGGCAGAATAGTCCATATAGTTACCATTTTGAATGTTGGTATCCTTACATAATGATTCAATATTTTTAAATCCAGAACTGGTCTGAAGGAATTCTCCTTCTTTGGTACAATGAAGAGATTTGAGTAAAACCCCAGCCCCTGTTCCAGAACTGGAACTGGCATAATTACTCCAGCCAACTCTAGATCTGAAACACATTTCAGATATGCTTGAGCCTTCACTGGATTTACTGGGACACGGGAAAGAAAAAATCTTCTTGCAGGAGGCCTTATCTTGAAGCCTATTCTGTACCCTTGTGAAACAATGTTCTGAATCCAAAGATTGTGAATCGAATTGATCCAAATTTCTTTGAAAAATCGTAATCTGCCCCCTATCAGCTGGGCTGGAATGAGGGCCGCACCTTCATGTTGACTTGGGAGCTGGCTTTGGCTTTCTAAAAGGCTTGGATTTATTCCAGACTGGAGATGGTTTCCAAACTGATACCGCTCCTGTAGGGGAAGGATCAGGCTTTTGTTCTTTATTGTGACGAAAGGAACGAAAATGATTAGTAGACCTAAATTTACCTTTAGATTTTTTATCCTGTGGTAAAAAAGTTCCTTTCCCCCCAGTAACAGTTGAAATAATAGAATCCAACTGTGAACCAAATAATTTATTACCCTGGAAAGAAAGGGAAAGCAAAGTTGACTTAGAAGACATATCAGCATTCCAAGTTTTAAGCCATAAAGCTCTTCTAGCTAAAATAGCTAGAGACATATACCTGACATCAACCCTAATGATATCAAAGATGGCATAACAAATAAAATTATTAGCATGTTGAAGAAGATTAACAATGCTATGAGAATTATGATCTGTTACTTGTTGCGCTAAAGCTTCCAACCAAAAAGTTGAAGCTGCAGCAACATCCGCTAAAGATATAGCAGGTCTAAGAAGATTACCTGAACATAAGTAAGCTTTTCTTAGAAAGGATTCAATTTTCCTATCTAAAGGATCCTTAAAGGAAGTACTATCTGCCGTAGGAATAGTAGTACGTTTAGCAAGAGTAGAGATAGCCCCATCAACCTTAGGGATTTTGTCCCAAAACTCTAATCTGTCAGATGGCACAGGATATAATTGCTTAAAACGTTTAGAAGGAGTAAATGAATTACCCAAATTATTCCATTCCCTGGAAATTACTTCTGAAATAGCATCAGGGACATGAAAAACTTCTGGAATAACTACAGGAGATTTAAAAACCTTATTTAAACGTTTAGATTTAGTATCAAGAGGACCAGATTCCTCTATTTCTAATGCAATTAAGACTTCTTTAAGTAAAGAACGAATAAATTCCATTTTGAATAAATATGAAGATTTATCAGCATCAACCTCTGAAACAGAATCCTCTGAACCAGAGGAATCATTATCAGAATCAGAATGATGATGTTCATTTAAAAATTCATCTGAAAAATGAGAAGTTTTAAAAGACCTTTTACGTTTACTAGAAGGAGGAATAACAGACATAGCCTTCTTAATGGATTTAGAAACAAAATCTCTTATGTTAACAGGAACACTCTGAGTATTAGATGTTGATGGAACAGCAACAGGTAATGTAACATTACTAAAGGAAATATTATCTGCATTAACAAGTTTGTCATGACATTCATTACAAACAACAGCTGGAGGAACAGATACCACAAGTTTACAGCAAATACACTTAACTTTGGTAGATCCAGCATCAGGCAGCGATTTTCCAGAAGTATCTTCTGATTCAGGGTCAATCTGAGACATCTTGCAATATGTAATAGAAAAAACAACATATAAAGCAAAATTGATCAAATTCCTTAAATGACAGTTTCAGGAATGGGAAAAAATGCCAGTGAACAAGCTTCTAGCAACCAGAAGCAAATAAACAATGAGACTTAAATAATGTGGAGACAATAATGACGCCCATATTTTTTAGCGCCAAAAAAGACGCCCACATTATTTGGCGCCTAAATGCTTTTAGCGCCAAAAATGACGCCACATCCGGTAACGCCGACACTTTTGGCGCAAAAACGTCAAAAAATGATGCAACTTCTGGTGACAAGTATGACGCCGGAAATAACAAAGACATTTTTTTGCGCCAAAAAAGTCCGCGCCAAGAATGACGCAATAAAATGAAGCATTTTCAGCCCCCGCGAGCCTAACAGCCCACAGGACAAAAAGTAAAATTTTAAGGTAAGAAAAAAATGATTATTCAAATGCATTATCCCAAATAATGAAACTGACTGTCTGAAATAAGGAATATTGAACATCCTGAATCAAGGCAAATAAATGTTTAAACACAAATATTTAGAACTTTATATAAAAGTGCCCAACCATAGCTTAGAGTGTCACAAAAATAAGACTTACTTACCCCAGGACACTCATCTACATGTAGTAGAAAGCCAAACCAGTACTGAACGAGAATCAGTAGAGGTAATGGTATATATAAGAGTAGAGTATATCGTCGATCTGAAAAGGGACGTAAGAGATGAATCTCTACGACCGATAACAGAGAACCTATGAAATAGACCCCGTAGAAGGAGATCATTGAATTCAAATAGGCAATACTCTCTTCACATCCCTCTGACATTCACTGCACGCTGAGAGGAAAACCGGGCTCCAACCTGCTGCGGAGCGCATATCAACCTAGAATCTAGCACAAACTTACTTCACCACCTCCACGGGAGGCAAAGTTTGTAAAACTGATTTGTGGGTGTGGTGAGGGGTGTATTTATAGGCATTTTGAGGTTTGGGAAACTTTGCCCCTCCTGGTAGGAATGTATATCCCATACGTCACTAGCTCATGGACTCTTGCTAATTACATGAAAGAAATATGAGCCCCAAAGTATGATTCTAACTAAAAGTTAAGACAATCTACTGCAGGCAATATACTGTGGGGCGTACATTATACTTTACAAGCGTCATGTATATCTCTGGAGATTAAATATATTGCATATTTCCTCGAGTACGTTCTTTAGATTAAAATCTTCGCCTCACTTACTTGTATCCTCCCTGTCTGAGCGACCTATATATATCTACCATACTCAATATTATATAACTGATATCTCTATAAATACCAAGAAGGGGGGTATATATATTATCAATTTGTATCCTATTCTATGTCTGAAGCACATTTTGTCTTTCCACTGTTTTTTTAATGTGTGTTTTCCCATTTTAATTAAACCAATAAAGTTTTCATTTTTAAATATTTTTTGTTCCTCTATGGGGGAAATCTTTTTGTGACCTATGCATATCTGTTTTGATTCTGACATAGTATTTACTTTTGCTATAAAGGCTAACTTAAATGATAAGTGCTTATATGTACACACTTTCCCAGTAGGCAATTGCCTTCACCCTTGTCTATATTAACTCAGTGTACAGCACCCCATCCCGCATTATTGTTTTCACACTATTATAGTGAGATAAATACAGGGACATCTTACTGTACACTGTCAGAAAAAAATTGCAAAAATTGTACCTTTAGGGGCACAACAGCTTGTCACTGGGGCAGTACCCTCAAAGGTACACCTGCTGTACCCTTTAAAATGGGTACAAATTGGTATCCTTGCAGATTGTACCTTTCAAAGGCAAATATGTACCTTTGGGGACTAGATTGGACCTCAGTGCTATGGTACTATATTGTACCCTTAAAAAATGGTGCAAATCTGGCCTTTTAAGGGTACTGCCCCAGTGACAAGCCCTTTGTACCTCATGATGGCAAATTTGTACTCAACATAACATATTACAAATGCTGTTCCATTAAATTTATCATATAACATTCAAATATGCATTCAATGTGTACTTTATTTTACAGGCAGTATTAAAATAGCCACACTGCAGCTTTAAAAAAAAAAAAAAAAATTGTATACTTAACTGTAGCTATCTAGCAATTCCAAAAACTGTTACAGAACCACCTGATTGAGCCAGGCTTAACAACCAGTTCCAAAATGAACTACTCAATGTGTTTTATATAACTCTGTACTAGACTCTAAAAACACCCCATTTAATTTAGGGTGACATGCCACATAAAACATAAATATATAGAAAACATATAGAAAACAACATAATAATAAAATATAACTCTAACGAAAATTCGGGGGAGGGATAAAAGATAAAACTCACAATCATACATTGAATTGTTACTATATGCAAAATATATGCAAATGAGTCTATTTCCCTAGTACAGTACACACTTTGGTGATGAACCTGCTACCAATAGATGGAGCTGTGTTACACATGTCAAGGAACTTTCAACCAACAGATGGCGCTATGGCGTGTTATACAATGTCCATGTATGTGACTGGGGAACAGTTACAATTTTATTTCATTTTTTTAAAAACTGGTTCTTAAATAGCTCTTGATTATTTTATAGAGTTTAAAACAATTTTTTTTCTTTGTAATTTTAGTTAATATATTTGCTTTATGTTTAAGAGTTAACATATTGATGCTCTAAATATAAACATTAAATTATTAAGTGCTTGTTTGCCATTTAGAACCAGCAACACAGTATCATTGAATATATGGGTTCTTAAAGGGACAGTCTAGTCAAAATTAAACTTTCATGATTCAGATAGGGCATGAAAATTTAAACAACTTTCCAGTTGACTTTTATCACTAAATTTGCTTTGTTCACTTGGTGGTATTTTTGAAAAGCTAAACCTAGGTAGGCTCAAGCTGATTTCTAAACCATTGAAAACCGCCTCTTAGCTCAGAGCATTTTGAAAGTTTTTCACAGTTAGACAGTACTAGTTCGTGTGTGTCATATAGATAACAATATGCTCACTCCCATGTAGTTATTTAGGAGTCTGCACTGATTGGCTAAACTGCATGCCTGTCAAAAGCACTGAGATAAGGGGGCAGTCTGCAGAGGCTTAGATACAAGGTAATCACAGAGGTATAAAGTATATTAATATAACTGTGTTGGTTATGCAAAACTGGGGAATGGGTAATAAAGGGATTATCCAGCTTTTTAAACAATAACAATTCTGGTGTAGACTGTCACTTTAAGTATTTTTTTTGCTTTGCCCACTTCTTGCATATTACCAACAACAATTGAACATAATTATTTTGCTGTACAACATTTATGATGCATTCATTTTGGGTGACTGACAGTTATGTGAATATGAATAACTGAGCTGTACAAATGATATGGACTTGCATGGTTTGGGAGGCTTGAACCACCCATCCCCCTCAACCTTTTAGTCACACAAGTGATTGTACCTTTTTGGGGGGATAAAATGGTACAGACATGGACCGTTTGACAGTTGGAAACATATTTGTACCTTCTTTACCGCTAAATGGTACATATTAGTTCCTTAAGTTGTAATTATGATCCATTGAGGGTACAACTACAGCAGTTGTACCCTAAGTGTTCACAAACGGACCCCAACCGTACCCTTTTTTCTGACAGTGTAGTTCCATTTCCCTTTTCCACACACTTTTCCCCTTTTCCCCTCCTGAACATCAGATACTGACCTGGATTGCTATCCCAGTCTTGTTATGCAAGTCATAGTAACTTCCTCAGTGGTACTAATGTGCTCCCGGAGTGAGGCACTCTGAATAGGATCACCAGAGATCTGACAGTGGACAGACCAGGGAAGGAGTCTGTTGGTGATGCCTGATGGTGCTCTCCTGGAATGAGCTGTTGTGTGTGTCTTCACCAGAGTTCCATTAGCGGTCAGACTGAGAGTGTGCTTTAGGAGGGAGCCGCTATGTGTGTTGTTCGCCATAGTTCGGTTAACGTTAAGACCGAGGAAGGAATGTGTGAATCAAGCCTGATGCACTGAACTCAGCAAGCCATTCTTCACAAGTACAATTAGTTTGAGGGTTTGAGATCCAAAATGGAAGCTTAAAGTTCCTAGTTCCCTTTGTGGAAGTAATATTATAGTGTGGTTGCTGCTGCAACAACAAACTTAGACAAGAACCTAAGCAATTAATTGTAGAGACAGGTGTCAGGGTTTCTTGGCTACCATTTTAGACTTGCCTGTCTTCTCTCCTTGCCTGTAGCCGAGTGTGTAATGCTGTTCACTACTCCCAGGCTCCCTTTTATGGCCAAACTGGAGAACATTATCAGAGAGAGACAGGTTGCAGTCTCAGAATGATGATGTAATCACTCCCTTTTTAACTGCCTCAGTCCTGTTTGCCATTGCCCTTGCATTGTCTCTGATCTTTCTGTCAGTTCTTGTCTCTGTGTATACCTGACTTGTTTGACATCCCTTCTGGTTCCTGATCCCTGGCTGTTCTGATCTTCGAGTTCCTGACCCCTGCTTGTCTGACTACTCACTTTGGTTCCTGACCTGGCTCATCTGACTATCTGCTCTGGCTTTGACTCCTGGCTTGTCATTTGGCTTTTGGACTCATTATAATTTTTGTGTTATTTTTTTTAATAAAGTTGTCATTAATTTAGCTTTTTACGTCTCTATCTGGTTCCTGGTACCCTAACAACAGGTGAGCTATATGTGCATCTCATGATGATGTCAGAGAGGTTGGGCTGAGATTTAAAGAAACAGCGACTTATATCTTAACTGACTCAGTCCGGGATGGCCTGGAACAAATTCAGGATCAAATAAAACCACAGTCATCTACTATTGAGGCTTTGCATAATAAGATAGAGGATTTAGAGAATAGGAGTAGATGAAAGAATATCAGAATCAGAGGGGTCCCTGAGTCAGTCCTTCCTAGGGACTTACCTACTCTTCTACCAGCTCTATTTACTGATCTGAAAGGTGTCACTTACTATGTGAATATTCAATGGGATAGAGCACTTAGAGCATTTCGTCCAAAACCTCCTGACTATGCTCCATTATCATTACATTTAGAAACTTCAGAAATAAAGTGAACATTATGGCACTGTCCTGAAGGAATCAGCCTATCCATTCCAGGAATTGTGATACAGTTCTTTGTGAATTTATCTCCTCATGGCCTTCAGAAAAGCAGGGAATTATCCCCTTAACCACATTATTGTGAAATAAAAATGATCTTACCCCTTACAACTATCTGTCATCCATGATAATGCCTGGCTGATCTATAAGTCTGCGACTGATGTGCCGACGTTTTGCTCTAAACTAGGAATAGACCTTTCAAACCTCATGAGACCAGATATATCACCCAGATTGCCTGGACAACAGGAGACATGAATGAGTTTGGGAAGCTGGCAAAAGGTTTGGGTCACTCAGTGGAAAATACCTTTGTCATCTTAGATATATACACATGGACATTAAGAAAATACCCAGCCATTATAAAGGTACCCTCTACTGAGTGTTCTAAGTGGTAACTCACTGTCTATTAAACATCAGTTGATTTATACATGTTTAGTTATTTTCTAGATGAATAGGAGAATGTTCCTTTTCAATGACTATTGTCTTGCTGTTGCTATAAATTTTCTGTATATGTTATACTTCTGTTCAGATAATATTTTATTGTTATTTACAACTATAGTGTAAGTGCAGGTTGTCCTTTATGGAGAAGCATCTTTATAACCCTTCTAGTAATTATTACTTTAAGCTGTGTAAATTGATAATTTGTTGCATTTCGTATTTTAAAACCTTTATCAGGGCCTGCCTTCTAACCACATGAAATGACAGTTGTGGTGACGAGGCTATCATACCGGACATTTGTCCAAATATTGTGGCCCTTACACCTTCACTAGCTAGTTTTTCTAGGAATCATTTTATTTATTTCATTAGATATTTTCTGTTGGTTTTAATTTTTTCTGTTACATACGACTTAATGGGAGCAACAATTTCTTGTCAACCACTGTATAATTCTGTAGACCATTGAACATAAACTTTTTTAAATCATATAAAATGTACAGGGATTTCCTCTGAAAACATCTATGGCTTTATCTGATTTGCATAAAAAAACATGCAGATATCATGTTTCTCCAAGAGACGCACTTTAAGCTCCATCACAAACCCAAGTATTTTGGTATGCACTTCACCCAACATTGCCACAGTTCTTACACATCTAACAAACATGAGATTAGTATTTTAATAAATAAGAACATCCCTTTCAACACATTCAAATGGTCAAGGATGCAGAGGGCAGATTTCTAGGTATTCTTGGACAGTTATATGACAAACCAGTTACACGGATCAATACTTATGCCCCAAATGGCAGACACCTCCCTTTTGTCAAAGCAACATTCAGGAGAATTTTAGATTTCTCCAAAGGGATTGTTTATGTCGGAAGAGATCTCAATATGCCACTGCAGCCAGAATTAGATAGCTCTAACCCTAATATTAGAATATCCAAGAGCACAATTAAATATGACCTTTGAAAATGATCTTATCCAAGCAGGCGTAATTATATTTTTTGACCCCAAATCACACTTACAGCAGGCTAGACTATGTGCTTACAAATCAGCCTGGTTTGGTGTATATTAAATTCTTTACCATTTTGCCCATGGCCTGCTCTGACCACTCTGTGGTTATGTCTAAGATTAATAGGTCGAAACTCTATAAACACCGCTATGCCTGGAAATTAGACGACTCCCTGCTTAATAATCCAGAACAACTAGATAATCTTACTAAATCCCTCCAGAAGTATTTTAGGTTCAATGGGTTATCTGATAGTAATCCTTTTACAGCGTGGGAGACTCACAAGTGTTACATGAGAGGTGACTAAATAAAATATAAAGGGCAACTGAGAAAACAAGCTACACATCAATATCTTGATCTTACAAACAACCTCTCTAACTGTCTTAGAGTATGAATATAAATGTAAACCTTAAAATCAAGCTATACAAGTAGCACTTCAGGGCTAAAAAAAAATTACTATGAGGGTAATAGTGCAGGAAAACTCTTGGCAAGAACCTTTAAAATTAAAACATTGAAGTCTTTTGTACACATGCTTAAAACCCCAGAAAATAAAGTATATGACACTCCAGACATGCTCTCTATATTTGAGGACTATTATGCCAAATTATACTCAAAGAAGCCTCAGATAATTCCTCTCCTACTAAGAGAAGTCTTAGCTCATATCTCGAGGGATGTTGATTGCCTCACCAAACTAGGAAACAAGTGAAATAATTAGATTCGCCAAGAACATTAGAGATCTTAGATCTTAGTTGCAATTAAAAATTTGAACCCTAGGAAAAGTCCTGCTTCAGATGGCTTTTCAGTGAAATATTATCAAACCTTTACTACAATCTATTTACACACACTTTTAAAAAAAAAGTGGATAATCAACATCAATTTGCTAGTAGCATGTGGGAGGCATCATAACAGTGATCCCGAAGCCAAGAAAATCAACCGAATCCCTCTCTAATTATTGGCCAATATCTCTACTTAATGTAGATGATAACATTTTTGCTGAAGTGCTAGCGAGACGTAAAAACAAAGTGCTCCCTCTATTGATAAACACAAACCATGAAGGTTTCACCCCAGGCCGCGAAGCCTGTGACAATACAATTAATATCATAAACCTACTAGAATAAGCGCAATAATAATAAGATCCCTCCTATCTTTCTGGCCATGGATGCAGTGAAGGCCTTTGACAGGCTTGACTGGTCCTTCTTATGTGAAACACTGGCAAGATTAGGGTTCGGGAATTGGCCGCGAGAAAATATATTTGCTCTGTATACTAATCCTACCACAAAAATTAGACTAAATGACTATCTCACCAAATCCTTTACTATCTCTAACAGAACCTGCCAGGGATGATCTCTTTCTCCTATACTTTTTGTACTCGCAGTAAAAGTCCGGGCTTTTAAAATTAGTGATAACCCTGTAATCAAAGTAATTAGTATTGGAGGGGTACAGTATAAAGGCACCTTATGTCCTGTTAACATTATCTTCCCCTCTGGGATCCCTACCCATGTTACACTCAGAGCTACAAAAGTATAGTAACTAGTCCAACTTCAAAGTAAATTCCTACAAATCTGACCTACTAAGTGTTTGCCTTACCGAAACAGGGTTAGATTACGAGTGGAGTGGTAACTGTTCTGTGCGAGCAATATAATTTTTTTAGGCTTTTGTGCGCAACGGAAATAGCGTGCGCTTTACGAGTTAAAAGTAAATGTGTTCGCTTGAGAGCAATCACAATTTAATATTAGGGTATCAAAAAGTGCCTAACTAGAGGCTGTGGGTCTTTTCTGGTTAGCCAAATAACTAACTGGTTAGCTGAATAACTAACTGTTGACAATATCCTTACTCTTTAGTAATTAAACATATTTATTCAATAGCATAAATTAAAAACATGGATCCATGTAACAAATAATAACACAACCTGTAAAATAAAATAGATTACAATAAAATCACAGTTGATTGACATAAAATATGATGATATTATAATCAAATCAGAGTTGTAAGTCTGCAGTATCACCAACCGGTTATAATGATTGGAATGATTTGAGTATCTGTAGTCCCTTAGTCTGTGTGTCCTCTTCACAAAACTCAAAACAAAAATGTTACAAAGTACACTAACATCCATAAACTACACTATTAACCCCTAAACCGCCATCCGCCTGCATCGCAATATTATTTTAAATCTATTAACCCCTAATCCGCCGCACACCCACATAGCCAACACTAAAATAAAGTATTAAAACCCCTAAACCACCGACCCCACACATTGCCAACACTAAATAAAACTATTAACCCCTAAACCGCTGACCCCCCACAGTGCAACTACTATAATAAACCTAATAACCCCTAAATCGCAGACTCCCCACATCGCAACTACTATAATAAACCTATTAACCACTAAACCGCCGGCCCCACACATCACAACTACTACAATAAACCTATTAACCCCTAAACTGCCGGCCCCCCACATCACAACTACTATAATAAACCTATTAACCCCTAAACCGCCAGCACCCCACATCGTAACACACTAAATTAAACTATTAACTTCTAAACCTAACACTCCCTAACTTTAAATTAAAGTTACAATATACTACTTTAAAATAAATAAAAACTTACCTGTGAAATAAAAAAAAACTAAGCTTAAACTATAAATTAACCTATTTTAAAAAACTAAAATAAAAACCCTGTTACAAAATTAAAAATCCTAACACTACGAAAAAATACAAAAACTAACATTACAAGAAAACAAACAAACACTAAATTATGAAAAATAAAAAAAATCTAAGATTACAAAAAATAATAAACGAAATAATCCAATTAATAAAAATTAAACCTAATCTAATACCCCTATTAAAACAAAAAAGCCACCCCAAAATAAAAACACCCCCTAATCTAATAAACTACCAATAGCCCTTAAAAGGGCCTTTTGTAGGGCATTGCCCTAAATTAAACACCCCCACCCAACCAACTCCCTGCCAAAAAAAACCTAAGTCTAAAAAAACCTAAGTTACCCATTGCCCCTAAAGGGGCAGTTGTATGGGTATTGCCCTTAAAAGGGCAATCCGCTCTTTAGTACTTAATAAAAAAAATAAATCCCTAATCTAAAAAAAAAACGACCCCAATTTTTTTTTTTTTGTAAAAAAACCTAACACTAACCCCAAAAAATGTACTCACAGTTCCTGAAGTCCGGACATCCATCTTCATCCAGGCGGTGACAAGTCTTCATCCAGGCGACAAAATCTTCATCCATCGTGGGGGCATCTTCTATTTTTATCCCAGTGGCACGGAGCTGAGGGGACACAGAGCTGAGCAGGACCGGTGGCGACAATGACATCCAGCGTGGATCCTCCTCTTCATGTGATTTACTGAAGATTGAATGCAAGGTACCCCTTTTATATTTGGGGTACCTTGCATTCCTATTGGCTGAAATATTGAAATCAGCCAATAGGATGAGAGCTACTTAAATCCTATTGGCTGTTATATTTTGGATAATTTCGTTTATTATTTTTTGTAATATTAGATTTATTTTATGTTTCGTAATTTTAGTGGGTTTTTTTTTTTGTATTGTTTTTCGTAGTGTTAGGATTTTTTAATTTTGTAACAGGTTTTTTAATTTTTTTTAATTTTTTTTAAAATGGTAATGTTAGGTTAAGAGGGTGTGCCTGCAAGAGTCCGCTATACCTATCACACAACAATGCTCATACAATATGTCTTGTTAAAAAGTATTTAACAATTTTATTTAAAAATCTAAGCAACCTAAAATATGTCAAAATATAACAATATATAAATAACAGTATATAAATTAACCCCCCAGTGGTATTGCAATAAACGTTTAAAATCTGATACTTCTACATACAATATAAGATACTCTTCAATTAAAAAGCTGACATTCAACAATGTATAAAAGTGCAATAGTCTTTACTTATAAGGCAATGTCTCAAATTACTGGTAATTAAAATCAGGTTTATAACAATGTAACGGCTAGATTACGAGTCTTGCGTTAGCCTTAAAAAGCAGCGTTGAGAGGTCCCAACGCTGCTTTTTAACGCCCGCTGGTATTACGAGCCTTGCAGGTACAGGTGTACTGCTCACTTTTTCGGCCAGACTCGAAAATAACGCAAATCCACTTACGTCAATTGCGTATCCTATTTTTTCAATGGGACTTGCATAGCGCCGGTATTACGAGTCTTCCAAAAAGTGAGCAGTAGACCCTCTCCTGTCAAGCCTGGTACCGCATTTAAAAGTCAGTAGTTAAGAGTTTTATGGTCTAACGCCTTAGCATAAAACTCTTAACTGAAGTGCTAAAAAGTACACTAACACCCATAAACTACCTATTAACCCCTAAACCGAGGCCCCCCCACATTGCAAACACTAAAATATTTTTTTTTAACCCCTAATCTGCTGAACCGGACATCGCCGCCACTATAATAAATATATTAACCCCTAAACCACCGCACTCCCGCATCGCAAACACTAGTTAAATTTTATCAACCCCTAATCTGCCGTCCCTAACATCACGACACCTACCTACATTTATTAACCCCTAATCTGCCGCCCCAACGTTGCCGCCACTATATTAAAGTTATTAACCCCTAAATCTAAGTCTAACCCTAACCCTAATACCCCCTAACTTAAATATAATTTAAATAAATCTAAATAAAATTACTACAATTAACTCAATTATTCCTATTTAAAACTAAATACTTACCTATAAAATAAACCCTAAGATAGCAACAATATAACTGATAGTTTCATTGTAGCTAACTTAGGATTTATTTTTATTTTACAGGCAACTTTGTTTTTATTTTAACTAGGTACAATAGTTAAAATAAAGACAAATTTACCTGTAAAATAAAACCTAACCTAAGTTACAATTACACCTAACACTACTCTACAATTAAATTAATTCCCTATATTAACTACAATTAAATACAATTATCTAAAGTATGAAAAAACCCCCCACTAAATTACAGAAAATAATAAAATAATTACAAGTTTTTTAAACTAATTACACCTAATCTAATCCCCCTAATAAAATAAAAAAGCCCCTCAAAATAATAAAAAGCCCTACCCTATACTAAATTACAAATAGCCCTTAAAAGGGCCTTTTGCGGGGCATTGCCCCAAAGTAATCAGCTCTTTTACCTGTAAAAAAAGTACAATACCCCCCAACATTAAAACCCACCACCCACACACCCAACCCTACTCTAAAACCCACCCAATCCCCCCTTAATAAAACCTAACACTAACCCCTTGAATATCACCCTACCTTGAGAAGTCCTCAACGAAACCGGGCGAAGTGGTCCTCCAGACGGGCAAAAGTATTCATCCAAGCCGGGAAGAAGAGGTCCTCCAGACGGGCAGAAGTCTTCATCCAGACGGCATCTTCTATCTTCATCCATCCGGCGCGGAGCGGGTCCATCTTCAAGACATCCGACGTGGAGCATCCTCTTCCTTCTTGATCCGACGACTGAATGGAGGTTCCTTTAAATGACGTCATCCAAGATGGCGTCCCTTCAATTCCGATTGGCTGATAGAATTCTATCAGCCAATCAGAATTAAGGTAGAAAAAATCCTACTGGGTGATTGGATCAGCTAATAGGATTGAAGTTCAATCCTATTGGCTGATTAGAACAGCCAATAGTATTGAAGTTCAATCCTATTGGCTGATTGCATCAGCCAATAGGATTTTTTCTACCTTAATTCCGATTGGCTGATAGAATTCTATCAGCCAATCGGAATTGAAGGGACGCCATCTTGGATGACGTCATTTAAAGGAACCTTCATTCAGTCGTCGGATTAAGAAGGAAGAGGATGCTCCGCGTCTGATGTCTTGAAGATGGACCCGCTATGTGTCGGAAGGATGAAGATAGAAGATGCCGTCTGGATTAAGACTTCTGCCCGTCTGGAGGACCTCTTCTTCCCGGCTTGGATGAAGACTTCTGCCCGTCTGGAGGACCACTTCGTTCGGCTTCGTTGAGGACTTCGGCCCGGTTGGGTGAAGACTTCTCAAGGTAGGGTGATCTTCAAGGGGTTAGTGTTAGGTTTTATTAAGGGGGGATTGGGTGGGTTTTAGAGTAGGGTTGGGTGTGTGGGTGGTGGGTTTTAATGTTGGGGGGTATTGTACTTTTTTTTACAGGTAAAAGAGCTGATTACTTTGGGGCAATGCCAAAAACGCTTTTAAGGGCTATTTGTAATTTAGTATAGGGTAGGGCTTTGTATTATTTTGTGGGGCTTTTTTATTTTATTAGTTGGATTAGATTATGTGTAATTAGTTTAAAAAACTTAAAATTATTTTATTATTTTTTGTAATTTAGTGGTTTTTTTTTCTGTACTTTAGATAATTGTATTTAATTGTAATTAATTTAGGGAATTCATTTAATTATAGTGTAGTGTTAGGTGTAATTGTAACTTAGGTTAGGTTTTATTTTACAGGTAAATTTGTCTTTATTTTAACTAGGTAGTTATTAAATAGTTAATAACTATTTAATAACTATTGTACCTAGTTAAAATTAATACTAAGTTGCCTGTAAAATAAAAATAAATCCTAAGATAGCTACAATGTAACTATTAGTTATATTGTAGCTAGCTTAGGGTTTATTTTATAGGTAAGTATTTAGTTTTAAATAGGAATAAGTTAGTTAATTGTAGTTATTTTATTTAGATTTATTTAAATTATATTTAAGTTGGGGGGGTTAGGGTTAGACTTAGGTTTAGGGGTTAATAACTTTATTATAGTGGCGGGGACGTTGGTGACGGCAGATTAGGGTTAATAAATATAGGTAGGTTGCGGCTACATTCGGGGCGGCAGATTAGGGGTTAATAAATATAATGTAGGTGTCGGCGATGTTGGGGGCATCAGATTAGGTATTGAGGTGAGATGTGGAGCAAAATTTTGCTCTCCGCTCACTTTTCTGCGGCTAACTCCGGGTTTGTAAAAACCTGTAATACTAGCGTTGTCTGTAGATGAGCGGTGAGCATAAACTGCTTGTTAGCATCGCATCCCTGTTACCGCAAAACTCGTAATCTAGGCGTAAGTGTTTCTGCAAAAACTGCAAAACTGCAGAAATGTCTTTTAAAATACACAATTTTGGTGCAAGCTCCAAGTAGTTAATGCGGGTAAATAGTAACTTTATGTAGGGAATAAAACCTTTTCACACAGGTCTTTTAAGCGTGGTTGATGAGGACCTGTTTTTTGAGGTTATAGTGATACAGTCCGTTGCAGGTATGAAAGGTAATTGTATAAAAGTTAATTCACCATTACAAGTTAATTCACCATTGATGGCTGTGAAATGGATTAAACAGTTTTTTGCTTTTAGCTTAAATCACTCACTCACCGGAATCTGAAATATAAGTTATTTCTCCGCTCTTACCAGACTATTCACTACACTGAGGTCTCTGTAGTTAAAAGTCTCAAACAAATACTGTGTCCACAGCACCAGATTATATATAAAAAGTCTTTATTTGACAAAAAAACAAGCAACATTTCATGATAAATATCACTTAATCATGCTATACACACACAATACACTGAAATGCCTCTTTTTAAACAACTTGGTTTGGCGCCATTCTCAAAGCTATCTCTAGCACCACCATGTGTCTTTTAACTGTCAACACACTTTGCTGTACCTCTAACATTTAAAGACAACAATTCTTTTCAACATTACCCTTTTAAATTTTTCTGTCTTTTGATGACTGTTTAAACAAATCTACAGACTATTTATTTAAACATACCACCTTATTGACCCATATATACATTTTTTTTTTTTAATTCTTCAGAGGAAAAAATTTAAGTTATTCACCTATTACCAGAATACCGACCAATCAAAGTCCCTATTCATTCCATTTGGGACCACTGTTCCTAATCTATTTATCCAATACATTTCTTTCTTTTTAAACAGCTTTTCTCGGTCACCTCCCTTCCTCTGTGGGCCCACATGATCAATTATTTGCAACATTAGCTGGCTTATACTATGCCCCTTTTCCAAAAAGTGGTGTGATACTGGTGCTTCCCTAGCACCACATCTAATATTGGAGCGGTGCTGGCTCATTCTATCTCTGACCTTTCTCACTGTCTCTCCAATATAGATGAGGAAACAAGGACACTTGATTAAATAGACAGCAAATGTTGTCTCACATGTAAATAAATTCCTTATAGTTAGTTTTTGACCACTTCTTCGATGAAAAAACCACTGCTTGAATGATAGAGCTGCAGCTCATACATCCCAAGCATGGGTAGAAACATAGGTTCCTTTTACCCAGATATCTCTGTTCTTTCTGCTTCAATTGGCCTATATCTCGCTTAACAAAGTGATCTTTCAGATTCCTGACCCTTTTATATGCAATAATTGTTTTTTCTTGAAACTCCTTAACCTGACTATTACACTTTTGAAGAATAGGTCAATGCTTATTTATTATTTTTGCTATTTGATTACCATGAATACTGTATTGAGATGAAAATACCATTCTATTTTTATTGTCTACTTTTGGGGTAAATTTTTCAAGATTTTTGTTAGATTTATCTAAAACAGCTTGTGGGTACCCTCTATCAAGGAATTTCTTCTGCATTTTCTGAGATCTTTTAATCAAATTTTATGGTACAGTGACTATCCTCTGTACCCTCATCAGTTGGCTTTTAGGGAGTGACTCTACTAAATTTCGTGGATGAAAGCTGTTGTATTGTAGAAGTGTGTTCCTATCGGTTTCTTTTGTGAATAAATCAAACTCTAATTTAGTACCTCTTTTGTAATTTCTGGTATCCAGGAACATTATACTTTCTTCACTAAAGTTTAGAGTAAATTTCAAGCCCCTGACAGCCACATTTAATTCGGCAAAGTACTTAGTCAAGGAGTCCCACCATACGCCAAACACGTAATCTATGTAGCACCACCAAGTACCCCAATATAGTTTAAACAGGTTATTCTCATAGATGATCTTTTCTTCTACCATATTCATGAATAGGTTGGCGTATGATGGAGCAACGTTAGACCCCATGGCTGTTCCCTTTATCTGGATAAACCAGTCATCTTGGAAGATAAAATAATTGCAGTACAGAATGAGCCTTAGAAGCTCTTCTATAAACATACATTGTTGTTGTGACAGTTCCTTATCCACACTAAGTACTCTCTTGATAATGCCTAAGCCTGTTTCATGCTTAATGCCTGTATACAGGCTCTTGACGTCTAGTGTGTACATGATGAACCTGATTAGGTAAAGCCAGTTCCTTGACCTTTTTAAGAAAATCCCCTGTGTTTTTGATGTAGGAACTACATTTTGTTACCTCTACTTGCAGCATTTTATCAAGAATGATTGACACATTGGAGAAAACTGAATCTACACTTAAGATTATAGGCCTACCTGGAGGTGCAGCAAGATTTTTGTGTATCTTCGGAACCGTATAAAATACTGGTGTTCTCGGCTCTTTGTTATATACAGTATCTCACAAAAGTGAGTACACCCCTCACATTTTTGTAAATATTTTATTGTATCTTTTCATGTGACAACACTGAAGAAATGACACTTTGCTACAATGTAAAGTAGTGAGTGTACAGCCTGTATAACAGTGTCAGTTTGCTGTCCCCACAAAATAACTCAACACACAGACATTAATGTTTAAACCGTTGGCAACAAAAGTGAGTACACCCCTAAGTGTAAATGTCCGAATTGGGCCTAAAGTGTTAATATTTTGTGTGGCCACCCTTATTTTCCAGCACTGCCTTAACCCTCTTGGGCATGGAGTTCACCAGAGCTTCACAGGTGGCCACTGGAGTCCTCTTCCACTCCTCCATGACAACATCACAGAGCTGGTGGATGTTAGAGACCTTGCGCTCCCCCACGTTCCGTTTGAGGATGCCCCACAGATGCTCAATAGGGTTATGGTCTGGAGACATGCTTGGCCAGTCCATCACTTTTAACCTTAGGCAGTGGTTGTCTTGGAGGTGTGTTTGGGGTCGTTATCATGTTGGAATACTGCCCTGCGGCCCAATCTCCAAAGGGAGGGGATCATGCTCTGCTTCAGTATGTCACAGTACATGTTAGCATTCATGGTTCCCTCAATGAACTGTAGCTCCCCAGTGCCGGCAGCAGGCCCAGACGATGACACTCCCACCATCATGCTTGACTGTAGGCAAGACACACTTGCCTTTGTACTCTTTACCTGGTTGCCGCCACACACGCTAGACACCATCTGAACCAAATAAGTTTATCTTGGTCTAATCGGACCACAGGACATGGTTCCAGTAATCTATGTCCTTAGTCTGCATGTCTTCAAACTGTTTGCGGGCTTTCTTCTTTAGAAGAGGCTTCCTTCTGGGACAACAGCCATGCAGACCAATTTGATGCAGTGTGCGGTGTATGGTCTGAGCACTGACAGGCTGACCCCCACCCCTTCAACCTCTGCAGCAATGCTGGCAGCACTCATACATCTATTTCCCAAAGACAACCTCTAGATATATGCACCTGAGGAAACTGTCATTGAAGACCTAGAATATGAATAAAGTCTTTTTAATTTTTTAATCAAGACTATGTGCCACAAACTTTTATTCATTCATTTGCACTCTTGCACTCTGATCCTGTGTTGAAGGATTGTTCGTTGTAGCAATCGGCTACAGCCATTTGGAGAGCTTGGCGGCAAGGAGATTACACCAGAAACGCTGTCTTCCTTCCAGTTTAAGACTTTGGTTGTTGATAGCTATCGGACTTCGAGACTGCAGGAGTGTGAGTTAGCTGGACGACTCCCAAGAGTCCAGGTCGCGCTTGTGACACTTCTCAAGTGTCTGAAACCCTGTAAGTAGTTTAATATCTGCTGGGCTGGCGTGTTTTTACCTCTGACATCGCACTATGGTGGCGCCTTCTTTGTTTTTATAATTTTCTGTAGATTCGTTCATCTTGGGCCACCAACAAGAGTTTTGAAGAAGCTGCCTGCCATTTAACCGTTTACCAGTGGTTTGGGAGAGAGAGTAATATACTCTAGATTGGCACTAACTTTGGACATTATCTTTGTTTATTACATATGTTTGTCACTTTCTGCCATTATACACTTGTATTTATAATGCAAATGTTTATATCACCTTAATATTGTTGCAAGTTGGGTTAACTCATATCCATCACACTGGTTTTTGCATACACTTATACACACGTTAATAATATTCACTACACTCTGTAATAGGAGTTTTCTTGTGTGAAAAATAGGAACTTTTGTAGTTCGGTTATACACACTGTTGGCGCACTGATTTTTTATATTGCTAACCTCTAGATATGACATTGAGCATGTGCACTCAACTTCTTTGGTCGACCATGGCCTGTTCTGAGTGGAACCTATCCTGTGAAACTGCTGTATGGTCTTGCCCACCCTGCTGCAGCTCAGTTTCAGGGTCTTGGCAATCTTCTTATAGCCTAGGCCATCTTTATGTAGAGCAACAATTCTTTTTCAGATCCTGAGGAAGTTCTTTGCCATGAGGTGCAATGTTGAACTTCCAGTGACCAGTATGAGAGAGTGTGAGAGCGATAACACCAAATTTAAAACACCTGCTCCCCATTTATACCTGAGACCTTGTAACATTAATGAGTCACATGACACCGGGGAGGGAAAATGGCTAATTGGGCCCAATTTGGACATATCCACTTGGGGTGTACTCACATTTGTTGCCAACGGTTTAGACATTAATGGCTGTGTGTTCAGTTATTTTGAGGGGACAGCAAATTTACAGTTATACAGGCTATACACTCACTACTTTACATTGTAGCAAAGTGTCCTTTCTTCAGTGTTGTCACATGAAAAGATATAATACAATATTTACAAAAATGTGAGGGGTGTACTCACTTTTGTGAGATACTGTAGTTAGTCCTTAAGTTTTGTATCAATCATACCAATCTTAACTGCTACCTCCAGGCAGGCCAACAATTCTCTCTGAATTTTAAGTGCTGGATTTTGTTACAATTGCCTATATGTGTCAGTGTCACTGAGCTGCTGTTTAATCTCCTCTATGTAATACTTTCTGTCCATTATGACAGAAGCACCCCCTTATCAGCCCCCTTCAACACAATCTGATAAAGTTTAGTTTTAAAAGTTTGTAATGCTTTTTTTAATTTTTAGCGATGTTACTAGGCAATATAACACTGTTTTTGACTGCTTGTTTCTGTACTTTATTTACATCCATGTTAACTAATTGGATGAAAGTGTAGACACTATCATTGCGTAAGACTGGGTTATAGGTGCTCTTTTTTCTAAGACCTAAGTTCTTCAAAGTCCACTAATCATTCCCTTTTAACTTGTCCAATTATTCTCCTTGTCTGCAAACTGAACCTTTAACTTAATGTTACGGTATAACCTATTTAGGTCCTTATTAATTTTTAAAAAGTCAGTTTGTACACTTGGGCAAAAAGATAGTCCCCTGTTCAGCAATGAATCAATCAGCACCTAAAGAAAGGCCCACGGGTCCTGTGGGCCTTTCTTTAGGTGCTGATTGGTTCCCCGCTTTCCTTTTTGCTGTTTATCTCGGTTGCCAAGGGAACTCTGTTGCCATCTGTATACCCTACCTTGTGAGTAGTCTTGTTCGTCTCGTATGAACTTTATACGTTTTCTTTCCCTTAGCTCTTCTTGTAGACGTTTTATCTTGTCATCAGTTTGTTGTATCAGCTTATCTATGTCCTCCACCGTAATTAGTTTAGACAGCTCCTCTTTCGTGGTGGCTAACTCCGCTTCCTGTTTGGTGATTTCCTTAAGTAATGACTCCACCGTGTGTACTATCAAATCAAATAAACACTTATTAACAATCACCTCAAATTGATCACAATACTCTTTATTGTTTTTCAACAGAGTAGGGCAGGTGCTCATTCTCAGTCACCTCGGGATTCGTTTCACTCGGTAGTATTCTGCTAATGTAGTCACATGTAAATCCCAAGACGTGTTTTTATGCCTTAATTTATCATATTGTTTAGTGGGGTTTGCTCTTAGAAAGTCCCTGGATCCCCTTGTGAGAGTGGTAATGCGTACGGCATCTATTTCAGTGTACGCACGTGTTTGTTTAAACAGTAATCAAAAGACTGAGAAAATTTTAAAATGGTAATGTTAAATAGAATTGTTGTCTTTAAATGTTAAATGAGGTACAGCAAAGTGTGTTGACAGTCAAAAGACACATGGTGGCGCTAGAGATAGCTTTGAGAATGGCGCCAAACCAAGTTGTTTAAAAAGAGGCATTTCAGTGTATTGTGTGTACAGCATGATTAAGTGATATTTATCATGAAACGTTGCTTGTTTTTTTGTCAAATAAAGACTTTTTATATATAATCTGGTGCTGTGGACACAGTATTTGTTGGAGTGATTAGTGTGGAATGGGCAGTTTCCACAGTCTGCACGAGCACAGTTAAGTCACCAGCAGCTGTTCCAAGCTTTCAAGGAGTAGTTAAAAGTCTGGTAAGAGCGGAGAAATAACTTATATTTCAGATTCCGGTGAGTGAGTGATTTAACCTAAAAGCAAAAAACTGTTTAAACTATTTCACGGCCGTCAATAGTGAATTAACTTGTAATGGTGAATTAACTTTTATATAATTTACTTTCATACCTGCAATGGACTGGACTGTATCAATATAACCTCAAAAAACAGGTCCTCTTCAACAACGTTTAAGTGTGAAAAGGTTTTTTTCCCTACATAAAGTTACTATTTACCCACATTAACTACTTGGTGTAATGCTCGTGGGAAATTTCCCTATCAGACCAAACTTGGCCAGTAGTCTTTTTGTCCCGGCATCAAGTGGAAGGATAAGGAAATATCCCAGAACAAGAGAACAGGTAAGTAAATGAGGTAAGCAGTACTTACAGTAGAGAGGGCAATCCTTCACGGCACTACAGAGGATAACTAGAGAGTAGTCAGGCAAGCAGAGTTCAGCAACAAGAAGGCAATCCAGAATACCAGCAGTACAGGGGTTAAACAGTAGAGAGGTCTGGGACAGACAGAGTTCAGCAACAATAAGGCAGTCAGCAGTTCAGGGGTTAATCAGTAGAGTGGTCTTGAGACAGGCAGAGTTCAGCAACAATAAGGCAATCAGCAGTTCAGAGGTTAATCAGAAAAATCAGCACCCAGGAGCACAAGCAGTAACACAGATACTTGGGCAATGTAAGTAAGGGAGAAAGTACTTACATAGACCCAGGTTCGCGCCAAGGGAGACGTCCAGGAGTGGTGGTGACGTCAGATCCAAAGCGCCAGAGCACCGCAGAGTTCATGGCATCAGCCAGGGTAACAGGAAGGAGCCGCATGCGTCCGTGGCAACGGCATCAACGGCGCAACACTTGGAGCTTGCACCAATATTGTGTATTTTAAAAGACATTTCTGCAATTTTGCAGTTTTTGCAGACATCTTTATAAACCTGGTTTCAATTACCAGTAATTTGAGACACTGCCTTATAAGTAAGGACTATTGCACTTTTTTACATTGTTGAATGTCAGCTTTTTATTTGAAGAGTATCTTATATTGTATGTAGAAGTATCAGATTTTAAACGTTTATTGCAATACCATGGTGGTTCATTTATATATTGTTATTTATATATTGTTTTTTGACATATTTTAGGTTGCTTATATTTTAAATAAAATTGTTAAATACTTTTTAATAAGACATTGTATGAGTATTGTTGTGTGATAGGTATAGCAGACTCTTGCAGGCGCACCCTCTCTTTTGTTTGCACTTTCTGTTTAAAACGGCTTGGTATAATCCTTTTTTGTAGGGGTAGCTAAGCTTTACATTAGGGTCTATTCACTATAATTTATAGTTTAAGTTATTCATTCACGCCAGACCACGCCCCCTTCATGCCCGACCACGCCCCATTCACGGCCATTCACGTCAGACCACGCCCCTTCACGCCGGCCACACCCCCGCTCATGTCGGCCATGCCCACTTCTGCCGCAGATCAGCTAGGGAGTAGGACTCAAAGGCCAGGTGTGTTTTTCCTCATGCTGTCTCTACTGCGCATGACAGCTTTGGACAAACACACTTGGCCTTTTATATAATAGGATAGTTATATTGTAGCTAGCTTAGGTTTTATTTTAATTTCACAGGTAAGTTTGTATATATTTTAACTAGGTAGACTAGTTAGTAAATAGTTATTACTAAAAATAAATATAAACTTACCTGTCAAATAAAACCTAACCTTACAAAAAATATAAAACACTAAAATTACAAAAAATAAAAAACCTACCATTACAAAAAATAACAAACGAAATTACACAAAGCAATAAAAATGATTCCTATTCTAATACCCTTTAAAAAAATAAAAAAGCACCCCAAAATAAAAATAAAACCCTAATCTATAATAAACTACCAAGGGCCCTTAAAAGGGCCTTTTGGGGGTCCTTAAAAGGGCCTTTTGTAGGGCATTGCCCTAAAGTTAACAGCTCTTTTGCTACAAAACAAAACAAACACCCCCTAACAGTATACAAGCCCCCACCCCCAAACCCACAAAATAAGAATAAATTAAAACTTAATCTACCCATTGCCCTGAAAAGGGCATTTGTATGGGCATTGCCCTTAAAAGGGCATTTAGCTCTTTTGCTGCCCAAGCCATAATCTAAAAATAAAAAGCTACCCCAATAAGAAAAAAAAATATATTACACAAAATAACAAATTTTGGGGTGCTTTTTTTTAAAGGGTATTAGAATAGGAATCATTTTTATTGTTTTGTGTAATTTAGTTTGTTATTTTTTGTAATGGTATTTTAAAAAAAATTAGGGTTAGGTTTAGGGGTTAATAGTTTAATTTAGGTTGTTGCGATGTGGGGGGCTGACAGTTTAGGGGTTAAAAGATTTATTTAGTAGTAGTGATGTGGGAGGCCAGAGGTTTAGGGGTTAATAGCTTTATTTAGTTGTGGCGATGTCGGGGAGCGGCGGAATAGGGGTTAATAGATTTATTATAGTGTGGGCGATGTTTGGGTGCAGGGGAATAGTGGTTAATAACTTTAGTATAGTGGCGGCGATATCGGGAGCGGCAGATTAGGGGTTAATAGTTTTATTTAGGTTGCAGCGATATTGGGGCAGGCAGATTAGGGGTTCATAATATTATGTAGGTGCCGGTGATGTTGGTGGGGGGCAAATTGGGGGTGTTTAATTCTTTACTATTATTCTTTACTAATATTATGGTTTGCAGAGCATGTCAATTGATACCACATCTTTGAAAAAAACTTTTATACCAACTATTGCTTAATGGACAGATCAGGTATCCCTCTCTCTTTCCTTAGGGAAGTATGGTTTTCAGATTACTAAATGCAATAAGACCTACTACTCTATCTGGGAGAATATTTAGCAAAGATAATAATGTAACAATACTTTGAACTGTGTATCTGTATAGGCTTGCACTTTATATGAAGTTGTATGTATACCCAATTTTAAAGTTGTTCTATGTTGTTCTTATTGTACCACAATGTGGGCTAGATTACAAGTGTCACTCTAACTGTTGCGCACAAGCAATATCAGGTGTTTGCGCATGCTGGAAATAGCGTATTAAAAGTAAATGTGATTGTGAGAGCTCACATGCATTTTATGCTCATCGGGTTAGCGTGACTGAAACCCTCACGTAAAGGACAGTTGCACTAAACACAACATAAATACACTAAAAAATGTTAGTTACACTCATAGAAACATTATCTGATACAAGTTATTCATATAAATATTAAAAAAAGGAACATGACAACCCCAGACAATCGTTTCAGTCTCCTATTGTTGTTATCTTGTTCAGAGGAGAATTGCCTGGTATTTCGGGCTGGACTGACCTTACTTGGCGGGATCAGACTGATATACTTCAGGAAAGTTTTCCTCTGGGAAAAGCACACTGGTCTAAAAGAGGCTGCTTCCGGGTGGTAAATCGCCATAGAACTAGCTGTTGAGCTGTTGTTCATTCCTGGTAGAGCGCTTCTCTTTCGTATGCAAATTAATATGACCCTGGGGAAGTCTCCCTATGGGTGATGGGGGAAACCAGACGTGGACTCCTTGCCCAGTGTGCTTAGAGGAATGTGACTGCACCTCACTGACAAGGCCCATAGGAGGCCAAAACAATCATCTGAGGTTGTCATGTTCCTTGTTCAGAGGAGAATTGCCTGGTATATCGAGCTGGACTGACCTTACTTGGCGGGATCAGACTGATATACTTCAGGAAAGTTTTCCTCTGTGAAAAGCACACTGGTCTTAAAGAGGCTGCTTCCGGGTGGTAAATCGCCATAGAACTAGCTGTTGAGCTGTTGTTCGTTCCTGGTATAGCGCTTCTCTCTTCGTATGCAAATTAATATGACCCTGGGGAAGTCTCCCTATGGGTCATGGGGGAAACCAGACATGGACTCCTTGCCCAGTGTACTTAGATGAATGTGGCTGCACCTCACTGACGAGGCCAATAGGAGGCCGAAACGATCGTCTGGGGTTGTCTTGTTCAGAGGAGAACTGCCTGGTATTTCAGGAAAGTTTTCCTCTGTGAAAAGGACACTGGTCTAAAAGAGGCTGCTTCCGGGTGGTAAATCGCCATAGAACTAGCTGATGAGCTGTTGTTTGTTCCTCGTAGAGAGCTTCTCTCTTTGTATGCAGATATATACTGTGTATATATATATATATGTATGTATATATATATATATATATATATATATATATATATATATATATATATATATATATACAGTATCTCACAAAAGTGAGTACACCCTCACATTTTTGTAAATATTTTATTATATTTTCATGTGACAACACTGAAGAAATGACACTTTGCTACAATGTAAAGTAGTGAGTCTACAGCCTGTATAACAGTGTAAATTTGCTGTCCCCTCAAAATAACTTAACACACAGCCATTAATGTCTAAACCATTGGCAACAAAAGTGAGTACACCCCTAAGTGGAAATGTCCAAATTGGGCCCAATTAGCCATTTTCCCTCCCCGGTGTCATATGACTGATTAGTGTTACAAGGTCTCAGGTGTGAATGGGGAGCAGGTGTGTTAAATTTGGTGTTATTGCTCTCACACTCTATCATACTGGTCACTGTAAGCTCAACATAGCACCTCATGGCAAAGAACTCTCTGAGGATCTGAAAAAAAGAATTGTGGCTCTACATAAAGTGGCCTAGGCTATAAGAAGATTGCCAAGACCCTGAAACTGAGCTGCAGCATGGTGGGCAAGACCATACAGTGGTTTCATAGGACAGCTGGTTCCACTCTGAACAGGCCTCACCATGGTCGACTAAAGAAGTTGAGTGCACATGCTCAGCGTCATATACAGAGGTTGTCTTTGGGAAATAGACGTATGAGTGCTGCCAGCATTGCTGCAGAGATTGAAGGGGTGGGGGGTCAGCCTGTCAGTGCTCAGACCATACACCGCACACTGCATCAAATTGGTCTGCATGGGTGTAGTCCCAGAAGGAAGCCTCTTCTAAGGATGATGCACAAGAAAGCCTGCAAACAGTTTGCTGAAGACTAGCTGACTAAGTACATGGATTACTGGAACCATGTCCTGTGGTCCGATGAGACCAAGATAAACTTATTTGGTTCAGATGGTGTCAAGTGTGTGTGGCAGCATCTAGGTGAGGAGTACAAAGACAAGTGTGTCTTGTCTACAGTCAAGCATGGTGGTGGGATTGTCATTGTCTGGCCCTGCATGAGTGCTGCCGGCACTGGGGAGCTACAGTTAGTTGAGGGAACCATGAATGGTAACATGTACTGTGACATACTGAAGCAGAGCATGATCCCCTCCCTTCAGAGACTGGGCCGCAGGGCAGTATTCCAACATGATAACGACCCCAAACACACCTCCAAGACAACCACTGCCTTGCTAAAGAAGCTGAGGGTAAAGGTGATGGACTGGCCATGCATTGTCTCCAGACTTAAACCCTATTGAGCATCTGTGGGGCATCCTCAAATGGAAGATGGGGGAGAGCAAGGTCTCTAACATCCACCAGCTCCGTTAAGGCAGTGCTGGAAAATAAAGGTGGCCACACAAAATATTGACACTTTGGGCCCAATTTGGACATTTTACACTTAGGGGTGTACTCACTTTTGTTGCCAATGATTTAGACATTAATGGCTGTGTGTTGAGTTATTTTGAGGGGGCAGCAAATGTAGTGTCATTTATTCAGTGTTGTTACATGAAAAGATATAATAAAATATTTACAAAAACTCGTAATCTAGCCGTCAGTCTTTTAAGGATTGCACTAGGGATCTTGCAGTGCTGGAAGATAATTTCAGATCATGCGTACGTTAATTTGCGTTAAGGCCAAAAAAGTGTGCAGTGCCCCTAAACCTACAAGACTCGTAATACCAGCGGTAGTGAAAAGCAGCGTTATGAGGCTTAACGCTGCTTTTTCACTCATACCGCAAAACTCGTAATCTAGCCGTCAGCCTTTTAAGGATTGCACTAGGGATCTTGCAGTGCTGGAAGATAATTTCAGATCATCTCAACTGAGCGAAGAGCTTTAGATCATAAGACCCTAAGTGCTTTTGCATTGTCTTTTTAGTATGCATACTTTGATCATGCAATTCTACTGTATTGAATTGTTCTTTAAGAGGTAAGGGGTTGATTCTGCGTGTATAGAATTGCAAGGGAACAATGAGATATTTTTTTTTAATTCTGTATGTTTATTTTATAACATTTTTGCTGTGTAGAGAAGCATGTTACTTTTTTTTATTTTTAAATATTTATTTGGCAAACAAAAGGTACTGAAACAAAAAATACAAAATACAGCCAGATTGCCACTCAGGACATGAACAAAAAGCATGAGCAAAAAAAGAAGTCTATTAAACATCATAGATTCTTAAATAGTTGATATATAAATAAAAACTTTTGCAGATCTGAGTTTAGAGCTTTAATATACTTTCCCCATTTGTTAAGAAATCTGCCAATGCAGTGATCAGAGTTAATGTTTATATCATATTGTTTCATAACCATTTCTTTATGAAAATGATGTAGCAGAACATTAAATTTAGGCTCCTTTCTGGAATTCCATTGTCTTAAAATTGTATTTCTACCAATTAAGATAACTCTATTTAAAAATCTGGATGTTTTACAGTGTTCATCTTTTAGTAGAAATAAAAGGCACAAAAACAACCTTTCTTCCCCCAACTTTCTTCAGCCAATAACGTAATTTAAACCAAAATTTCTTAATTTTATAACAAGCCACAAAATAGTGGACTAATTTGGCTGAGGTGGTCCTATATTTCTTACACTCCTCACCATTGTTTCGCCACCCTGACATAACAGCAGGGGTCAAATATGATACAAACAACAAGCATGAATGAAACTCTAAAATTCGATGCAACTGTTGCTTTCTCCAACATTGTTACGTTAGATTTAATTGTATCGATATTTATTTGAGAAAGTGGAAAATAACCCTTTCATTTTTGTAAGTTATAATGGGATAACATTAAGGAGGCTAAATTCACAAATATTCTGTACCAGGCAGATATAGATCGGTTACCTTTTTTAAGTATTTATGTACTAGATTACCTAATTCACTTGTTTCCCAGTTCTGTACTGAGAAAAAGTAACTTCTAACTTGAAGAAATGCATAAAATTGTCTATTGGAACAAATATTGTTTCTTTTCGGATACTCATAATCACATAATTTATTAAATAGGGGATCTAAAAGTTGGTGCAAATAGTTCAATCTAAGTTACTTTCATTCTCTATAAACTGAATAGGAATTTACTTCTGGAAAGTTACGAATACCTATAAGTGGTAAGTGTTTAGAGAATTCAAATTGAACCTGTAATTTTTTAAATTTTTACATAGTTCTTACTATAGTAAGTATAGGTGAGATAATTATCTACAGTCCTTTAACATTTTCTTTAGTTTAAAGAATTCAATATGAGATAAGGTTTTAAGCAATAAAGGTTCCATTAAATTGGTTTCTAAAAAAAAATAAGTGAGTAATAATTACTGTCCGTCATCCGGTCCGCAACTATTTTACTTAAACATATCCAATTATATATTTCAAAGTTCGGTAAAGCAAAAACTCCATAAATATTTGGTACAAATAATCTCTTTAATGCTATTCTTGTTTTTGTTTTTAGTCCATAGGAATTGAGTCAGTGCTTTTTTAAAATTGACAAGATCTGCTTATTTTAATAAAAATCTGTATGTTTTGCATGAGATAAAGAAGCTTAGGCAAAATGATCCCTTTAACAATGTTAACTTTACCAGAAATGATGAACCATTTTAGATCACATACCCCTTAGCGATAGAGGAAGCAGTAGGGATCAAAACTTAGTCAAACAGGAGGTGTTCTGGATTTTCAGACTTAAAACCAGAAAACACTAGTGGTCTAAATTCGTAGTTTGACCTGATCAATTTTTGAGAATATTCTAGCAAGGAATATATACATGCATACATGGGTATACATTAAAGGGACAGTCAACACTTCCGTTAACATTATTTGAGATAGAAATATAAGAACCGAAGATCCGCCTGCACTATACCCCTTCTGCCATGCCGCCTTGCTTCTGTAGTAATCACTTTCGCGTGCAATTTCTGTCCGAGGACTGAATTCTGATTTGATGATCATTTGAAGAAGAAGGCAGCTACGTAACGGTGGGGGGAGTCCGGCTGCCATATTTACCCGGTATTAGACAAGTTAGCGAAAGTGATTACTACAGAAGCAAGGTGGCATGGTAGAAGGGGTATAGTGCAGGCAGATCTTCGGTTCTTATATTTCTATCTCAAATAATGTTAACGGAAGTGTTGACTATCCCTTTAAACTTACCTGATCTGACTAGTGGACAAACATTTTAGCTATTGGATAGCACTGATAGTGAGATAAATAATGAAGTAATTGCTATAAGAGAAGAGTAGAACAGTGTTTTCCCTTAGGAGATGGTAGAACTAGACAATAGTTACAATAGTGGTGAAGTGAACTAAAGATTTTTGTATTCATTTAATGATTGATGCAAGAGTTTATGAGCATTATGATGGTTATTATCTATTCATACTTGTATATGACTACACTTAGTGACATTACCATTGGTAACATCGTCACTATGATTATTGTCTGAGTGTTGGGCTTCAATTATCATAATGCCAGGGGTTCCAATGCGATGTTAAATAAAAATGGGGAAAGTGGGCAACCCTGATGAGCTCCCATACCTAGTCTAAAATCAAGTGATCATTCTCCATTAATTATTAAAGATGATGAGGGACTATTGTATAAAAATGTAATAAAATTTAGAAAATTCCTGTCCAGACCAAACCTCCTTAACGAGGTAAATAGATGGTCCCAACCTATGGAGTCGAAGGCCTTTTCTACATCAAGAGCTAAAACTGCCGCATCTTTGTTTTTATTATTTTTTCCTTCTTGTTTGTTCCAAAAAAAGGATATAACCCTTAAAGCTTTCCGAATATCAATAGATATTTAGCAACCCTTCATGAAGTCTGTTTGGTCTTGGTGTATAATTTCTGCGAGAATATTCTGTAGTCTTTTAGCTATTATACAGGGAGTGCAGAATTATTAGGCAAGTTGTATTTTTGAGGATTAATTTTATTATTGAACAACAACCATGTTCTCAATGAACCCAAAAAACTCATTAATATCAAAGCTGAATATTTTTGGAAGTAGTTTTTAGTTTGTTTTTAGTTTTAGCTATTTTAGGGGGATATCTGTGTGTGCAGGGGACTATTACTGTGCATAATTATTAGGCAACTTAACAAAAAACAAATATATACCCATTTCAATTATTTATTTTTACCAGTGAAACCAATATAACATCTCAACATTCACAAATATACATTTCTGACATTCAAAAACAAAACAAAAACAAATCAGTGACCAATATAGCCACCTTTCTTTGCAAGGACACTCAAAAGCCTGCCATCCATGGATTCTGTCAGTGTTTTGATCTGTTCACCATCAACATTGCATGCAGCAGCAACCACAGCCTCCCAGACACTGTTCAGAGAGGTGTACTGTTTTCCCTCCTTGTAAATCTCACATTTGATGATGGACCACAGGTTCTCAATGGGGTTCAGATCAGGTGAACAAGGAGGCCATGTCATTAGATTTTCTTCTTTTATACCCTTTCTTGCCAGCCACGCTGTGGAGTACTTGGACGCGTGTGATGGAGCATTGTCCTGCATGAAAATCATGTTTTTCTTGAAGGATGCAGACTTCTTCCTGTACCACTGCTTGAAGAAGGTGTCTTCCAGAAACTGGCAGTAGGACTGGGAGTTGAGCTTGACTCCATCCTCAACCCGAAAAGGCCCCACAAGCTCATCTTTGATGATACCAGCCCAAACCAGTACTCCACCTCCACCTTGCTGGCGTCTGAGTCGGACTGGAGCTCTCTGCCCTTTACCAATCCAGCCACGGGCCCATCCATCTGGCCCATCAAGACTCACTCTCATTTCATCAGTCCATAAAACCTTAGAAAAATCAGTCTTGAGATATTTCTTGGCCCAGTCTTGACGTTTCAGCTTGTGTGTCTTGTTCAGTGGTGGTCGTCTTTCAGCCTTTCTTACCTTGGCCATGTCTCTGAGTATTGCACACCTTGTGCTTTTGGGCACTCCAGTGATGTGGCAGCTCTGAAATATGGCCAAACTGGTGGCAAGTGGCATCTTGGCAGCTGCACGCTTGACTTTTCTCAGTTCATGGGCAGTTATTTTGCGCCTTGGGTTTTCCACACGCTTCTTGCGACCCTGTTGACTATTTTGAATGAAACGCTTGATTGTTCGATGATCACGCTTCAGAAGCTTTGCAATTTTAAGAGTGCTGCATCCCTCTGCAAGATATCTCACTATTTTTGACTTTTCTGAGCCTGTCAAGTCCTTCTTTTGACCCATTTTGCCAAAGGAAAGGAAGTTGCCTAATAATTATGCACACCTGATATAGGGTGTTGATGTCATTAGACCACACCCCTTCTCATTACAGAGATGCACATCACCTAATATGCTTAATTGGTAGTAGGCTTTCGAGCCTATACAGCTTGGAGTAAGACAACATGCATAAAGAGGATGATGTGGTCAAAATACTCATTTGCCTAATAATTCTGCACTCCCTGTACTTGTCAAGATTTTAACATCTACATTTAGGAGAGAAATTTGTCTATATGCAGTAACATCTGTGTAATCCTTTCCTGACTTAGGTATCAAAGTGATTATAGAGTTTGAGAATCAGGCTGTAAAATTAATATTACTTTAATTTGTAAAGTGCAGATTGTATAATGTATTTAAGATTGATGTTACTGCTTCCTGTAGAATTTTATCAAATTCAGCTGGGCGTAAATCCGGTCCTGGTGCTTTATTCGTGTTAAGATTGTTTGTACCATCAATAATCTCTTTAACTTCTATTGATTTATTTAGCTACTGAAGAGCTTCTAAAGAGTTCTGTGGAACGGTGATTTCTTGCCAAAGACCTCTCTTGTTTCCCAAATCTGCTTGTTTCAACCTGTATAAGTCTGAGTAATATTGCACAAACGTTTCTATTATTTATTTTGTGTTAGTAAACACTGACCTTTCTTGTATGATTGAGCTAATATGGTTCCTTTGCTTTTCTAACCTTGGTAAATTAGCTTATCATTTACTAGTCCTAGTACCAAATCGTTAATATTTTGCTTTGTTCTTTAAAGGGACATTGTACACTAGATTGTTCTTTGCATAAATGTTTTGTAGATGATCCATTTATATAGTCTATCTGGGAGTGTTTTGGTAACTTTGTATAGTTTTGAAGATTTTTTTAATAAAATTGTGCTAATTTTTAAGACTTCTAACCAAGCCCCAAAGTGTCATGTTATCTGTCTTTCCATATGCAGGGAGGGGGGTATGTGTGTCTGCTCTTCTTGTCTCCCCAGCCCATTTCACTAGATGTCCCAGCCTAAACTCATCAACAGTCCTAAACTGGGAGCTTCTAAGTAAGTTTTTAAAAGTTTTTATACAGGATTTTTAGATCAGTATCGGCGTATATTCTTCTTTATAGTAGTGTCTATTACATGCAGTTATATGAAAATTGGTGTATACTGTGCCTTTAAGTTATATTGTGAAGATTTTTGTAATAAAAAGTATTTCTTAAATTTAAGGCTGTTTTATACGTATCACAATTTTCCAAATTAGAATCATATAAATATCTATTGTGTTAATTTATTAGTTCCTTTGTTAATTGGTTTGCTTGTATCTTTCTTTTTTTCGGGTTAAATTTAGCCATATATTCTACTATATTTCCATTCAAGACAGCTGAAGCTGTGTCCCAGAAAAGAGCTATATCGTTTAAGGCCTTGCTATCATGAGATCTAAAATCAAGCCACTTTTCTCTCATAAATTGCTTAAAATTTGTGTTAAATAGAAGGTGCTTTGGGAAACTAAAGAGGGTCTAGTTCAAGGAAAAGAACCTAGTTTTAGACTAATTGGAGCTTGAGATTGTCATAAGATGAATTAAGGTCTCTAAAGTCAAGTTACATAATTTTAAATCCACTAAAAAGATATGTTCTTGAGTGCGTCTTGTGGGCTTTAGAGATACAGGTAAATCCCTTTTGGTTTGGGTTCCTAATTCTCCAGATGCCTACAACCTTTTATGTGTTAAAGAGAGAACAAAAAAATGTTGTTCTCTTTTAGAATGATTTACATTAGGTTTATCCTTTATTAAATTAAATCTGTCTAGGGGAACCTAGATGCATTTTATATCTGCAGACATAAATTCACAGTTTTGAAAAATGCAAAACCAAGAATATGTGATATCTTCCAGATTGAAAAATTGCCCAAAATAATATTAGAGAAACCTCTGGGAGAGCATGATATTGTGAATGCATTAAAGGGACATACAATCCAGAAAGTTTCTTTCATGATTTAGATGGAGCATTACATTTTAAGCAGCTTTGTAATGTATTTCTTTAATTTTATCCAAATTGCTTTGTTCTCTTGATAACCTTTGTTAAAAAGCATATTTGGGTAGGCTCAGGAGCAGCAATGCACTATTGTAAGCTAGTTGCTGAATGGTGGCTGCACATATATGCCTCTTGTCATTGGCTCACCAAATGTATTTAGCTAGCTCCCAGAACATTGCTGCTCCTCCAACAAATGATACCACAAGAATAAAGCAAATTATTGTTAGGTAGATTTCTCCTAAAAACATTTTTTTATTAAAAAAAAAACTTTATATAAAAAAATAGATTGTTATTTATTTATTTAAAAATTTTTTTTTTACCCACCCTGCTTTTTAAGATCCTTCAACTGATTTAAAAAGTAAACTGTGCATTGTTTGCAGCAGGACTAAACTTCATAACAGCTGTGAGAAGAATATTCACAGTTCATTACAGTAAAGGACTTCACATAGGAATTCAACAGTTGAAGTGAAGTGACTGGGCCCATTCATGACGTACACTATCCATAAGGCCACAACTCAGCAAAGAGTTTGAAAAAAATAGTCCCACATTATTGAAGTTGAGTTACAGTCAGTGTATGCTTTAAAACTTTTTGAACACTAGATGGCAGCAGTGTTTGATGTATAACATTAAAAGTATTCTTGGAAAATTGTTGCCATCTAATTTTGTAACTGCATAATCTGGATTGTACTAAAGATACAGGATATTTTACGTAAATGCAGCTCTTAAAGGGATATTAAACACCAAATGCATTTCATAAGCATATTACTGAGCTTTTTGCCCACACTTGAAACTTTTTAAAATTATTTGTAGCATAATTTCTTGAAGGAGCAACAGCACACTACTAGGATATAGCTGAACACACAGGGTCAGCCAATGATAAGAGAAATACACTCACTGGCCACTTTATTAGGTACACCTGTTCAATTGCTTGGTAACACAAATTGCTAATCAGCCAATCACATGTCAGCAACCTAATGCATTTAGGCATCTAGACATGGTGAAGAAGACTTGCTGAAATTCAAACCGAGCATCAGAATGGGGAAGAAAGGGATTTAAAGGGACAGTCAAGTCCAAACTAAATTTTTTATGATTCAGACAGGGCATGTAATTTTAAACAATTTTCCAATTTACTTTTATCACCAATTTTGCTTTGTTGTCTTGGTATTCTTAGTTGAAAGCTAAACCTAGGAGGTTCATATGCTAATTTCTAAGCCCTTGAAGGCCGCCTCTTCTCTCAGGGTATTTTGACAGTTTTTCACCACTAGAGGGTGTTAGTTCATTTGCTTCATATAGATAACATTGAGCTCACGCATGTGGAGTTCCTAGGAGCCAGCACTGATTGGCTAAAATGCAAGTCTGTCAAAAGAACTGAAATAAGGGGGCAGTTTGCAGAGGCTTAGATACAAGATAATCACAGAGGTAAAAAGTGTATTTATATAACTGTGTTGGTTATGCAAAATTAGAGAATTTGTAATAATAGTATTATCTATCTTTTAAAACAATAACAAGTCTGGTGTAGACTTTCCCTTTAAAAGTGACTTTGAATGTGGCATGGTTGTTGGTGCCAGACGGGCTGGTCTGAGTATTTCAAAAACTTCTGATCTACTGGGATTTTCACGCACAACCATCTCTAGGGTTTACAGAGAATGGTCCGAAAAAGAGAAAATATCCAGTGAGCAGCAGTTGTGTGGACGAAAATGCCTTGTTGAGGTCAGAGGAGAATGTACAGACTGGTTTGAGATGATAAAAGGCAACAGTAATTCAAATAACCACTCGTTAAAACCAAGGTATGCAGAATACCATCTCTGAACGCACAACATGTAAAACTTTGAAGCAGATGGGCTACAGCAGCAGAAGACCACACCGGTGCCACTCCTGTCAGCTACGAACAGAAAACTGAGGCTACAATTCGCACAGGCTCCCCAAAATTGGACAATAGAAGATTGGAAAAACATTGCCTGGTCTGATGAGTCTCATTTTCAGCTGCGACATTCAGATGGTAGGGTCAGAATTTGGTGTAAACAACATAAAAGCATGGATCCATCCTGCCTTGTATCAATGGTTCAGGCTAATGGTGGCGGTGTAATGGTGTGGGGGACGTTTTCTTGGCACACTTTGGGCCCCTTAGTACCAAGTGAGCATCATTTAAACTCCACGGGCTACCTGAGTATCGTTGCTGACCATATCCATCCCTTTATGACTGTAGTGTACCCATCTTCTGATGGCTACTTCCAGCAGGATAATGCACCATGTCACAAAGCTCAAATCATCTTAAACTGGTTTCTTGAACATGACAATGAGTTCACCATACTCAAATGGCCTCCACAGTCACCAGATATCAATCCAATAGAGCACATTTGGGATGTGGTGGAACGGGAGATTTGCATCATGGATGTGCAGCCGACAAATCCGCAGCAACTGCGTGATGCTATTTTGTCAATATGGACCAAAATCTCTGAGGAATGTTTCCAACACATTGTTGAATCATTGCAATGAAGAATTAAGGCAGCTCTGAAGGCAAAGGGGGGTCCAACCCGTTGCTAGCAAGGTGTATCTAATAAAGTGGCCGGTGAGTGTATATGTTCAGCCACTAAGCAGCAACTAGGTCCCAGTAGTGCATTGCTTCTCCTGAGGTATGCTTTTCAACAATTCATTTTAAGAGAACAAAGCAAATTAGATAATATAAGTAAATTGAAAAGTTGTGTAAAATTGCATGCGCTATTTAAATCATAAAAGTTTAACTTTACTTTCCTATTAAAGTGACATGATGCCCTAAAATTTTATTTCATGATTCAGATAGAACAAACAATTTTAAACAGCTTTCCAATTTACTTTTATTTTCAAATTTGCATCATTCTCTTGTTATCCTTTGCTGAAGGAGCAGCATTGCACTACTGGGAGCTAAAGTGTTGTAGCAAATAGTTCGAGGAGCACCAACAAGTAAAGTTTAAAGTTTAAAACGTATTTTTTATTATGTCATGTTAAAAGAAGGAAGAAAAAACATCAGTGGTATGTGTTCGCACTACTGGGAGCTAGCTGAACACATCTAGTGAGCCAATCACAAGACACAAATGTGTGCTGCGACCAATCATCAGCTAGCTCCTACTAGTCTAGGATATGTACATATTATTTTTCAACAATTGATACCAAGAGATCAAAGTACATTTGAAAATAGAAGTACATTTAAAAGTGTCTTAAAATGACATGCTCTATCTGAATTGTGCAAGTTTTATTTTTCCTATCCCTTTAAGTTCTCACTAAAATGGAATTCTGGATTTAAAAGCTCATTACTTTTCTGTGGCATACGCACATATCCTGTGAGGGCTCATGTACGAGTATTCATACACAACACCTTCTCAGAGAGCTGGCAGTGGTGTGTATTGCTTCTGACCCTCTGAGCACATATGGTGTTTGAATACTGGTGCACGGCCTTCACAGGATATGTGTGTATGCCTCAGAAAAATAGTAATAACTGTTGCTAGAAGCCTTTTTTGCTAATTAAAGTTTATTGCAATGATGCTTATATTTGTAATTGAAATGCACCTATGCACATTTAATTTTTAACCTGTCTATCCCTTTAACCTTATGTATTTTGTATACGTAGGATTATATAAGGGGCATGTGTTCAGCTGCAAACAGCTAAACACAACTTGCCAGACCTTGGTAAGACTAATCTTATGTATTCAAAGCTATATATTTTCAGTCTTACAGTATTTTTATACCATTTGAGATCATTCTGTTAGTAATTAATACCCTTTTGCTTCCTTAACCTCCTAATTGCCATTATCTGATAGCATTGAATATATAGGTGAGGTTGAGCCAAGTGTATATAGAGTTATTAGCTGTTGTTAGATATATTAGCTATACCTGAGATGCTATATACTTTATGCTAAAGGGACACTAAACCCACATTTTTTCTTTAATGATTCAGATAGAGAAGGCCATTTAAAGCAACTTTCTAATTTACTCCTATTATCAATTTTTCTTTGTTCTCTTGGTATCTTTATTTAAAAAGCAGGACTGTAAAGCTTTTGGTTCAGAACCTGGGTTATGTTTGCTTATTGGTGGCTAAATGTAGCTATCAATAAGCAATCGCTATCCAGGGTGCTGAACCTAAAATGGGCCGGCTCCTAAGCTTTACATTCCTGCTTTTTAAATAAATCTGGCAAAAGAGCAAAGAAAAATTGATAATAGAAGTAAATTAGAAAGTTTCAGAACTGTTAAGAAAAAATTTGGTATTAGTGTCCCTTTACTTAAAGGGATAGGAAAGTCAAAATTGAACTTGCATGATTCAGATAGATCATGTTATTTTAAGACACTTTTAAATTCACTTCTATTTTCAAATGTGCTTCATTCTCTTAGTATCCCTTGTTAAAAAATAAATACGCACATATTCATACACTAGTGGGAGCTGCTGCTAATTGGTGCCTGCACACATTTGTCTCTTGTGATTGGTTAAATAGATATTTTCAGCTTCCTGTCAGTAGTGCAATGCTGTCCCTTCAGCAATGGATAACAAGAGAATGAAGAAAATTTGATAATAGAATTAAATTGGAAAGTTGTTTAAAATTGTATGTTCTATCTGAATCATAACAAGACATTTTGGGGTCTATTATCCCTTTAAGGCACCTTTCTCAGTAGATATGTTTACCATTGTGTACTTTCATATGCAAACTGTAAGTGATCTGTATATTGTAATGCCTTTATTCAATAGAAATATAAAAAATGCTCTTGCAAAATAGAGTATTTTATTATTTAAAATCTCAGTAGAAATATGTTGAGTTTGCCGGTTCACTTCAGAGATTGTAATAATTTTGTTTGATTCAAAATAAACAACAAAATATGTCAAACGTTTGCATACAACTGTACATATTTGTTATTTTGTTAAATATAAATTTAATTTGATATATTCATTATAATTTAAATTCATTCAAGAATGGTAATGTATGTTGAAATAGGACGATGAAAAAAAAAATATCTGGTGGAAAAAAAATGAAGGGATGTTGCCACCTGGTGGACAAAAAATGAGGAAAGACTGCCACTTAGTAGAAAGGATATTACTAATATCCTTTCTACTAAGTGGCAGTCTTTCCTCATTTTTTACAAGGATCACATAACATTTCTAATATCATATTAGAAATGTTATGTGATCCTTGTAAATTGGGACAGTCGCTAATTAGGCATCGCTCATGTTTAGCCTTACACAGCAGGAGGAATTTGATTTCCTCTATCCTGAAATTATGGTAAAAAAGTGTTTAGCGATATTTTACATTAATTAGAGGATTTACTTTTTTTTTTTTAGCCAAATAACTGCCTTTTTGGTCACCTGGTTTTTTTTTTTTTAAATCACGTTTACAGTATCTGAGTCTACTGAAGATTGGTTTGCTTTAGAAAATAATGGAAGAGAAACAACCTCTATTAGTTAGAGAACATAAGGGTCTGAAGAAATTGTCCAGGTCTTCTAAAATGAATTTACCACTGATTATTTTTGGGGAACCCCTTTAACAAAGAGAAATTAAAGGTTTATGGGTTCTGGTAAGGTGTTCTAATAGTAAGATGTGTTTGTATTTTACAGCAAACCAGCAGCACTCTCATTAAATCCTATACATTTTATTCATCATGAATGCTTAAACAGATGACATTTGACAAATTGCTTTATAAAACACAGGCATACACTGACAATTCCCCACAATTTAAAGGGACAGTAAAATCAAAATTAAAAGGATTGGATAAAACATGCCATTTAAAAAAACTTTCCAATTTACTTCTCTTATCATTATGCTTAGTTCTCTTGGTATCCTTTGTTAAAGAGTAATCCTAGATGAACTCATGAGCGTGCACAACAATATTTACAGCAATGTTATAAATAATTGCAAAACAGGAGAAAATAAAATAGGTGATATGATTCAAATCACCAGCAGCACATCCCCTTAAATTGTATCTGGTCAGCCCCGTCTGCTACAGCCAACGGGTAATCTCCTAGTGTCCGTGTTTGGCCAATCCAGCCATGACCAGCAGTAAACAATAAAATGCTGTAATGCATTTTTAAACATTTTTATTTTTGCATTCCTATGTCTGAAATAGTTTAACCGGAGGTTTGCACAACTATACAGCACCACAGCATATGCTAATTAAAGGGACAGTCTAGCCAAAATTAAACTTTCATGATTAAGATAGGGCATACAATTTTAAACAACTTTCCAATTTACTTTTATCATCAAATTTGCTTTGTTCCCTTGGTATTCTTTGTTGAAAGCTAAACCTAGGTAGTCTCATATTCTATTTTCTAAACCCTCTTATCTCAGTGCAATTTGACAGTTTTTCACAGCTAGACAGTGCTAGTTCATGTGTGCGATATAAATACCATTGTGCTCACTCCCATGGAGTTATTTATGAATCAGCACTGATTGGCTAAAATGCAAGTCTGTCAAACAAACTGAAATAAGGGGGCAGTCTGTAGAAACTTAGATACAAAGTAATCACAGAGGTAAAAAGTATATTAATATAAAAGTGTTGGTCCTGCAAACTGGGGAACGGGTAATAAAGGAATTACCTATCTTTTTAAACAATACAAATTCTGGATCAGACTGGCCCCTTTAAGCCTCTTGCCACACAGATGCAATAATAGCACCAACAACTGATGATGTCATAATGGACATATAGATATTTAGACTTGTTTCCTTTTCATGATGAGTTGATGAGGATGTATTGAGCATAACACCATGTTTTTATTTTGTATGATTTGTATAACTCTGATTGCAATACTGCTAGGCATGGAGATGTTTTCTTCCAGGCTCCTTACCTGTCCTTATGAAAGCTTGGAGGGCATGAAGAGCGACCTAAAGCAGACTGAGAGAGGAATCAATAATGGTTTAGAATACACCACAGAAGCACACAGCTCCCCTCAGAGTTCATCTACACTAAGAAGTCCGACACCGGAGGAACATCCAGGTCAATTTGAAGATGACCATGGCGAGGATTTAATGTAATTTTGAGGTTTCTTTCTACATATACATTTCTGCAATTGCATACATTTATAGATAGGAATAATGTGTATATACAAAATGCACGCGTATACAGCTCATTTGTATGTTCTGTCATCAGTCTATCAAGACTAAACTGTACATTATACAGCTGCTTTCACAATGGCAAATAGTTTAATACTCTAATTTAGGTAGAAAGATTTTAAGAAAATTTGCAATGAAGAAACATCACGCTGTTTATAAATTGCATGCTATCTTTCTATCTATCATGAAAAGTTTGATTTTACTGTGCCTTTAATAAGAATCAGTAACAATTAGTATTACTACCTACAATTAATGATAACTATTTATACATATTACATGTTGTTACTCCTTTGAGGGTAACATAGGTTCAGTTTTGTTTATTTTTCATTAAGTTATTGTAAACACTTTGGTATGGAAGTGTTACGGACAACATACAGTAGGTTGCACTCACAATTACATTTGTTGCTATATCTTGTCCATCTCTGTGGTACTTTTATAAACCCATGATATGAAAAGCAGTAACTTACTCGTCTATCAGAGGTCTTTTAATCAGTGGTTTATAAAGGGACATAAAATAGTAAAAAAAATGCTCTAGTGTGTGAGACCATAGTATTATTGCACTGTTGCTGCCTTGAATATAACTATGGGGTCCGTCATAATCTGGGACATAACTACAGGGATCTCAGAAGTCCCAACTGAAACCAGGCTCACACCTCTAAGGGGCCCATCTTGCCCTGCAATCAGCATTGGGTTTGCTACAGGGGGCCCTGGTAGGGCCCAGGCTCCACTTGCATCACATGCCTGGCCCATCTGTGTGCCTTCCCTGTAAATTAGGGTTTATAGTATAAGGAAAGAGTATGGATTTACATTTACAAATATGGTGGCAGGTTTTTCAAGATGGCCGTCACAGCGTGGCGTACAGAAAAAGTGCCACTATAAGGTAGTGCAAGTGCATATATTCTGGTGCAGACTAACTAACGGGGAAGGATGACTTGCAGTCACAACTAAGCATCTTTTGTTCACATGTGGAGATTGACTCAGCTTCTGTTGCTTTCAAACAGCCAGAAAGGGTACTATTGAATTGGGGGTGGGGGGGGGGGGGGGGGCTCGTCACAGCCTTTGCCCCGGTCATAAACAAATAACTCATTTTCCAAATTCTCTGTTAAAGTTTAATGGGGAATTTTGTAGATTTTTTTTTGCATAAACTTGGATTGTGATGGGCCCCTATTTGTTTAATCCTTGAAAAATTATTTGCATTCTGACATTAAAGGGACATTAAAATATTTGTTTTATATATTTATCAGAAGTGAAAGCAAAGCTAAGAAATCTGCAAATAGCATAATCAGGGCTACATTACAAGTGGCATGCTATTTAGCACTCCCACTCAAGCATAAACATTGCTACATGTAATATTTTTGCGTTTGTTAGTGCGCGTATTAAAAGTTGAAAGCAAGACTTTTGCGTAAGAGAAAACATAAGGGTCAGGAGGGAACCCTACACTACAGAAATTTTAAAAAATAATCATTTAAAAAAAATGATTAATAAAAGTCCTAAACTGCATACTGACAGACTGTGATCAGTGGGCGGGGGAGGGAATAGAGCTGTTTGGAAGGAATCAGGTAGGGACAAGGGGGTGGGAGCAATGTTGTGGTGCTCAGCTACAATTAGCGACCTTCTAATTGTGTATTTGACAGCAAAATAGTGGCATCAAATATACCAAAATGGCCCTATATCAATACCTTGGGTTAAAAAAGAAAATTTATGCTTACCTGATAAATGTATTTCTTTTTTGACACGATGAGTCCACGGATCATCTTAATTACTAATGATATATTCACCTCCTGGTCAGCAGGAGGAGGCAAAGAGCACCCCAGCAGAGCTGTTAAATAGCTCCTCCCTTCCCTCCCACACCAGTCATTCGACCGAAGTTAGTAAGAGAAAGGAAAAGCCAAGGTGCAGAGGTGTCTGAAGTTTACAATAACCCACAACCTGTCTAAAAGAACAGGTCAGACTGT
Source organism: Bombina bombina (assembly GCF_027579735.1). Taxonomy (NCBI): domain Eukaryota; kingdom Metazoa; phylum Chordata; class Amphibia; order Anura; family Bombinatoridae; genus Bombina; species Bombina bombina. The sequence continues at coordinate 1,013,657,387 of NC_069503.1, forward strand.
GGACTCATCTTGTCAAAAAATAAATAAATTTATCAGGTAAGCATAAATTTTCTTTTCTTTCTTAAGACACGATGAGTCCATGGATCATCTTAATTACTAATGGGATTCAATACCCAAGCTAGAGTATACAGATGATACAGGAGGGACAAGACAGGGAACCTAAACGGAAGGCACCGCTGCTTGAAGAACCTCAGCCGAGGCAAAAGTGTCCAATTTGTAGACCTTTGAAAAAGTGTGAAGAGAGGACCAAGTTGCAGCCTTGTAACTTTGTTCCACAGAAGCTTCATTTTTGAACACCCACGAGGAAGCAGCAGCCCTTGTGGAATGAGCTGTAACTCTCTTGGGAGGCTGCTGTCCAGCAGTCTCATATGCAAAACGTATGATACTCTTCAGCCAAAAAGAAAGAGAAGTAGCCATAGCTTTCTGTCCCTGATTAATGTTCCGATCAGAAACCGCCTTAGGAAGAAATCCTAATTTAGTACGTAAAACTACCTTATCTGAATGGAAAATAAGATAAGGAGACTCATACTGCAATGCTGAGAGCTCTGACATGACACTCTCCGAGCAGAAGAAATAGCAACCAGAAATAAAACTTTACAAGATAACAACTTAATATCTAAGGAATGCATAGACTCAAACGGAGCCCCTTGAAGAACTTTGAGAACCAAATTAAGACTCCATGGAGGAGTAACTGGTTTGAACACAGGAATGATCCTGACCAAGGCCTGACAGAACGATTGTACATCTGGAACATCCGCCAGACGTTTGTGTAACAAAATAGATAAGGCCGAGATTTGCCCCTTTAGTGAACTCGTCGATAAACCTTTCTCCAAACCCTCTTGGAGAAAAGACAAAATTCTAGGAATCCTAACTCTACTCCATGAGTAGCCCTTGGATTCACACCAATAGAGATATTTATGCCAAATCTTATGGTAAATCCTTCTAGTAACAGGGTTACGAGCCTGAATCATGGTCTCTATAACAGAGTCAGAAAATCCCAGCTTGGATAAAATTAAGCGTTCAATCTCCAAGCAGTCAGCTTCAGAGAAACTAGATTTGGGTGAATGAAGGGCCCCTGAATCAGAAGGTCCTTCCTCAACGGAAGTCTCCAAGGTGGTAGAGACATCATCTCCACCAGATCTGCATACCAAATCCTGCGAGGCCACGCCGGTGCTATGAGGATCACCAAGGCCCTTTCCTGTTTGATTCGAGCAATTACTTGAGGAAGAAGAGTAAACGGAGGAAACAGGTATGCTAGATTGAAGGTCCAAGGGGCCGCCAGAGCATCTATCAGTTCTACCTGGGGGTCCCTGGATCTCGACCCGTATCTTGGGAGCTTGGCATTCTGTCGCAATGTCATGAGATCTAATTCCGGTTGACCCCACTTGAGAATCAGGCTGGAGAACAATTCTGAATGGAGTTCACACTCCCCAGATGAAAGTCTGCCTGCTCAGAAAATCCGCCTCCCAGTTGTCCACCCCTGGGATGTGGATCACCGACAGACAGCAAGAGTGGGCCTCCGCCCGCTGAATTATTTTGGATACCTCTGTCATCGCCAAGGAACTCCTTGATCCTCACTGATGATTGATGTAGGCCACTGACGTTATGTTGTCCAACTGGAACCTGATAAACTGTACCGAGGCTAACTGGGGTCAGGGCAGAAGAGCATTGTAGATCGCTCTCAGTTCCAGAATGTTTATGGGTAGAACAGACTCTGACCGAGTCTATGTTCCCTGAGCCTTTAGAGAGCCCCATACTGCTCTCCACCCTAGAAGGCTGACATCTGTTGTCACAATCACCCAAGATGGTCTGTGAAAGCAGGTTACCTGGGAGAGATGATCCACAGACAACCACCATTGTAGAGAATCCCTTATCTCCTGCTCCAGAAGTAATCGAGGAGACAAGTCTGCATAATCTCCGTTCCATTGCCTCAGCATGTTTAACTGAAGAGGTCTGAGATGGAAGCGAGCAAACGGGATGATGTCCATTGTCACCACCATCAACCAGATTAACTCCATGCACTGAGCCACTGACGGCCGAGGAGTGGACTGAAGGGCTAGACAAGTATCGGTAATCTTTAATTTCCTGACTTCTGTCAGGAAAATCTTCATAGACAGGGAGTCTGTTATGGTTCCTAAGAAAGTTACCCTTGTATTTGGAACTATGGAACTCTTTACCTTCCATCCGTGAGATCGTAGGAAGGATAACACCAAGTCTGAAAGGAAGAGCCACAAACTGGAAGTGTTTGTCCAAAAAGGCAAACCGTAAGAACTTGTGATGATCCCTGTGAATGGGAACATGTAGATATGCGTCCTTTAAATCTACTGTTGTCATAAATTGACCCTCTTGGATCAATGGGAGAATGGAACAGATTGTTTCCATCTTGAAGAATGGTACCCTGAGAAATTTGTTTAGACTCTTGAGGTCTAAAATTGGCCTGAAGGTTACCTCTTTTTTGGGAACCACGAACAGATTGGAATAAAACCCCAGACCTTGTTCCTGAATTGGAATGGGAACAATCACTCCCAGGGTGGAGAGGTCTCTTACACAGTGTAAGAACGCCTCTTTCTTTGTCTGGTCTGCAGATAATCTTGAAAGTAGGAATCTGCCTCTGGGAGGAAAAACTTTGAACTCCAGTTTGTATCCCTGAGACACTATTTCTATTGCCCAGGGATCCTGAACATCCCGAACCCAGGCTCGAACAAAGAAGGAAAGTCTGCCCCCTACCAGATCTGGTCCCGGATCGGGGGCATATCCTTCATGCTGTTTTGGAATCACTAACAGGCTTCTTCCATGTAGGCTTAGATTGTTCCTGCTTAGAGGAGGAAGAGGAAGAATTTCCTTTGAAATTTCGAAAGGAACGAAAATTACTCTGTCGTCCTTTTTGTTTATTTCTCTTATCTTGAGGGAGAGGATGACCCTTACCTCCCGTGATATCAGAGATAATCTCCTTCAGATCAGGTCCAAACAAGGTCTTCCCCTTGTAAGGAATAGCTAGAAGTTTAGACTTAGATGACACATCCGCAGACCAAGGCTTTAACCATAAGGCTCTGCGAGCTAGAATAGAGAAACTCGAGATCTTAGCTCCCAATTTAATAACTTGAAGGGAAGTGTCCGAAATAAATGCACTAGCTAGTTTAAGAGCTTTTATCCTATCTTGGATCTCATCCAAAGAAGTTTCTGTCCTGAGGGCCTTAGACAGTGCATCAAACCAATATGCCGCCGCACTAGTGACAGTGGCAATGCACACAGCCGGTTGCCACTGCAGACCCTGGTGTACATAAATCTTCTTGAGTAACCCCTCTAACTTCTTATCCATAGGATCCTTGAAAGCACAACTATTCTCTATGGGAATAGTAGTTCTCTTAGCTAAGGTGGAATCGACTCCTTCTACCTTAGGAACAGTTTGCCAAGCCTCTTTAACAGAATCGGCTATTGGAAACATCTTCTTAAATATAGGAGAGGGAGAGAAAGGAATGCCCGGTCTCTCCCATTCCTTAGCAATGATTTCAGTGGCTCTTTTAGGAACTGGAAATACATCCGTGAAGGAAGGAACCTCAAAATATCTGTCCAGTTTACTAGACAACCACTGTGGAGTCGCTATCATCCAAGGTAATTAACACCTCCCTGAGTAATAGGTGAAGGTGATCAAGTTTAAATCTGAAAGATACAACCTCCGAGTCCGTCAAAGGTAATAGATCTTCTGAATCTGAGATTTCTCCTTCAGAAGATACTGCGGTATGCTCTTCTTCAGGTGGTTGGGAGGATACCTCCAAAATTGCCACAATTGCATCAGAAACCTCGCTTACTGCAGGATTGGCTTTGCTCTTGCATTTGCCCTGCAACATTGGAAAAGCAGACAAAGCATCAGAAATATTAGAAGACATGAGAGAGGCTATGTCTTGTAACGAAATCCCAGAAGGGTCTATAGCTGAAGCGCAGGGCACTGTTTGTGGGGGTGGTAGATTTTGGGATGCTTGGGGAGACAGCTGCGGCATATATTGACCCTCATCAGAAGACTCTTGGACAACATCTGCCTTAGAGGAGACTGCCTCTGAAAAAATCTTGTCCCTATAACACACAGTCCTTTCAATACATGAAGGACAGAAAGGAATTGGTGGTTCCATGTTGGCGTCAAAACACAAAGCGCAAGTGACATCTTGCATGCCCCCTTGGTCCATACTTGTTCACAATTTGTCAAAAAGTAAAGAAAAATCTTCAAAAGTATTGGCAAATAAGAATTATAAAAACCGTTACTGTCTCTTTAAATACAAATGGTTATCTTTTTTACTGCAGATTGTCAGATTCAGAAACTATTTCCCTTTTATCTACTATAAATCGTTTATTATACAAACAATCAACCTCTGCACCTCAGCACTCTGCTGAAGTGCTCCAACTTGACTGACGATCAACTAGATTTCCTCAGATGATCTGTATTGTTCTCAAGCAACAACGATACTCTGTGCCAGAACGGAAATACCGTCTCTGTACTAGCAACGCATGAATACTGTCACCATGCGGCTCTAGGACAGACCGATAAATCCCTTCCTGGATGTCGCACTGAATCCTCTCAGTAACAGAAGCGCTATGCAAGTGGCGCGCAAAAACAGGAAGGACCGCCCATCGTGGGTGTAAATTAAGCCATTCTATTGCAATGCATTGAATAGAAAGTGAAACCACCAGAACCCATTCCGGAACCCATTTGTTTAGCAGCTTAACTCCAGCCCCAGTGCCTGCTACTTAACACTGCCCAAATACTTTCTCATCATGAAAGAATTAAATGTCCCAACATAAAGCGCAATTTTCCTCCAGAGCCCCTTATGTTCAGTGTGTGCTAAATGATATTCTGAGTCTCCTTGTGCCCCAGAATTTTAAATTATCACTTACCTTAGCTGCCTGGCAGCAAGACAGCTCTCAGGATTGAGAGGCCCTCTCCCTCACATCGACCTGAGGATAATAAAATGCTGAGTCAATAATCACCTCAGACTGAAGGATATAGGGCAGCAAGAAATATGGTAAGCGCAGTGAGAATTATGTCCCACAAGTTCCCATTGCTCTAAAGCCACCAAGGCTCTACTGAAGAGACTGATATGGACTACGGCTACACCCTAGTACAAAGCAATACATCTTGCACTGCTTCAAAAATTAATAAACTCTTGATTGAAGAATCTATACTAACACCTCACTTTACCTCTTCCTATCACTAACGTAGGCAAAGAGAAAGACTGGAATGGAATGGAAGGGAAGGGAGGAGCTATTTAACAGCTCTGCTGTGGTGCTCTTTGCCTCCTCCTGCTGACCAGGAGGTGAATATCCCATTAGTAATTAAGATGATCCGTGGACTCATTGTGTCTTAATAAAGAAATATATATAGCTTTCATAGGTAAATAAAAAAAATAAAAAACAATGGCCTAGATTTAGAGTTTGGCGGTAGCCGTGAAAACCAGCGTTAGAGGCTCCTAACGCTGGTTTTAGGCTACTGCCGGTATTTGGAGTCAGTCAGGAAAGGGTCTAACGCTCACTTTGCAGCCGCGACTTTTCCATACCGCAGATCCCCTTACGTCAATTGCGTATCCTATCTTTTCAATGGGATCTTTCTAACTCCGGTATTTAGAGTTGTGTCTGAAGTGAGCGTTAGAATTCTAACGACAAAACTCCAGCCGCAGAAAAAAATCAGTAGTTAAGAGCTTTCTGGGCTAACGCCGGTTCATAAAGCTCTTAGCTACTGTGCTCTAAAGTACACTAACACCCATAAACTACCTATGTACCCCTAAACCGAGGTCCCCCCACATCGCCGCCACTCTATTACATTTTTTTAACCCCTAATCTGCCGACCGCCACCTACGTTATACTTATGTACCCCTAATCTGCTGCCCCTAACACCGCCGACCCCTATATTATATTTATTAACCCCTAACCTGCCCCCCACAACGTCGCCGCCAGCTACCTACAATAATTAACCCCTAATCTGCCGACCGCAAAGAGCCGCTACCTACGTTATCCTTATGTACCCCTAATCTGCTGCCCCTAACACCGCCGACCCCTATATTATATTTATTAACCCCTAATCTGCCCCCCTCCACGTCGCCTCCACCTGCCTACACTTATTAACCCCTAATCTGCCGAGCGAACCGCACCGCTACTATAATACAGTTATTAACCCCTAATCCGCCTCACTCCCGCCTCAATAACCTTATAATAAATAGTATTAACCCCTAATCTGCCCTCCCTAACATCGCCGACACCTAACTTCAAGTATTAACCCCTAATCTGCCGACTGGAGCTCATCGCTATTCTAATAAATGTATTAACCCCTAAAGCTAAATCTAACCCTAACACTAACACCCCCCTAAATTAAAAATAATTTAAAACTAACGAAATAAATTAACTCTTATTAAATAAATTATTCCTATTTAAAGCTAAATACTTACCTGTAAAATAAATCCTAATATAGCTACAATATAAATTATAATTATATTATAGCTATTTTAGGATTTATATTTATTTTACAGGTAACTTTGTATTTATTTTAACCAGGTACAATAGCTATTAAATAGTTAAGAACTATTTAATAGCTAAAATAGTTAAAATAATTACAAAATTACCTGTAAAATAAATCCTAACCTAATTTACAATTAAACCTAACACTACACTATCAATAAATTAATTAAATAAAATACCTACAATTATCTACAATTAAACCTAACACTACACTATCAATAAATTAATTAAATACAATTCCTACAAATAAATACAATTAAATTAACTAAAGTACAAAAAATAAAAAAGAACTAAGTTACAAAAAAATAAAAAAATATTTACAAACATTAGATAAAAATTACAACAATTTTAAACTAATTACACCTACTCTAAGCCCCCTAATAAAATAACAAAGACCCCCAAAATAAAAAAATGCCCTACCCTATTCTAAATTACAAAAGTTCAAAGCTCTTTTACCTTACCAGCCCTGAACAGGGCCCTTTGTGGGGCATGCCCCAAAGAATTCAGCTCTTTTGCCTGTAAAAAAAACACATACAATACCCCCCCAACATTACAACCCACCACCCACATACCCCTAATCTAACCCAAACCCCCCTTAAATAAACCTAACACTAAGCCCCTGAAGATCTTCCTACCTTGTGTTCACCTCGCCGGGTTCACCGATCGGTCCAGAAGAGGGTCCGAAGTCTTGATCCAAGCCCAAGCGGGGGGCTGAAGAGTGACGTCCATCCTCGGGCTGAAGTCTGGATCCAAGCGGCGGCTGAAGAAATACATCATTGGGATGAAGTCGGAAGTCCATCATCGGGATGAAGTCTTCTATCAAGCCGCATCTTCAATCTTCTTTCTTCCGGAGCGGAGCGGAGCCATCTTCTTCCCAGCGGACGCGGATCCAAGCTCTTCAAGCGACGCCTACTAGCCAAATGACGGTTCCTTTAAGGGACGTCATCCAAGATGGCGTCCCTCGAATTCCGATTGGCTGATAGGATTCTATCAGCCAATCGGAATTAAGGTAGGAAAATTCTGATTGGCTGATGGAATCAGCCAATCAGAATCAAGTTCAATCCGATTGGCTGATCCGATCAGCCAATCAGATTGAGCTCGCATTCTATTGGCTGATCGGAACAGCCAATAGAATGCGAGCTCAATCTGATTGGCTGATTGGATCAGCCAATCGGATTGAACTTGATTCTGATTGGCTGATTCCATCAGCCAATCAGAATTTTCCTACCTTAATTCTGATTGTCTGATAGAATACTATCAGCCAATCGGAATTCGAAGGACACCATCTTGGATGACATCCCTTAAAGGAACCGTCATTTGGCTAGTAGGCGTTGTTTGAAGAGGTTGGATCCGCGTCCGCTGGGAAGAAGATGGCTCCGCTCTGCTCCGGAAGAAAGAAGATTGAAGATGCGGCTTGATAGAAGACTTCATCCCGATGATGGACTTCCGACTTCATCCCGATGATGGATTTCTTCAGCCGCCGCTTGGATCCAGACTTCAGCCCGAGGATGGACGTCACTCTTCAGCCCCCCGCTTGGGCTTGGATCAAGACTTCGGACCCTCTTCTGGACCGATCGGTGAACCCGGCGAGGTGAACACAAGGTAGGAAGATCTTCAGGGGCTTAGTGTTAGGTTTATTGAAGGGGGGTTTGGGTTAGATTAGGGGTATGTGGGTGGTGGGTTGTAATGTTGGGGGGGTATTGTATGTGTTTTTTTACAGGCAAAAGAGCTGAATTCTTTGGGGCATGCCCCGCAAAGGGCCCTGTTCAGGGCTGGTAAGGTAAAAGAGCTTTGAACTTTTGTAATTTAGAATAGGGTAGGGCATTTTTTTATTTTGGGGGTTATTTTATTAGGGGGCTTAGAGTAGGTGTAATTAGTTTAAAATTGTTGTAATTTTTTTCTAATGTTTGTAAATATTTTTTTATTTTTTGTAACTTAGTTCTTTTTTATTTTTTGTACTTTAGTTAGTTTATTTAATTGTATTTATTTGTAGGAATTTTATTTAATTTATTTATTGATAGTGTAGTGTTAGGTTTAATTGTAACTTAGGTTAGGATTTATTTTACAGGTAATTTTGTAATTATTTTAACTATTTTAGCTATTAAATAGTTCTTAACTATTTAATAGCTATTGTACCTGGTTAAAATAAATACAAAGTTACCTGTAAAATAAATATAAATCCTAAAATAGCTATAATATAATTATAATTTATATTGTAGCTATATTAGGGTTTATTTTACAGGTAAGTATTTAGCTTTAAATAGGATTAATTTATTTAATAAGAGTTAATTTATTTCGTTAGATTTAAATTATATTTAATTTAGGGGGTGTTAGGGTTAAAGTTAGACTTAGCTTTAGGGGTTAATAAATTTATTAGAGTAGCGGTGAGCTCCTGTCGGCAGATTAGGGGTTAATACTTGAAGTTAGGTGTCGGCAATGTTAGGGAGGGCAGATTAGGGGTTAATACTATTTATTATAGGGTTATTGAGGCGGGAGTGAGGCGGATTAGGGGTTAATACATTTATTATAGTAGCGCTCAGGTCCGGTCGGTAGATTAGGGGTTAATAAGTGTAGTTAGGTGGAGGCGACATTGGGGGCGGCAGATTAGGGGTTAATAAATATAATATAGGGGTCGGCGATGTTAGAGCAGCAGATTAGGGGTACATAGGGATAATGTAAGTGGCGGGGGTGTACGGAGCGGCAGATTAGGGGTTAAAAATAATATGCAGGGGTCAGCGATAGCGGGGGTGGCAGATTAGGGGTTAATAAGTGTAAGGTTAGGGGTGTTTAGACTCGTGGTACATGTTAGAGTGTTAGGTGCAGACGTAGGAAGTGTTTCCCCATAGGAAACAATGGGGCTGCGTTAGGAGCTGAACGCGGCTTTTTTGCAGGTGTTAGGTTTTTTTTCAGCTCAAACAGCCCCATTGTTTTCTATGGGGGAATCGTGCACGAGCACGTTTTTGAAGCTGGCCGCGTCCGTAAGCAACTCTGGTATCGAGAGTTGCAGTGGCGGTAAATATGCCTGTACGCTCCCTTTTTGGAGCCTAACGCAGCCATTCTGTGAACTCTCATTACCAGAGGTATTTAAAAGGTGCGGCCAGAAAAAAGCCACCGTTAGCTACGCGGGTCGTTACCGACAAAACTCTAAATCTAGCCGTTAGGCTCTATTTCTGTTTAAAATGGAGTGATAGCAAAAATGATAAAAACATTCTCTGGTACTTTGGGCAAGTTTTTTTCTGAAACTCTATTTTTACTGTATGATAGGTTTTCAGCCTATTACGGATTCATCTATCCTAACATATCAAACTTACAGACATAAATAGTAACCTGTTGCTTTTATCTGAAACCTGCTGATTTTAGAGAATAATTAAAAATAACAGGAGATCTTAAATATTTTATTGCCAAATTGTAACTAAAACAAAATTCCAACAGTTTTCTTATAAAAAAACATTATTTGAGCCCTAGCTAACTGTGTCATAGTTACACTTGGGAGTCACATCCATTGCAGCTCTTGAGCTGAACACAGCCAGTGGTGGTTTGTGTAACTGCTACTCCTGATTAGACATGTGCATTTTGTTTCGGCTAAATTAAGTTTTCGGCCGAATTTTGACCGATTCGGAGATTCAAATGCATCCCGAATAATTCCGAAAATGAATAAATCAGTTTCCGAATTTTCTGATCCATATTTGGAATTTTTCATTGTTCTAAACTAAACCGCAGTTCCCCGACATCGCCAACACTAACTAAATCACTAAACAAAGCTATTAACCCCTAAACTGTCGTTCCTTGACATCGCCGACACCAACTAAATCACTAAATAAAGCTAATAACCCCTAAACCGCCGTCCCTGTAATAATCGTGGGATATTTCTCTATCAGACCAAACTTGGCCAGTTGTCTTCTTATCCCAGCGTCAAGTGGAATGATAGGAAATATACCAGAACAAAATGAGTATAGGAAGTGAGGTAAGCAGTACTCAAAACAGACAGGGTAGTTCTTCACGGCAATAAGATGAATGCAGAGAAAGGTCAAGACAGGCAGAGTCCGGCAAAACAGTATACCAGTTCAAGGGTAAACCAATAGAGTGGTCAGGCAGGCAGAGTTCAGCAATGGTAAGGCAATCCAGTAATTTAAGGGTTAAGCAGGCAGAGTGGTCAGACAAGCAGAGTTCAGTAACAATGTAGCAATCCAGCAGTTTAAGGGTAAGGCAATGGTGTGCTAGATAGAGGCGCTTGTTCTTTGTTGTTCCGTGTGAACTTCTTTTCTTTAACTTTCTCCCTCAGTTGTCCTCTGTTTCTAGGTTGCAAGGAACAATTGCTGAGGCATCGTTTTTGTGAGCCGGATATCGAGAATATTTACTGTGAGTAGATATACACATTATATCATATGATTACAGCTTGATGCCTCAGCAATTGTTCCTTGCAACCTAGAAACAGAGGACAACTGAGGGAGAAAGTTAAAGAAAAGAAGTTCACACGGAACAACAAAGAACCAGCGCCTCTATCTAGCACACCACGTTCATTCACACAGTGTTTGGGAGAGACTGTGAGACGGCTGCGGTTCTAAATTGTTAAGGAAAGTATTCACCCATATTGTACACCTATTGTATATTGTCTAAGGGTAAGGCAAGCAGAGTGATCAGACAAGCAGAGTTCAGTAACAATGTAGCAATCCAGCTGTTTAAGGGTAAGGCAAGCAGAGTGGTCAAACAGGCAGAGTTCAATAACGATATAACAATCCAGCAGTTTAAGAATACAGCATCCAGGAGCACACACGGGAACATCTGTACTTGGGCCCAGAAGATAGTGAATGAGGAACTTACATAGGTGCAGGATTCGCACCACAGGAGATCCGGACCGGCTTCAGAGGATAGGGCGTGCGGCGATGACGTCATCGCCGCGCCTGAAGCAGGCAATGGCCATGGCAACAGAACAGAGGCGGGAAACCCAGGAACGCGTGACATAGCCCCCCACTCAAGGGTTCCCTCCGGGAACCAGAGCCGGCTTCATAAGATGAGCAGCATGGAATCTGGAGACCAAAGATGGAGCATGCACATCACGGGCTGGGATCCAGGAATGATCCACCACAGTGTAACCCCCTCCAATGCACAAGGTATTGCAGTTGCCTGCGTCTGTATCTGGAATCCAGGATCTTAGCAACCTCATACTCAGGCTCACCATGAATAAAGCGTAGAGGAGGTCTGAGTCAAGTATACCTGTTCTTGATGTAGGGCTTTTAGAGAGATGTTAAAGACTGTGTGTATGCCAGGGTTCTGGACAAGGCCACTTTGAAGGCAACAGGAGACAGTCTTTTAAGGACTTTGTAAGGGCCGATATACCTAGGTCCTAATTTCTGACAGGGTTGACGTAGACGAACATGTCGAGTAGAGACCCAGACACATTCAGCTACCGAAAAGGCATCAACAGTAGCTTGATGATGATAAGTAAACCTCTTGTATCTGGAGACAACTGAACGTAACTGAGAGCAAATACATTGCCAATGAGTAGTGAGGTTAGTAAAGCGTCGGCCTGCAGCAGGAACCCCTGTAGACTGAGTGGAAAGAGGAAAGACACAAGGTTGGTAGCCTGCTGCAGCTTTAAATGGAGAACATTGTAGAGAAGAGTGCCAGTGAGTGTTCTTTGCCAGCTCAGCTTGGGGCAACAATCCAGACCAATTGGTATGAAGAGAATTAACATAGGCTTTGAGATCTTGATTCTCTCTCTCTGTCAGCCCATTAGTCTGGGGATGGTAGCCAGAAGACAAGGAAACAGTGGTTCCAATCAATTTGCAAAAAGCTTTCCAAAAGGTAGAGACAAATTGAGGACCTCTGTCAGAAACAATATTTACGGGAATGCCATGAAGTCATACCACATGTAACAGAAAAAGAGACAATAATTCTTGGGCAGATGGTAACTTGTTTAAGGGTATTAAATGAGCAAGTCTGGAGAATCGATCCACCACAACCCAGATAACCGTATGATGATCAGAAGGAGGGAGGTCTACAACAAAATCCATTGTTATGTGTGTCCAAGGTTGTTTGGGAATGAACAACAGTTGGAGTAAGCCATGAGGCAAGGATCGGGGAGTTTTATTGGCAGCACAAGACATGCAGGCTTTTACATAATCCTGAGAGTTGGACTTCATGGTAGGCCACCATATATGTTGGGAAAGAAGCTTAAAGGTTCTTGTCAAACCAGGATGTCCCGATAGTTTGCTGTCATGAGCCCAGGATAGCACAGGGGTGCGTAGGTTCGGAGGTACAAAGAAAATATCAGGAGCCACTGGCTTCAGGAGGTTTTCTAGACTGGGCACGTTGCAGTCTTTGAAGTAGAGAGGTGTTAAGTTGAGCAACTACACAGGAGGGGGGTATGATGTGTTCATTAGGAGCTTCAGAAGAGTCACTAGACTGAGGAAACTGACGGGAAAGGGCATCAGCCTTTTTATTCATGGTCCCAGGAAGATAAGACACTACAAAGTTAAAAAAGGAAAAGAACAGGGCCCATCTTGCAATCTCAAGGATTGAGTCAATGAGCAAATCTCTAGGTACGTCAGATTCTTGTGGTCAGTAAGAATCTGAATGGGGTTTGCAGTACCCTTTCGCCAATGACGCCATTCAGTCAAAGCCGTCTTAATGGCTAAGAGTTCACGATTACCCACATCGTAATTCCTCTCTGCAGGAGTAAAGCATTTGGGGAAAAAGGCTACAGGGTTCAACTTGGAGGTTAAAGGATCCCTTTGGGTTAAGACTGCTCCAGCTCCTATCTCAGATGCGTCAACCTCTAAAGTGAACTGCAGGTTAGGATCAGGGTGGCAGAGCACAGGAGCAGAACAAAAGACTTTTTTCAGATGAGAGAAGGCATACATGGCTTCAGGAGACCAATTCTTGCAGTCTCTATTCCGTTTTGTCAGCTCAGTGAGTGGAGCAACTATTTGGAAGAAGTTCTTTATAAACTTGCGGTAATAATTGGAGAACCCCAAGAATTTCTGTAGTTCCTTTAATGAGGTGGGTTGAGGCCATTCCAGAACTGTGGTTAGCTTAGAAAGATCCATGGCAAAACCCTCCTTCGAGATGACATAGCCAAGGAACTGGACTTGATCAAACTCACATTTCTCCAGTTTGGCTGGCAAAGAAGTACCCTTGCTCCTCAAGGGTAGAGGAAAATAAAAGGATGTCATCTAGATAGACGATGACAGTGTGATTGAGGAGGTTATGGAAGACATTGTTGACAAATGCTGGGAAGACAGCAGGGGCATTACACAGCCCAAAGGCATTACGAGGTATGTATAATGCCCTGATCTCGTGTTGAAGGCAGTCTTCCATTCATGCCCTAGGAAGATACAAATAAGATTGTACACCCCACGTAGGTCCAACTTAGTGAAATATTGAGCATTTTGGAGCGAATCGTAAAGTTCAGTGATCAAAGGAATAGGATAGGGATTCTTGATAGTGATGTTGTTTAGGGCTCTGTAGTCAATACAGGGTCTGAGCCCACCATCATTTTTACTGACAAAAAAGAAGCCAGCCCCGGCAGTAGAAGAGGAAGGGTGAATAAAACCTTTAGCTTGGTTCTCTTGGATATATTCTTCCATGGCCTTGGTTTCAGCTTTGGAAAGTGGATACGTCCTCCCTTTAGGAAGTGGGGCTCCAGGAAAGAGGTCAATTTTGCAGTCTTACGGATGGTGGGGTGGCAGCACATCAGCTGCTTTCTTTTCAAACACATCTGTAAAATCTGCATATACTGAGGGAAGGCTTGAAGGAGTTTGTAGACTGGCTATGGAGATGTGGTGCAGTGGTTAACCTTAGCCAGGCAAGAGTGGAAGCAGGATGTACCCCAGGAGGCCAACTGATCCTCAGTCCTGTCGAACTGTGGATTATGTATATGAGGCCAAGGGAGACCAAGGATGACAGGTTGTGCTGGAGAATGAATGACATCGAACTGCAGCAGTTTGGTATGAAGGACTCCCACAGTCATGGTTAGGGGTGCTGATTCTAAATGGATTAAGCCTGATCCAAGGGGAGTGCCATCCAGAGTATTTATTTTAAGACATTGTTTTTGTCTGCAGAAGAGGCAACCTTGCCTGAATCATAAAACCGTGAACAAGAAAATTTCCTGAATCAATAAAGGCTTGAGCGAGGACAGAATTCTGAAGAAAGGTAAGGGTAACAGGTACTAGGAACCGAGAAGGGTGAGGGGATTTAGTAGTGACCACGCTTAGAGGTACCCATGGTTTTATCCTCTAAGCATTGACTTTTCCCGGCAGAATATAACAATTCTTAAGTTGGTGTGAGTTAGAACCACAATAGAAACACAGTCTCAATCTCCTTCTTCTCTGTCTTTAATATTCTGTGGGCTTGAGGGAGGAGAGATCCATGGGTTCCTCTATAGAGATAACTGGAGGTGCTGAAGAGGTAGAGGATATTCTAGAGACCGGATAAGTAGTAGGGCGAGAGGGAAGGGTTCTACGAGTTCTGTCTCTCTCAGCTTGTCTCTCCTGAAAGTGAGAATCTAGACTGATAGAAAGTGTTATGAATTCAGGGAAGAAGGAACATCACGATAAGTAAGCTCGTCCTTGATGCGCTCATGCAAACCTCTCCTAAAGGCCGCCTTGAGAGCACTGCCATCCCAACTGGTCTCAAGTGCCAAGGTATGAAACTTGATGGCGTATTGTGCCACAGATCTATTGCTCTGGCGGAGATCCAAAAGAGAGTACTCTGCAGCAAAAGCGTGGCCGGAGGTCCCAAATACAGAAGAAAATGCAGAAATGAAGGCATTAGCATCATTCAGGAGTTGAGCGCTCTGTTCCAAAAGGGGAAAGACCCAGGGCCTTGTATTTCAATAAAGAAATGATAAAAGTGACTTTTGACTGATGAGACTGGAAGGTGTGAGGATCATTGCGACAGTGCAGCCTGCACTGGTTGAGAAAACCCCTACAGTCGGTAGTACCATCATACTTGTCAGGTAATGGTATCCGGGGTATACTTCCAGAAGCAGGGGAAGAAGCTGCAGCACTAGCAGCAGGGATCGGCTGTGTAACAACAGGAGCAGCGTTCTTTTCTGCAACCAGTGAGGAGAGCATAGCCATTATAGCCTCTAGTTTAGAATTCACACTTTGCAAGTGCATGGTATGACTTCCCAGCATCTTTCCATGAAGAGTGACTGCCCTTGCTACCTCATTTGGATCCATGGCCCAAGTATAATGTAATGCTTGTGGGATATTTCTCTATCAGACCAAACTTGGCCAGTAGTCTTCTTATCCCGGCGTCAAGTGTATACTAGAACAAAGTGAGTATAGGAAATGAGTTAAGCAGTACTCATGGCAGACAGGGTAGTTTTTCACTGCAATAAGATGAAGGCAGAGAAAGGTCAAAACAGGCAGAGTCTGGCAACAGGAAGGCAATCCAGCAGTAAAGCAGTTCAAGGATAAACCAAAAGAATGGTCAGGAACAGGCATGTATCAGCAACAAAGGAAATCCAACAGTAAGAGTTCAAGGGTAAACCAATAGAATGGCAGGCAGAGTTCAGCAATGGTAAGGCAATCCAGTAATTTAAGGGTTAAGCAGGCAGAGTGGTCAGACAAGCAGAGTTCAGTAACACTGTAGCAATCCAGTAGTTTAAGAGTAAGGCAAGCAGAGTGGTCAGACAGGCATAGTTTAATAACGATATAACAATCCAGCAGTTTAAAGAATACAGCACCCAGGAGCACACACAGGAACACCTATACTTGGGCCCAGAAGATTGTGAATGAGGAACTTACATAGGTGCAGGATTTGTGCCACAGGAGATCCGGACCGGCTTCAGAGGATAGGGCGTGCGGCGATGACGTCATCGCCGGCGCCTGAAGCAACCGCCACATCCATGGCAACGGAACAGCGGTGGCAAACCCAGGAACGGCGTGACACTAACTAAACATATTAAACCCTAAACCGCAGTTCCCTGACATCGCCAACACTAACTAAACCTGTTAACCCCTGAACCGCCATTTAAAAACATTGCCAACACAAACTAAACCTATTAACCCCTAAACTGAAGTTCCCAAACATCGACAACACTAACTAAACCTATTAACCCCTAAACCGCTGTTCCCAAACATCAACAACACTAACTAAACCTATTAACCCCTAAAATGCCGGGCCCCACATCGCCAACTCTAACTGAAACACTAAATAAACCTATTAACCCCTAAACGGCCGTTCCCAAACATCGCCAACACATACTAAACCTATTAACCCCTAAACCGCTGTTCCCAAACATCAACAACACTAACTAAACCTATTAACTCCTAAACCACCGACCCCCACATCGCAACAACCTAAATTAAACTATTAACTCCTAAACCTAACATCCCCTAACTTTAACATAATTAAAATAGACCTAAATTAAAGTTACAATTATTAACTAACTACCTATTTAAAAATAAATACAAACTTACCTGTGAAATAAAAATAAAACCTAAGCTAGCTACAACATAACTATTTACTAACTACCTAGTTAAAATAAATACAAACTTACCTGTAAAATAAAAATAAAACCCAAGCTTAAACTAATAAAACCTAACATTACTAAAAATAAAAAACCTAACATTACTAAAAAATTAAAACTACAATTACAAAAAATAATAAACACTAACATTACAAAAAATAAAAAAACTACCATTACAAAAAATAGCAAACGAAATTATTCAAAATAATAAAAATTATTTCTATTCTAATACCCCGTTTAAAAAAAAAAAAAAAAAAAACACCCCCCAAAAAAACAAAAAACCCTAATCTATAATAAACTACCAAGGGCCCTAGATACTCAAAAGTCTGCTGGCCCCCCTCACCAAAGTTTAAGGCCTTTTTCGGCAATAATATTATTTGCTCATAGATTAATGTGATTTTTTTTCATAGTATTTCCAAACTAAATGCAATAACTAACCGAATAAATTAAAGGTTCAGAGTTACCTCTAAACTGTAAGCTCCATGGGCACTTTCTTATTATACCCCCTAGAATGTAAGCTCCTTGGGCAAAATGTCCCATTATATACCTGTATAATACTTCTAAAATAACTTTGAGCTCATTATAAATATATCCATAAAAAATGTGCTGCCCCCTTCAATCTGCTGCCCTAGACACGTGCCTTGTTTGCCTAGGCCACAATACGCCCCTGCTAGGGTCAGTAATGGAAAAATGACATACTCTAACAAATTACATGATGATGCCATTTAAAATGCAAAATGAATTCATATAGAGATGCAGACCCAGGGAAAGAATATCTAATTGACTCCCTAATCTCCCTGGTTACAATATTTCCTTTTGCATGATTAATTGTTTTAAAGGGACATTATACCCAAAGTTGAAGCACTTGAAAGTGTTGTAGCATAGCTGTAAAAAGCTGACTAGAAAATATCACCTGAACATCTCGATGTAACTAAGGAAGATATTTACCTCAAAGTATTCACACCCCACTGAAAGAGACTTTAAGCAGCCAATCAGAATGCTAGTCCCAGGACTTGCAAGGGAGTGTGCATCTGGGGACTTGCAAGGGAGTGTGCATCTGGCATGAGCAGGCACAGTCATATTATTTTCCTATTCAGTTTAACAAAGTTTACTATGAAATCTCAAAGCAATGCATAACCTCAGCACTGCTAATGCTGATTGGCTATTTTTTGTTGTTCAGCAGCTGAAGCAAAAAAACAAAAATATATTGCTGCACTCTGAAAAAATTAAAAAAGTATTGCCTTTTTTAAACAACCATTAACAATATATGAAGGACAGAAGCCACATCTTACACGTTTCGCACCTATACATGTTGCTTACTCATAGATAACATCGATAACTGAACACTAAACCACCAATCACCATACATTGTAAAAATTTAAAGACAAAGGGGCCGATTTATTAAAGTGCGATGTAGTGTATCATGTCTGCCGCACATCGATAAATGCAGACAGCATACACTGTCGGCATTTATCATTGCACAAGCAGTTCTTGTGAACTTATTGTGCAATGCCGCCCACTGTAGATTCACAGCCAATCGGCCGCTAGAAAGGGATGTCAATCAGCCCGATCGTATAGGATCGGGCAGATTGATGTCCACAGCCTCAGAGCAGAAGGACAAGTTATAAAGCAGCGGTCCATTCGGAGCTTGATAATTTGGCCCCAAAGTATAGAAATACTTGCTTAAAATAAATAAAACAATGAATGTTACAAATGTATCCTATTCATAATATTTTAAAATGACTGCATGGTTGAAAGTTATATAAAGAAAATATATCTGCATGCTTAAAAAGAAAAATCTGAATGCTAGGTTTTCTTTTTATCAACTGAGATGGCCTCCTCAGAACGTGACTTACAAAACTCTGAGGAGAGTGACTCTTTGTCTCTTTCCCCTCCCCCCTCTTGTTCTTTTTCATTTCAGGAAACCACAGATTTATCGGCTCTTCTACACAGGTGGTACGTCTGAAATCAATGAGGGATGAAGATGTCCCTTTAGGCGGAAGACAAGAAGGTCAAAAAGGAAGTAAAGTGTCTACACTTCACCTGACCCAGAAGAACAACAAAAATCATTAAATGTTATTAATTTGTCTAAAAATTAACATATTTCTGTCTTACGAAAGGGTTTAGTATTTGTTCCTACATCTAACTATCAGTATTTAAAGGGATACTAAATCCATTTTTTTATATAATGATTCAGATAGAGCATGCAATTTTAAGCAACTTTCTAATTTATACTTTTTTCTTCATTCTCTTGCTATCTTTAAAAAACAGGAATGTAAAGCTTAGGAGCCGGACTATTTTAGGTTCAAAACCTGGGTTACTCTTGCTTATTGGTTGCCTGAATGTAGTCACCAATAAGCAGGTGCTATCCAGGTGCTGAACCTAAAATGGTCCGGATCCTAAGCATTACATTCCTGCTTTTTAAATAAAGATAGCAAGAGAACAAAGAAAAATTGATAATAGGAGTAAATTAGAAAATTGCTTAAAATTGCATGCTCTATCTGAATCATGAAAGAAAAAAACTGGGTTTAGTATCCATTTAATACACTTTTGGATGTCAATAAATTTGTGAGGAAACTCACTTTGAAACATTTTTTTAACATTCAGAAAGATGGTTGTGAATCACATACTAATGTTAATTATGGGAGCAGTGATACCATAGGTAACAGTGATTTATGGAAGGGTTAAGACAGATTTATGTATGGAAGAGGATTTAGAATGTCTGAATAATTTCCTAAATGATAACAACATATCTACTGTTCCTCATAGGAAGTTTTCCGCTTTTTACCCTACTGTTTAGAAGCCCATATATTAATACATTCCATCATGATTTTGAACAGGATATTAAACACACTCAAACCACCTGGACGCCCCATTATATTGGAGTTGAGTTCTTTGTTTAAACCATTGTCTCATCTGAATGGGTGAATAGAGTGTTACAACCCTTAGCTTAGCGTTTGTACAGTTACCTTAAAGACTCTGGCCAATTGGTGGAAATTATGAGTGGTTTAGAGTGGCACCATAACAACTATAGATGGATTGTAGTAGATGCCACATCACGTTACTCAAGTATCCTACATGAATTGGGTTTAAGAGCGATAATGTATTTTCTGAATAGGAATAGAAGTACACAGATGAAATTAAAGTATTTATCTGTGATATTGAGCTCCTACTAACCCACAATTATTTCATGTTTGATGGGCAGTATTACTTACAGTGTTGTGGTACTGCTATGGGTGCAAAGTTTGCACCCTCTTTTGCAAATCATTTTTGTGGCTTGGTGGGAGCTCAATTTCTTGTTTAATGACAGAAATCCATTTATAGAAAAGATTGTGTTGTACAAGCGGTTCATTGGTTATCTCATCTTTCTTGTTGATGAGTCTTTTGATTTTGACAAGTTTTTGGCTTTCATTAATGATAATGAGTTCTGGATGAGAGTGGAAGTATTAAGACTTCGAAATGTAGGAAACCAGTGGCTGAAAATACGATATTACATGCAGCCTCTTACCATCCTAGACATTTAATCAGGTCAATTCCAAAGATTCAATGATGTGCATTAAGAGAAATACTAATTCAGATAAGACCTTTGAGAAACAAGCACAAGAATTGATACAGAGGTTAATCAAGCATGGTTATCACCCACAATTATTAAAAAAATGTGTGTTAGAAGTTAGAACCAATTATGTCTCTTGAAGTCAGTTTAGTGGACGACAGGGTAAGTCAGAAAAATAAGTTTAAGTCAGAGGGTATAATTTTTTCAGTTTGATGTAATTTGTAGAATTTTTTAGAAGAATTTGTGTTTACTTATTGGTGATGAGGCTTTGAATAAAGAAATTAGCAAATGTAGATTTGTGGCTAAGAAACCACTAACTTTATCTGCACGACTTTCTCAGAGTGTTGTAAATTCCAATATAGGTAATAAGTCATCTTGGCTAACTACATTTGGTAATTTTAAATGTGGAAGTAGAACATGCAATACATATGGGGTTCTAAAGTTTGTGCCACAAGCAATATACAGGACAGATGTCTAGACATCTTAGAAGTAGGATTGGAGAACATATGTGAGATATTAAACATTTTAACAAAAATTCAGTTGTTGCTTCCAATTTCAATAATTTCTATTTCACAAATGTACCAGATATTACTGTTAGTGTTATAGATAGAGCAATATTTGTCATCTAGAGATAGGCTTGAATTACTCCAAAAGAAAGAATTATTTTGGATATTTTAACTTCAGACTAGCTCATATGAACAAAGAGTGGGACATTAGTTTGTTGATATATAAAATTTAATCTTTTATAGCATCGCCAAGGTACATACTTCCTGTAACTTATTTATATACATATAAACATATTAATAGAAAATATGTTTTCTTTATATAACTTTCAAACATGCAGTCAATTTAAAAAATATTATAAATATTATTATTATTAGTCTGTTTTTGGACACATTTGTAATATTCATTGTTTTATTTATTGTAAGCAAGTATTTCTGTACTTTGTCTTTTCATTTTTAAACTATATGGTGATTGGTGGTTTAGTGTTCAAAAAGAGTCTTGGAAATCATTGATGTTACCTATGAGTAAGCGCTGTGTATAGGTGTGAAACGCGTAACATGTGGCTGCTGTCCTCTGTGTATTTTTAATGGTAGCTTAATAAAGGCAAATACTTTTTTATTTTTTTAGAGTGTGGCAATAATTTTTTCTTTTTGTGCTATTTTGGAGTCATGTTCCGACTCGCTATTTGCCGGCACCCTGCTCATATGTTAATGACAGGATGCTCTATGCTCATTTAATGTCTGATGATCTGCAGCAGCATACCTTGTATTTTGCAGCAGCAGAGCACTTAATTCATTTCAGCTTTTTACAGTTATGTTGCAGCACTAATATCATTAGCTATTGTACCTTCATTCAACACAAAAAAACCAAAAAAAAACCCCAAAGGCCAAGATTACAAGTCGCGCGGTATGTCTTTTCTTGCACACAATATGGTCTTTTCGCAAGCAATGTGCCATTGCGCATATTACAATTCTTTCCACTCTTGAAGAGCTGTAGTTAACAGTTTTCTGCAACAAAAAAGTTTCACGAAACACTTCAAAAATACATTACAAAATACAGTTACCCTCATATTAACACTGTCTAATAAAAATTATTTTAAAAATAATATTGCACACAAAAGTTATAAGGGCTCAAGATATGAGATCTCGGGTGTTAGAAATAAAAAAAGGTGATCAAGGGATTTTACATAGAGATACATACAGATACATTCCTATAGATGTATTTGTATGTATGTATGTATGTATATATATATATATATATATATATATATATATATATATATATATATATATATATATATATACTGTATATGTCTACATATATATTAATGTATTAATGTATTTAGATCTGTATATATGTATTCACAGACATATACACACATATAAAACATAAACATATATGTACACATACACACATATAGCATATATATATATAAGTGCATTATAGCCCTTTGTCATTAAGTAGATGAAAGCATGATAAAACATATGTATGCAATATTCATATTTAATAAGGATTTTAACTATGTATTTACTGTAAATATTTCACATTTGCTAATGTGAATATTCTATATTGCATGCGCAATGGGGTTTTTTTCAACAATTTTTTTTCTTCTCCATTGACTTCTATAGGGAATGCGAAATTGCTATGGTTATTGGGCAATCTGTTTTTTTTTTTTCCATTTTTTTCTCCATTGATCTCTATGAGGGAATACATGCACGCGGAATCGCAACATAGTTTATGCGTGGTATTCTGGTTAATGAGCGCAATTTTTTTTTTATTTTGCAACTTGTTATACCAAATGCGCAAAAACTTAACGCGCACAGTGTTTTCGCAAATGCGAAAAAGGATTTGCCACGCGACTTGTAATCTTGCCCACAGATTTCTTTTCTCAGATTCTGCTTCTGAAGTTTCTGCCACATGTATTTTTGAGGATTAAAACTATTTTTTAAAAATATTTACGCAATAACCATTGTCTGTAAATTTTAGAGAACCAGCAGATCTGACTCAATCTGTGGATACATCAGGATCGACGGATAAAGTGTTTTCTGCTGTTGTAAGCATGGAGGGATATGATCCCAGCGATATTGATGTCTGGGTACATAAAGGAAAAGTTTATGTTACCGGAAAACATGAGAAGCATTTTACCAACAATGATGCAGAATCACAATATGTCTACAAGAGTTTCTCCAACGAATTCACTCTTCCTGCAGATGTAGAAGAAAAGTCTGTGAAATACTGTGTGCAAAGTGATCATAAGATAAGATTTAAAGCTCCTCGCAATAAGTGATGCAACACAAGTTTCTTCAGTGGAATACTATACACAGTATAGGCGTTTTCTAGTATAAAGTTATCTGACTTGTAGAGGACAGGAAATGTGCAAATAAGCTGTGTTCAGTTAACCAATACATAAAAATAAAAACATTCTCTACATCCAATGCCTGTATTACTGCATATAGCTGTTTTTTTTTATTATTCTTAAATTAATAAAATATTTCATTATAGTGAAATGTAATTTCATTAAAAAAAAAGCCAACGTTTAAGTTCAAAATCAAACATTAGGAAGTGTTTATATGGTGTTTGTATTAGTATGTACTCATACTCATACTGATAGGATTGCCAGCCATCTTCCACAAAAATACTGGATACCTTGACTGCCTGCAACACACACAATAGTAATCTGACCTCCTTTATACACAAGTAGCACACACAAAACAGTATGCTGACACCCCATGGTTGCCCATAAAAACACAAAACAGTCATTTTAACCCAGTGGCTCAAATAACACACAGAACAGACCATCCTTAGTTGCCAATAACACACAGAACAGACCATCCTTAGCTGCCAATAACACACAGAACAGACCATCCTTAGCTGCCAATAACACACAGAACAGACCATCCTTAGCTGCCAATAACACACAGAACAGACCATCCTTAGCTGCCAATAACACACAGAACAGATCATCCTTAGCTGCCAATAACACATTGAGCATTAACTTCTTTCAAGGCCATATTTGCAACGCACAGAGACATAGAAGCATTTTAAAATTTAGCTGCTCCTCAGGAGACTTTAAAAAAAATGGACATTAAAGCGTCCAGTATTTTTGTATAGATTTTACTTATGTTCTCTTCTGAGCCGAGATAGCAGCGCAGAGAAACCTGACACATGCGCAAAGGGTGAGGCTTCCCTGCTTTACTAACCGACTCAGCAGACAAAACAGGAGCGCGCACATTGCAGCTGAACTGGATGAGTGGTCGAAAGCAATATAAAATTTAACAAAGCAAGATGGATTTTAAAATGGAAAAAGTCCATTTAGCTTATCAAGGGTATAGATCTGGGGATTTTAGTTTTATTTTTTTTACTGTCCTTTAATTGAATATTAGAATAAGACATCGATCATAATCTATCAACAGCAGCTTTTTAGGCTCTTTATCAGCTGAAAAGGATACATTTTAATTTGGCGCAATCACATTGTTTTCATCTGATTCACGCACTCGCAAATGAGTTTTCAGATACTTGATAAAAGTCCTATTTCTCCTATAGGGTCGAAAAGTTCTCGATGATCATAATATTTATTTTTGAGTCTCTTTTCAACAGTTTTTCGAGACCATTTTTGGCTTTATGAATTCAACACCCGTAGTACTTTATAAGTCATTGAAAGAGCATTTTGGACATCTTAAGCACTATTTCATGGTTATTTGCTAACAGTCTATTATCCTGCACATATGTTAAACACTCTGAAATGGCCACAGGAGACATTCTAGAGAGCTTTATTAATGTGGCCAAACATATACATATCTATAGGTACATTTACATATATATATATATAATCCAAAGGAATTTGCATTCTCACTTCTGGGTAAATCGGCAGGGTGTTGTCAGAAACATCAAAGTTCAAATAGGGTTTTAACGTGTATAGTGACGTTTCAGGGATCAAACAGTCCCCTTCCACAGACCTGGAAGGGGAAAGGCCAGTGATTGTGGATCCTTTTTTTGGTAAATATATATACTGTATATATATATATATATATATATATATGTGTGTGTGTGTTGACTACATGATATTCTGAGCAGTTAAGGGGATCTGTAGGAAAAGTCACTTCATGACAAAAAAACTTCTGCATGTATTTTTATTTTTAATTTTTAAAATGTTTTTAAGGGAGATCGCTTAATAATGACTTTCATAGTTAACTGTTGTAATTCGTTTCCATCAGCACTGCTAAACCATCTGAATACATCATTTAGGACGGTTATCAGGAGGAGCAGACTGTGCACTCTTTTTCTATCGCTATATGGTCACTTTTCAACCTTGAGAAATATTTTTTTAAAGATTATTGTAAAGTAGTGTTTGTTGAAGCACCGTTTCCATTTTGAAGTGAACTGAAAACAAAATGGCAGCTATGAGTTTCTATGCAAAATATTTATGGGGGTAGATTTATTAATGGTCGAGCAGGAATGATTCGCTGTAGCGAAACATGTCCGCTTGACCTCGCTAAATGCTGTCGGTATTCAGCATATAACATTGCACAAGCATTTCTGGTGAAATGCTTGTGTAATGCCGCCCCCTGCTCACTGGCGGCCATTCAGATCGGTATGATTTCAGTCCGCCACCTAAAAGGTGGCAGAGAAGTTAAGGAGCAGCGGTCTTATGACTGCTGCTTCTTAACGTACGTTTCAGGCAGACCTGAAACAATGGGGCATCGATGCAGCATCCACTGCTTAATAAAACAACCCCATAATATCTTAGAAACTTGTAGTTGTCAAAAAAAATACTTGTGAAAACTGAAAAGCAAGTATATAGCGATAGAAAAAGTGTGCACAGTCTGCCCCTCCTGACAACCTAAAAGATACATTCAGATGGGTTAGCAGTGGTGCGGATGAAAACTAATTACAATAGTTAACTATGAAAGTCACGATTAAACGGACACTAAACCCAGATTTTTTTATTTAATAATTCAGATAGAGCATGCAATTTTAAGCAACTTTCTAATTTACTCCTATGATCAATTTTTTTCAATTTTGAAAAGCAGGAATGTAAAGCTTAGGAGCCAGCCCATTTTTGGTTCAGCAGCTGGGTAGTGCTTGCTGATTGGTAGCTAAATGTAGCCACCAATAAGCAAGCGCTATCCAGGGTTCTGAAACTAAAATGGGCCGTCTCCTAAGCGTTTACAGTCCTGATTTTCAAATAAAGATAGCAAGCGAACAAAGAAAAATTGATAATAGGAGTAAATTAGAGAGTTGCTTGAATTTGCATGTTATAGCTGAATCATGAATGAAAAATTGGGCTTTAGTATCCCTTTAACCCCTTAATGACCAGGCCATACCCTGTACTCTGTGGCCCTCTCTGCATTGGACAGCGGTGGTGCTGATCGTTGGTGGGTGGGAGGCTAAGGAGGGAGGCGGGTGGGCGGCCCATCGCTGTAGGGGGCAGGAGGAGGGTGGGACCGCAAAGCTATGCTACAGGGATAAAAAAATAAAAATAACTGCGTCATTGAGGGGGAAGGAGGGAGGAGGGATCTGGCAGCTGCCAGTACCTAAGATGGTGGCAAATAGGTAGAGGGGGGAGGATTATAAAGCTGTTTAGGGGATCAGGGAGGTTGGGAGGTAAGGGGGGATACTACCCTGCAGAAAATATATAATAAAAAAAATTAAAAAAGCCTTTTATTTTAGTACTGGCAGATTTTCGGCAAGTACTTAAGATGGGGGTGACAATTGTGGGGTGGAGGATTCAAGAGAGCTGTTTGAGAGGGGTCAGGGAGGGATCAGGGGGTGGGATGTGTCAAGCGGGAGGCTGATCTCTACACTAAAGCTAAAATTAACCCTACAAGCTACCTAATTAACCCCTTCACTGATGGGCATAATACAAGTGTGGTGCGCAACGGTATTTAGCGGCCTTCTAATTACCAAAAAGCAATGCCAAGCCATATATCTCTGCTATTTCTGAACAAAGGGGATCCCAGAGAAGCATTTACAACAATTTGTGCCATGATTGCACAAGCTGTTTGTAAATAATTTCAGTGAGAAACCTAAATTTGTGAAAACGTTAACGATTTTTTTTTTATTTGATCGCATTTGGCGGTGAAATGGTGGCATGAAATATACCAAAATGGGCCTAGATCAATACTTATAAAAAATATATAGTTTTGATAGGTAAATATAAAAAGGCTCTATTTCTGTTTAAATGTAGTGAGGGCAAAAATGCTAAAAATGCTCTGGTCTTTTGGAGAAGTTTTTGTCTGAAATGCCCGGTCCTTAAGGGGTTAAGCAATCACTTTTAAAAACACAATTTTAATAACGCCAGTACTGTTAGTGGCAATCATGACAGTGCAAGTGAGACTTACAATCAAATAATAAAACAGAAAAATAAAAGCACTCCATTTGTAGATTTTGGTGTCCTGAAATGACTATAGAAGTATGTCCACCATGCCAAGATATGGCATTCATATGTTTACTCAGTGTTAAGGATTTATTCTGATGACAATAGGTTAATGTCACACATGTAAATGAGTAGAGTGAACAAAAGGGTTACATTAATAGAGCTTTCCTGTAACTTTAAGAGGTGTGAATGGCCATTGCATGTGTCAGTTTCAGGAAACCTCCCAGTTTCTATTTTGAAAAGAGGTACTTTAGACATGAAAAGTTCTTTTCAGGAGCTCTTCAAATCAAAACTTGTTTGTGGTGACTGGGTTTTAACAAACAAAACAATATGGCATTGTGATCATTCAAGACTTGGCCGTAATAAGGTTTGTGCAAGGTGGAAAATTAAAAATATGCTGTCAGAAGCAAAAGAAACAATTTCACTTATCGACAGCGTCCGATGGTGCGTTATACCACTTTTTTTTCATTATACCGATGGACTGCAAACCCAAACAAAAAGTTTCTCGTCAGTTTGTCAATGTTTTTTTTTTTTTTTTTAAAGGGGAACTTGATAAGGGATATAAAATAATAATAGGACAGACAGGGCTACTCCTAGACCCTTAATACAATAATTGCATTTGAATAATATACTTTAAATTATAAACTCTTATATGAAAACCCTGTGGGCTTGAACTACCAAGGGGAAATTAAACAAATAATGGCCACTCTGCGGTTCTATATTAGTTGCAATACATGTTATAGTGAATCTATGGCTTAAGTAATTAGAAAGCAGAGCCTTGTTTTAAACTTTTGTAAACCCAAGAATCTAAATAGTCAGGAGATTGATACATTCAAAAGAACTGAGGTAAACCTTGAAGTAAATGGGTCCCCTACCAACCAGATTATGTGACAGAGCCAGGCTGCAGCACCTTACCAAGCTGAAGTGGCTAGGCCAGTTTATTTTAAAGGGCCAGGCTGAAAAACAAGTTGCTACATCATGATGAAGGAACATGAATATATTAGTTAGGTAGCAGATACCTCATTAAATAAGTCTTAACAGAACTTAAACCTGTGACCATGATCACCAATCCACCCACCATATAATTAACGGTTATCAATAAATGAAGGTTGCTAGTTGTTGAATGCTATTTATGACCATTTCTATGTCAGTATGATTATCCCACTGCTCTTCATTCTAGCTGATTACCAAGGCTGCTGTATAACACTATCAAACAAATCTCCCAAATTCAAAGGAAAAGGTGAAATAAGCATGCCATTGTTGTCTCGGCCGCTGACAGCTCGGCATTGGCTGAAAAGGTATAAAGGATAAGATCTATCAGAGCGTGTACACAGAGAGCCCTGGGTATAGTTTTATGGTCAGTAAAAAAAATAAGTTAAAACCTGGAATCTCTACGCCCGCGTACTGGACTGAACATAAATAATATCAAATGCACTAGCAACATACAACTGACATAAAAGGTGGTGCGTCAAATACACAAATTAGATTAAAGTATATGAGTTCAAACAGATAATGTCCCCCAAACCTCAAGCCTTAATGCCGTCATTAGGGTTCATGCAATCCAAGTTTAGCCAAGTCACTAGATCCTAACAGCAAGGCGGAGAGGCCCCCTAGAAAAAGTAAAATTTGAAGGAAAACCGTCCCAACATTTATCCATCGACGGCTTAGCCTTTTATGGGGTTTGTGGCAGTCATCCTATGCCAGATCGCCAGGCAAGAGTAATGCTAGCAGTGAAATTGCCTGAGAACAGGATAAAACAGTGCCTCCCTATATTGGTCAGGATCTCCATGCGGTATGTTAGAGGGTTTGCTGTAGACTCACCTCCCCACATTCCGAAAAGTATCAGGAGATTACAGAGCTTCTTCTTTGGTGAATGAAAGAGAGTACCATGCTCCTTATTAGTGCAAGATTCTATGAGGCGCCCTGACAGTGCAGTAGTTTCTGGATTAGGTTCGCTGTGAATGTCTCCACCAAAGTGCGCCTCAGAAATTTGTAGATTCTGGCCGTCCAGCTCAGAAGGTGGTAGATAACAGAGGGTCTCTGCAGGAGCTTCTTGCTGTAAGTGCGATATTCAGTTCGTTTTCCCTGCATCTACGGCGGGGTCACAGGTAGTTGGCTTGTTGTAACTGAAACATTGGCCTACTAGCCGATGCAATCTGTGGAAATGCGCCTCTAGAAGTACGTAGATTGCTTCATGTAGTTGCTCCATACTGAATGTTGTGTCCCACAGGGTTACTAGATAATATCTGGTTGCGATTCAGCACTTGTTTAGTGCCACGTAATGACAGGGTGGGAGAGCACCTGCCGGGGGGTACAAGAAGGCCAAGGCCTCAAATGGTCAAAATAGTTCCGGGCTCTGAAGCCAGCAGTGATCCTGGCAAAAAAGGTCTTTTTGAATAAAGATTCTTTAGTAGAATATAAATACGTCAATTCCAATGCTTGATGCTTCATATATAGGTAGATATCTGGTAAATACCGCTGGAAGGCTAGAGCAGCTTGCAGAGATGCGACCAGTCATGGCCGCCACCCGGAAGTTCCCCCAGTTTGTCAATGTTTTAAATATTGGGGCCATAGCCTCTTGGTCATCAGATACATATTTACCCTCGAAAGATGAATCTGCAGAATCTGAATCTGCGGAATCTGAATCTGTCTTTCAGAATCTCCTTAGGAGAATTAGACTTTAGAGAACCAGAAAGAAAATGAGATGTTCGTTTTCATAAACAAACACAAAAATCCGAATAAATGCACCAACGAAAATGAAAGAAAATGAAAAACACTGACTAAAATCGTGCAGGAACGCTAACTAACCCAATTTTCTTTTTGCCAGAGCCCTGGCTGCGCTAACAGGAGGCATAGTGTACTGGAATGGAGAACGTTAAGCCAGGTGTTAGCAGACAAGGGCTCTGGCAAGAAGAGAATTGGGTTTAGCGAGCTCTCCAGAGCCTGTTAAGGTAAGTATTTGTATTTGAACTTTTCACCTGTAGCTTTGAAACATTTACATTTGTTTAAATGAAAAACTATTTTTTTGTTTTGTTTTAAACAAAATAAAAAACGAATAGTGCAGGTAATGAATGTTCGGGGAAAATTAATTTCCTCGAATATCCAAAATAAATTTTTTGTCTGAAACTATTTTTTTGGCCTGCACATGTCTAGTGAAGCATACGCAATTTTTAAAAACTGGAAAATATTCTGACAAACTCCCCTGTATAGAGCAAACAGAGGGAGGACAGATTCCTTTAGGGAATACTGTGCAATTGCTGCTGTAATACTGTGTCTTACGTGTTTAATTGGTCCCCACTTTTGTAAAAATGCTCAATATCTTCATATTCCTTTTTGCTACCTCTTGTCTCTATAACAAACTACATTATTCAATTACTCCTTCTCCCTCTCCACCTGTACTGTTCATTAGCCCATCTCTCTTAAACTCACCTTACTTTTGTACTCATGAACTTTACCTATTCCTAAACACTCTCTCTCCCCCCTGCACCTCATCTCAAAAACAGTCTCATTACTGCAAATCTGTATCTCATCTCATGTCACTCTCCCTCTTGATTTTACTAACTGCTGGTAACATCTCCCCTAATCCTGGTCCCCAACAACTGCCTAGCCGTGCACATCCATTTGCACCGTCCCACAGACTCTGCCAACCTTACTCACATTCCTCCTGCATCTAAAGCCACTACCCCTCTCACTTGTGCACTCTGGAACTCCTGCTCTGTTTGCAACAAGCTCACTTCTATACATAACCTCTTCATCTCCTGCTCCGTCAACCTTCTGGCCCTAACAGAAACCTGGCTCTCTCCCCTAGACACAGCATCCACTGCTGCTCTGTCACATGGGGGTCTCCACTTCAGCCACACTCCTAGGTCTGGTAATAGACAAGGAGGGGGTGTAGGTATTTTACTTTCCTCTCGTTGCACCTTTCAACATTTACAACCCATCTCTTCCCTCACATTTTCCTCATTCGAAACCCACATGATTCGCTTATTCTCTCCCTTCTCTATACGTGTTGCAGTCATATACCAACCCCTGGCTCCTCAACTTAATTTCTAGATCACTTGGCTGCCTGGCTACCTTATTTTCTTTCCTCAGACACCTCTGCCCTCATTCTTGGCAACTTCAACATCCCTCTTGACAATCCCACTGCCTCCTCTGCAAAAGAACTTCTGCAACTCACTTCCTCTTTCGGTTTGTCACAATGGACTGATTCTCCCACTCACAAAGACGGTCACTCCATTGACCTGATCTTTAGCTATCGATGGACTCTCTCAAACTTCACAAACTCCCCTTTTCCTCTTTCTGACCACCATCTCCTCACTTGCAACATATAATCCCTCCCTACAACTCTCCCTCCTTCTACTCCTCATACCAAACTTCACAGAAGCATTATGTCATTAGATCAGCAACAGCTTGCTAATTCTCTTAAACCTCTCCTCTCTTCATTCTCCTCCTTTTTCTGCCCTGACCAATCTATCTGCCACTATAATTCCACCCTTACATCCGTCCTTGACAATCTGGTCCCTCTTACCATAGCTCAGAAATCACACACTCATCCTCAGCCCTGGCATACTCCTCTGACACGTTACCTACACAGATGTTCCCGTACTGCTGAGCGGCACTGGAGAAAATCTCGGAGTTCACTACAAATTCATCTTGAACTTTTACTATTCAGCCCTTAATCACTATAAGCAACATTACTTCTCTACTCCTATCTCTAATCTTTCTTCAAACCCAAAACGTCTGTTCTCTACTTTCAATACTCTTCTCCACCCACCCCCACCTCCTAATACAACTTCTCTGTCAGCTCAAGACTTTGCCAGCCACTTCAATTACAAAATTGACTCTATCAGAAACTAAATCAGCTCTCAACATAATTCCATTCTATCACCCCCTCAAATGCTCATTGATACTGTTGACCACCCTCTTATGCTCCGAACCCTCCAATCCTTCGCCATCTGTGACACAGCCCTCTCGTGGCTCTCTTCCTACCTGTCAAACCGTACCTTTAGTGTAGCCTTCTCTGGGGCCTCCTCTGCCCCGTCACTACTTTCTGTCGGAGTACCGCAAGGCTCTGTCCTTGGTCCCCTTCTCTTCTCAATCTACACGTCATCACTAGGTTCCCTAATAAAGTTCCACGGTTTCCAATATCATTTGTATGCTGACGACACCCAAATCTACTTCTCTGCACCAGACCTATCTCCTACCTTGCTAACCCGTGTCACTAACTGTCTTTCTCACATCTCTAACTGGATGTCCTCTTACTACCTCAAGATAAATCTCTCCAAAACTGAGCTTCTTATTTTCCCCCCTTCTTCCAAAATCTCCACACCCAATCTCTTTATAACTGTTGACAACTCCATCATTGGCATGCCCGATGTCTCGGGGGCACACTTGACTCAGATCTTTCTTTCACTCCTCACATTCAGTCCTTGGCTAAAGCCTGCTGCTTCCACCTTAAAAACATCGCTAAAATTAGACGTTTCCTTACACAAGACACAACTAAGAATCTAATTCACTCTCTCATACTTTCCCGCCTTGATTACTGCAACTCTGTCCTCTCTGGTCTCCCCACCTGCCGCCTAGCTCCTTTACAATCCATAATAAATGCCTCTGCCAGGCTCATCTTCCTTACACGTCACTCTTCATCTGCTGCACCTCTCTGCCAATCCCTTCACTGGCTTCATCTTGCTTCTGGGATTAAACACAAAATGCTCACTCTGACACACAAAGCCCTCAACTGCACTGCTCCCCCCTATATCTCAGACCTTGTCTCCAAATACTCTCTCTCCTGTCCCCTTCACCCTGCTCATGACCTCCTACTCTCCTCCTCTCTTGTTACCTCATCATACTCCCGTTTACAGGACTTCTCCAGACTGGCTCCCATCTTGTGGAACTCTCTGCCTCACTCCACAAGACTCTCCCCTAGTTTTGAAAGCTTCAAGTGCTCCCTAAAAACTCTACTTTTAAGGGATGCGTACAACCTACACTAACCTTTCTTTACACCAGTTCCTCTCCTCCATTGCTATCCCCTGAACCCCCTTAGCATGTAAGCCTAAGGCCCCTATGTATCAAGCCGTCTACTTACCTGCATTCGACGGCCCCAATACGCTCGCCTAAGCTCGCCTAACATAGCCGCCGCGGACCTGAATACGTTCACCAAAGTTATCAAAAAAGCTGTCAAGAAGTCGCGCACCAAGTACGGTGCGATGAGCAGCGGACTGTTGTTAACTAACAGTCATCGATCTCGCTGCTCATCGGCTTCTTTGCAGCTTTCTTGCTAGCCTCTCACTAAGCACCCACACTATACTATACAGTTTTACCCCCTAAACCGCCGCTCCGGGAGCCCCCTGCACCTACATAAACTTATTACCCCCTAAACCGCCGCTCCCGGACCCCGCCGCAACTATAATAAACATATTACCCCTAAACCGCCGCTCCCGGACCCCGCCGCAACTATAATAAACTTATTACCCTCTAAACCCCCACTCCCGGACCCCGCCGCAACTATAATAAACTTATTAACCCCTAAACCGCCGCTCCCGGACCCCGCCGCAACTATAATAAACTTATTAACCCCTAAACTGCGGCTCCCGGATCCCGCCGCAACTATAATAAATATATTAACCCCTAAACCGCGGCTCCCGGATCCCGTCGCAACTATAATAAATATATTAACCCCTAAACCGCTGCTCCCGGACCCCACCGCTACCTACATTATACTTATTAACCCCTAATCTGCTGCCCCCTATACCGCCGCCACCTACATAAAGTTATTAACCCCTATCCTGCCGATCCCGGACCCCGCCGCAAATAAATTAATTGTTTAACCCCTAAACCGCTGCACCCTGGAGCCCTCCGCCACCTACATTACATTTATTAACCCCTATCCCGCCCCCCCTACACCGCCGCCACCTACAGTACATTGATTAACCCCTAATCATCCCCCCCTACACCGCCACCACTATATTAAATGAATTAACCCCAAAACCTAAGTCTAACCCTAACACCCCCCTAACTTAAATATTATTTAAATTAATCTAAATAAATATTCCTATAATTTAATAAATCCTATTTAAAAATTAATACTTACCTATAAAATAAACCCTAAGATAGCTACAATATAATTAATAATTACATTATAGCTATTTTAGGGTTTATTTTTATTTTACAGGCAACTTTGTATTTATTTTAACTCGGTACAATAGTTATTAAATAGTTATTAACGATTTAATAACTACCTAGATAAAATAATTACAAAATTACCTGTAAAATAAATCCTAACCTAAGTTACAAATACACATAACAATACACTATCAATAAATTAATTAATTAAATAAATTAACTACAATGATCTAAAATAAAATACAATTAAATAAACTAAACTATATTACAAAAAAAACAAACACTAAATTACAAAAAATAAAAAAATATTACAAGAAGTTTAATCTAATTACACATAATCTAAGCCCCCTAATAAAATAAAAAAGCCCCCCAAAATAATAAAATTCCCTACCCTAAACTAAATTACTGTCAGGCTTTCAATATAATGTTAATGAAGGAACTCAATTAACAGATCTAAATATACTAAAAGTTGTTTTGTTTCACTTTAATTAAGGAATGACACTATGGCTTAGTGAAATTCACACCTAATAGTGATAGTTTAGTTGCAGGTATTGCCTCACCCCAATTTGTGCATTTAAGGGTTAAGCAATGTTTAAATGGATTAAAGGAATGCTCTCAGTTACTTAAGTAAGCTTTAGAATTTATGATGCGAGTGTAGTATAGTCTCTTAAAACTTATAGCGTCACATGCAGAGTACCACTTTAAATAATAAGCTTGTGCTTTCAGAACTTAAGATGCGAGTTAGCTTTTACCTTTTCTTCTCTTGCACTTGTAGTGCGGCAAAGCTGATAGAATGCTGAGTTTGTTCTGTGGAAGTTACGGTTAGGAGCTGGGAGGAGTGTCAGCTTTCTTTCAGCTGACAGAGGGATTAAAGCCAGGTACTCAGTGATAAGTTCTTACGGTAGCTTTAGTATTAACACAAGATATAGAGTAAAAGTTCTTCCTATATTACTTGCTTTAGTACATGTACTTTAATACTTGCGGTTTGCTCAGCAGTTCATTTATTTTGATTTGCGTGTCCAGCTTCTGAGTTTCTGTTTATTGCTCTTGCTTGGCTGAAATCCAGATGAATGTGATACAAAGTTGTTTTAAAGTTCCTGTGAGAGAGAAGTTTAAAGAACAATGATATTTTCAATAATAATAGGCTCAAGGAAAAAGGGTAGCCTTGTACACCAAATTACTAAGCAAAGAATAATGGTTTTGAGCGGTTTTTAAAGGCAAGCTGCAAGTTGTTGATTGCAAGATTCTCTGGGTCCTAGAAGGAGCAATGTTCCTGACATGAGCCCCCACTCAGAGCAACGGTGCCACAGTTGCAGGTCTGGGTCAATTCGGATATCTGTGATGGAAGAGAGTGACCAGCCGTTGAGCTCTAAGGTTGGTTGCAGGCTCCCAGGTGTCTTCATCTGCTGAATAATTTTTCCAGTGTACCAGATATTGTAATTCACCTCTATGAACCCTGGAATCCAGCAAGGAATGAACTTCATATTCGTCCGGATCCAATGCCTGAGGAGTTGGGGGGAGAATGATTTGAGAGTGCCGAGTGGCTCTGTATGGTTTCAATAGTGACACATGAAATGTGGGGTGGACCTTCATACTGTCAGGTAATTTGAGAGTCATTGCGTTTTCATTAACAGCTCGAACAATGGGGAATGGTCCTACAAACAGTCCTGAGAGTTTCTTACTTGGTATCTGTAATTTCATGTTTTTGGTTGAGAGCCAAACGAGGTCACCTATGGTGTATGTTGGTGGTGGTCTTCTCTTGAGGTCATAGTAATGCTTTTGTGTGAGCTGAGCATTTTTTATGTTCTCTTCAATAAACCGAAAATTGTCTTGTAAAGAATCATGTAGATCATCGATTAAAGGGGAATTTAAGGAGTCTGTTGACATAAAAGATATTGTCGGATGGTAAGCATAATTTGCATAAAAAGGTGTAGATTTCGTAGATGTGTTTACTGCGTTGTTATATGCAAATTCTGCCATAGAGAGGAAGTTCATCCAATGTTGTTGATGGTATGAACAATAGCAGCGGAGATATTGTTCCAGCCACTGATTCAGTCTCTCTGATTGGCCGTTTGTCTGAGGGTGAAATGATGTGGAGAACCGATGATCGATCTGTGTCAATTCACAAAGTTTTGTCCAGAAATGTGAGGTGAATTGCGTTCCCCTATCGGTGGTTATTATTGTTGGTAATCCATGAAGCTTGAGTACATTATCTATGAATAAATGTGCTGTCTCAGAGGATGTAGGTACTTTGTGATACAGCACAAAATGGGCCATCTTAGTAAAAATGTCTATGACCACTAAGATTGTTGTCTGTTTATTGGATTCAGGTAAATCCACTATGAAATCCATCAAAAGATGGTACCAGGGTCTTTTCGGTACTGGCAATGGAGTTAATAACCCATAAGGTGCTCTTCTCTCGGATTTTGAAGTGGCACAAATAGCACAGGTTAGGATATAATCTTGAATGGATTCTTTCATTTTTGGCCACCAACAATCTCGTGATAGTTGTTCCAAGGTTCGGTGAATTCCTGGATGTCCAGCTAGTGGAGAATCATAATATAACTTGAGCAAATTTGTTCGCAATGATTTGGGGATATATAATTTCCCTTCATGATAGTACAGGTCATCAATCTTATGTACAGAAGGGTGAGGTAGCTCCGTCTCCAAGAGGCAATGATGTTTGATTTCTGCTATCACATCGGTGGTCAGACCTACGAAACATTCAGTAGGTAAGATAGTGGTATGTTGGGTTGTGGTTTTTGGTTTCTCTGGTAACCGGGACAGAGCATCTACTTTACCATTCCTGGATGCTGGTCTATACACAATATTGAAGTTGAAGCGTGAGAAAAATAAACTCCAATGGACCTGTCTTGCTGAAAGAGTTTTATTATTTTCTAAATAAAGGAGATTCCTGTGATCAGTGTAAATGATGATAGGATACTTGGTCCCTTCTAGGAGATGCCTCCAATGTTCCAATGATCTTTTTATTGCGAGGAGTTCTTTATCTCCTATGGAGTAATTCCTTTCAGATGTTTTCATCATCTGGGAGAATTAGGAAACTGGATGGATGGGGTCATTGGGTGTTTCCTGTTGAGATAATACTGAGCCTAAGGCGAAGTCAGAGGAATCAACTTCCAACACATAGTGGTGATTGGGGTCCGGGAATCTTAGTATGGGCGAAATGTAAATCTGTCCTTTAAAAATTCAAAAGCTGAATTAGCGTCAGCATCCCAGTTATAAGGTGAGGAAGTGCTGGTCAGTTTTGTTAGTGGTTTTGCAATCTTGGAGAAGTTTCTAATGAATTTCCTATAGTAATTTGAAAAACCAAGGAATTTTTGAAGTTCCTTTCTTGATTTTGGGACTGTCCAGTTTTTTACTGCGTCTACTTTTTGTTTTTGCATATTGATACCTGTTGGTGAAATTTCATATCCAAGGAATGACACATGCTCGGTATGGAATATGCATTTCTCCAACTTAGCATATAGTTTATGCTCTCGGAGCCAAGACAGTACCCAACGCATGTGTGTTATGTGTTCTGTTTCAGTTTTTGAATATATCAAAATATCGTCTAGGTAAATCACTAGACAGATGTCTAAAAGATCTCTGAACACGTTGTTTATAAAGTGTTGAAAAGTGGCGGGTACCTCTGATAACCTTTCAATTAGTTCAGGAATTAATGGGAGCGGGTAGCGATTTTTTATTGTGCGTTTGTTGAGTTCTCTGTAGTCGATTATAGGTCGTAAAGATGAATCTTTGTTCCGTACAAAGAAAATTCCGGCACCTGCTGGTGATGTTGATGCTCTAATAAATCCTTTCCGTAAATTTTCTTCTAGATATTGTTTTAGATGATCCAATTCCGGTTTGCAGAGAGGGTACAAGTGACCGTAAGGAATGGAAGAACCAGGTTGAAGTTGTATTGGGCAGTCATATGGACGGTGAGGGGGCAGGTTTTCTGCTTCTGCTTTACTGAATAATCCTCAAAATCTGTATAGGGTGAAGGAATCTGTAGCTCAGGTATTTCGGTTTGTAGTAGAATATGTTTGTGAATACATGTTGTTGTACAATATTCTGAAGTTAATTTTATGGAAAATGGTGACCAGTGAATAACAGGATTATGCAATTTGAGCCAACTTATACCCAAAACCACTGAAAAATGGGGCAAAGATAGAACGTCAAATGAAAGGTGTTCTGTGTGACCTGCTGTAGTAACTGACAATGGAGTGGTATGGTGTGTGATAGGACCTGTTTTGGGTTCTGACCCATCAATCATACGAAAACAGAAAGGAGTTTGTTTTTGAATAAGGGGTATTTTATTATGCTTTACAACATTATAATCAATAAAGCAGCCATAAGCTCCTGAGTCTATAATGGCATCAGTTGTCAGCTGATCTTGGCCCCACTGTATGGAGAGAGATAACATACAATAAGTATTAGCTTTGCTGTTGTTAATTGAAGAATTTATAACTTTGAACTTACATTTCTTGTTTTTCTGCAGAATGGGACACTCCTGGACTGAGTGCGAAGGACTTGCGCAATACATACACAGGTTATTATTCTTCCTGCGGTATCTTTCTTCAGATGTTAAGGGACCTCGGACTATTCCGATCTCCATGGGAACAACTGTTTGTTTGCTTGTTTGGGTTGGTTGAAGAGGGGAATAGATAGAAGTTTTTGGTCGGACGTCTGCAGTAAACCTTTCTGCCTTTCTCTCTCGCAGTCTGCGGTCCAATTGTTTTGCAGCATTCATCATTCCTTCTAGGGTCTTTGGGAGTTCTATCCTGGCGATTTCGTCTTTCAGGCTCTCCGAAAGGCCTAAACGGAACTGGTTTCGGAGTGCAATCTGACTCCATTCCAAATCGGCTGCGTATAATTTGAATTCCGTAATGTACTCCTCCACGGGTCTCTTTGCTTGCTTGAGATTCCTCATGGAGGCTTCAGCAGACAATTGTACGTCGGTGTCGTGAAAAAGGTCATCCATACATGTAAAGAAGTCAGAGAGGAATCCTAATAATGGGTCGTTATGTTCGCACAAATTGTCTGCCCAGGTTCTTGGCTCACCCCTCAGGAATGATATTGTACTGAAAACCTTGATCCTCTCTGTGGGATAACTGAGAGGGCGTAAAATATAAAGTAAATGACACGAATTTTTAAACTGCCTATAATGCTTTCTGTTTCCAGAAAAGAGCTCTGGCAGTGAAACTGAAGGTTCTGGTATTTGCTGAGATGGAGCAGTGTGACCAGTAAGAGTCTCTTATTATACCTCTTAAGGACTGATTTTCAAGTTGTAAATCATGAACTGCCTGAGCAAGCTGATCAACCTTTTGGGATAGGTTGAAAACAATCTGTGGGAGATCTGTTGGATCCATGTTTTTTGGTTTAGTAATATGTCAGGCTTTCAATATAATGTTAATGAAGGAACTCAATTAACAGAGCTAAATATACTAAAAGTTGTTTTGTTTCACTTTAATTAAGGAATGACACTATGGCTTAGTGAAATTCACACCTAATAGTGATAGTTTAGTTGCAGGTATTGCCTCACCCCAATTTGTGCATTTAAGGGTTAAGCAATGTTTAAATGGATTAAAGGAATGCTCTCAGTTACTTAAGTAAGATTTAGAATTTATGATGCAAGTGTAGTATAGTCTCTTAAAACTTATAGCGTCACATGCAGAGTACCACTTTAAATAATAAGCTTGTGCTTTCAGAACTTAAGATGCGAGTTAGCTTTTACCTTTTCTTCTCTTGCACTTGTAGTGTGGCAAAGCTGATAGAATGCTGAGTTTGTTCTGTGGAAGTTACGGTTAGGAGCTGGGAGGAGTGTCAGCTTTCTTTCAGCTGACAGAGGGTGATACAATATGGATTAAAGCCAGGTACTCAGTGATAAGTTCTTACGGTAGCTTTAGTATTAACACAAGATATAGAGTAGAAGTTCTTCCTATATTACTTGCTTTAGTACATGTACTTTAATACTTGCGGTTTGCTCAGTAGTTCATTTATTTTGATTTGCGTGTCCAGCTTCTGAGTTTCTGTTTATTGCTCTTGCTTGGCTGAAATCCAGATGAATGTGATACAAAGTTGTTGTAAAGTTCCTGTGAGAGAGAAGTTTAAAGAACAATGTTATTTTCAATAATAATAGGCTCAGGGAAAAAGGGTAGCCTTGTACACCAAATTACTAAGCAAAGAATAATGGTTTTGGGCGGTTTTTAAAGGCAAGCTGCAAGTTGTTGATTGCAAGATTCTCTGGGTCCTAGAAGGAGCAATGTTCCTGACAATTACAAATAGCCCTTAAAAGGGCCTTTTGCGGGGCATTGCCCCAAAGTAATCAGCTCTTTTACCAGCCCTTAAAAGGGCTTTTTGCAGGGCATTGCCCCAAAGTAATCAGCTCTTTTACCAGCCCTTAAAAGGGCTTTTTTGCAGGGCATTGCCCCAAAGTAATCAGCTCTTTTACCTGTAAAAAAAATAAATACAATACCCCCCCAACATTACAACCCACCACCCACACACCCCTACTCTAAAACCCACTCGATCCCCCCTTAAAAAAAACTAACATTGAAGATCACCCTACCTTGAGCCGTCTTCACCCAGCCGGGCCGAACTCTTCATCCGATCCGGGCACAAGTGGTCCTCCAGCCGGGCAGAAGTCTTCATCCAATCGGGGCAGAAGTCTTCATCCGATCGGGGCAGAAGAGGTCCTCCATCCAGCAGAAGTCTTCATCCAAGCGGCATCTTCTATCTTCATCCTTCTGGCAATGAGGGGCTCCATCTTGAAGACCTCCGGCGCGGAGCATCCTTCCAGCACAACGGACTAACGACGTATGACGGTTCCTTTAAATGACGTCATCCAAGATGGCGTTCCTCGAATTCCGATTGGCTGATAGGATTCTATCAGACAATCGGAATTAAGGTAGGAAAAATCTGATTGGCTGATGTAATCGGCCAATCGGATTAAAGTTCAATCCGATTGGCTGATTGGATCAGCCAATAGAATGCAAAGTCAATTCTGGATCAGCCAATCGGATTGAAGTTCAATCCGATTGGCTGATTAAATCAACCAATCGGATTTTTCCTACCTTAATTCCGATTGGCTGATAGAATCCTATCAGCCAATCGGAATTCAAGGGACGCCATCTTGGATGCCGTCATTTAAAGGACCAGTCATTCATCGGGTAGTCGTCAGCCGAGGAGGATGTTCCGCGCCGGAGGTCTTCAAGATGGAGCCGCTCATCGCCGGAAGGATGAAGATAGAAGATGCCGCTTGGATGAAGACTTCTGCTGGATGGAGGACCTCTTCTGCCCCGATCGGATGAAGACTTCTGCCCGGCTGGAGGACCACTTGTGCCTGGAACTGATGAAGAGTTTGGCCCGGTTGGGTGAAGACGGCTCAAGGTAGGGTGATCTTCAATGGTGTAGTGTTTTTTTTAGGGGGGATCGGGTGGGTTTTAGAGTAGGGGTGTGTGGGTGGTGGGTTGTAATGTTGGGGGGGTATTGTATTTATTTTTTTACAGGTAAAAGAGCTGATTACTTCTGGGCAATGCCCTGCAAAAAGCCCTTTTAAGGGCTGGTAAAAGAGCTGGTTACTTTGGGGCAATGCCCCGCAAAAGGCCCTTTTAAGGGCTATTTGTAATTTAGTTTAGGGTAGGGAATTTTATTATTTTGGGGGGCTTTTTTATTTTATTAGGGGGCTTAGATTAGGTGTAATTAGATTAAACTTCTTGTAATATTTTTTATTTTTTGTAATTTAGTGTTTGTTTTTGTAATATAGTTTAGTTTATTTAATTGTATTTTATTTTAGATCATTGTAGTTAATTTATTTAATTAATTTATTGATAGTGTAGTGTTAGGTGTATTTGTAACTTAGGTTAGGATTTATTTTACAGGTAATTTTGTAATTATTTTATCTAAGTAGTTATTACATAGTTAATAACTATTTAATAACTATTGTACCTAGTTAAAATAAATACAAAGTTGCCTGTAAAATAAAAATAAACACTAAAATAGCTATAATGTAATTATTAATTATATTGTAGCTATCTTAGGGTTTATTTTATAGGTAAGTATTCATTTTTAAATTGGATTAATTTATTAAATTATAGGAATATTTATTTATTTAGATTAATTTAAATAATATTTAAGTTAGGGGGGTGTTAGGGTTAGACTTAGGTTTTGGGGTTAATTCATTTAATATACCCGGGAGCGGCGGTTTAGGGGTTCATATATTTATTATAATTCCGGCGGGGTCCAGGAGCGGCGGTTTAGGGGTTAATACGTATAATGTAGGTGGTGGCGGTGTAGGGGGTGCAAATTAGGGGTGTTTAGACTCGGGGTACATGTTAGGGTGTTAGGTGCAGACACTTCCCATAGAAATCAATGGGATATCGGGCAGCAGCGAACATGAGCTCTCGCTGCTGTCAGACTCCCATTGATTCCTATGGGATCCGCCGCCTCCAGGGCGGCGGATTGAAACCCAGGTACGCTGGCCCCGAATAGTGGCGAGCGTACCTGGTAGGTATTTGATAACTACCAAAAGTAGTCAGATTGTGCCCAACTTGCGTTCGGAACATCTGTAGTGAGGTAACCATCGATCTGTGTCGAACTGAGTCCGGCGGATCGTATGTT
Organism: Bombina bombina; assembly: GCF_027579735.1. Classification (NCBI taxonomy): domain Eukaryota; kingdom Metazoa; phylum Chordata; class Amphibia; order Anura; family Bombinatoridae; genus Bombina; species Bombina bombina. The sequence goes on from NC_069503.1 coordinate 1,013,700,542, forward strand.
ACGTCACTAAATTCTACTTTTGCCGGGCTGTAGGGCTTGATAACTACAGCAAATCAGCCTTGCCACAAATACGCTGCGGAATTCCAGCGTATTTGCGGTTGACGGCTTGATAACTAGAGGCCTAGGAGTCCAGCTGTTCGTAAATCACCTTCTTAAGAACTGACTACAACAGTGCAACTGTTGGCAGGGCCCTCTACCCATTTGATCCCTATAATTGTTTTGTTGTACTCCGCATTTGTTTATAGCGCTGTGGAATCTGTTGGCGCTCTACAAATAACTGATAATAATAATAATAAGGGGCAGCAGCAGGATTAGAAGTGTTAGCAGGTTATCAATACACAAATCACACAACTGAGCTGGAGGAATAACCAAAGCTAACTTGCACATTACCCATTTACACTGAAATGTAGCATTACAGGATCTAACGTCTAAAGGAACACAGGATACATTGGGGACACTTCCGGATTGTTCCATAATAAATGACAAAACTTGAAACAGTCAAAATTAAATAGAATTAATTGTAAATTACAGTAATGTTAACACCACAATGTTAACATTAATGTTAGGGGAGAGTTCAGGATCCCTGTAGAGGCTATGGGGTAGATTTATCAAGCAGCAGATGCTGCAATCTACCCCCATAGTTTCAGGTTCCCCTGAAACATAAGTTAAGATGCAGTGGTCTTAAAACTGCTGCTCCTTAACTCGTTTGCCACCTCTGAGGGGGCGGATAGTAATCATCCCAATTGGATATGATTGGGATGATTGACACCCCCTGCTAGCGGCCAACAGCGTAGTACGACACATGATAAATCGGCCCCTAAGAACGCAATGTACTACAAGTAGAGTACTATAGAACCCTAGCAGATAAACTTAAATGACAGGGAAAAAAAAAATTCTTGGAATTAAGGTAAATCTTACCACATCACAGCAGGGAGATTAGGAACATGCGTCTGGAGGAACAAAATATCGTTAAAACAGATGAGGAGAAAAAAATGTCAGAGGCTGCTTCCAGTAATAGCGAGCTCAAAGACAGAGGTGGGAAGAAAGCACAGGAAGAAGTTAACCCCTGCACTGCTAACCACTCTAGCTTCCTGTAGACGCTGCCTAAGGGCCAGATTACAAGTGGCACGCTAACTGTTATGCACAGGTGATATCAGATTGATCGCGGCTGATTGAGAACATCAGATTTAGCGCTCGTATTACAAGTTGAAAGCAAATGCAATCGAATTTAATGCGTGTTGGGATAGCAGCACAACCTCAGAGCTCTGGTTAACTGTTTCGCAAAACAAAAAAGTGTCACAAAACACATCAAAAATACATTTAAAAGTAGAGTTACACTCATAATAACACTGTCTAATAACAATTATTAAAAACATTGCAATAAAAAGTTATAAGGCTCTAAGATATGAGGTGTTAGTAAAAAAAAGTCAGGCAAAGGGCTTTAACATAGAAATTTATATATATACATGTCTAAATATGTTTATGCATGTATATATTTATGTCTATAGGTGTGTACATATCTATTTATATGTGTATTTATAGACATATATACACAGATATATACACATACATGGATATATATAAGTGCATTGGGATCCTTTGCAATCAAGTAGATGAAAACATGAAAAAGCATATTCATACAATATTCTTATTTAATAAAGTTTCATACTGTGTATTTACTGTATTTATTTCACATTCCAATGTTCTGCACATAGTATTTTTTAAATAGATATTTATATATATATATATATATATATATATATATATATATATATATATATATATATATATATATATATTGTACCAAAATACTATCAGATATATGTAGAAATATGTATTTATGAATAAATAGAGCATATTCTGCTATGTGAAGAACATTGGATTGTAAAATATTAATATTTTTATGTCGGCTTTAGCGCACACGAGAATATGCAATAGAGTTTGTGCGTCAGTAGCGTGTTAGGCTTTTTTTCAATTTTTTTTTGCTCCATTGACTTCTATGGGGGATCTGTTAACATGCGTGCAATATTCTATTCGGCTTTTTGTGCTCATTGGGCTAACGCACGAGCGAAAACGGTTTACTTTCAACTTGTAATACGAGTGCTACTCGACGCACGCAAAAAGGTTTCTTTTAGTGGAGTTAGCATGTGAGCAGGAGCAATAAATACCACTCCATTTGTACGCTGGCCCTAAATGTACACGCAGTTCAGTGTAAACATAACAAGAGCGCACACTGATAGCCCGCAGGCAAGAGAAGCTCAAAGCAAAGCGCACTAAGTACAGAGCTAAAAGCCAGCTTCTTAAAGTGACCTGTCCCTCTAAAAATCTTAAACACATTAACATAAAAAAGTAGCTATACAATAAACAGGAGGAAAATTGTAAAAAATTGGTGTCCACAATTATTGGAAAAAAGACTCTATAGACCCCTAAAATCCCTTGCATGAGTATTTAAACTATTTATGTGCTCTTAATATGAATGTGGTGTAACTGACAAACCTTGTCCCCTGCCTATGATGTACAGTGTCACAGAGTACCTACTCATAGCTTGTGGGCTGAACAGAGTGCAAATAGTGAAAGTGGTATTTACCTGTGTTTCACTCCATATACTGGTCTTACCTTTGTAGCCTAAATCTCTCCATTAGAAAAGACCATGCATTGATATATTTAATCTTTATTTTCAACTTTGACCTGAACCTTAAAAATACTGACTGGGTGGCAACCCTAATTCCTTGTGCTGTATGCCTGCTCTATGCTAACTGGCACATCCCTTATCCCTGCACCCTCTCCTAATTTCATGTACCATTCTATGACCCCTGCATGCTCTGTTCTGTGCCCATCTGTGACACTGCAACCCGCAGTGCAAGGAGACTGCGGGGGAGGAGGAGACATGGACAAATAAAGGGAAGCAGCTACTCAGAATGAGAATGTGCAGATGCTTTCTCACGAGACCTGGCACGCTCTGTGATCTATCACTGAGTGAACTGAGAAAACAAAACAAATTGTGTCACATGACCAGACTGTGTGAGTTGGCAAAACTGAGAATGTATAAAGCTATATGACAGTTATGCACCGACATACATCTTATGCAAGTTTAAAAGGCTTTTACTTGTTGTTTCTTGCTTTGATCTTTCCAATATATGTAACTTCAGGGTTTTCATTACACCTTTTCAATATTCTTATTTGTGTTTTAAGTATCAATATATGCTATGTCCACTAGGCGGTAGTAAAGTTTTTCGTATTTAAAGTCAAAATTAAACTTGCATGATTCATATAGAGCATGCAATTTTAAACAACTTTCCAATTTACTTCAGTTATCAAATTTGCTTTGATCTCTTTGGTATCTTTTATTGAAGAGAAAAACTAGGTAGGCTCATAAGAGCTCAGGAGTGTGCACATGTCTTTAGTATGGCAGCAGTGTTTTGCAACATTATTTGTAGCTTTGTTATACAATGTTGCAAAATACTGCTTCAAACCTGCCATAGAGTACTAAAGACACGTGCACACTCCTGAGTTCTTATGAGCCTACCTAGTTTTACTCTTCAATAAAAGATACCAAGAGAACAAAGCAAATTTAATAACAGAAGTAAATTAGAAAGTTGTTTAATATTACATGCTCTATCTCAATCATGACAGTTTAATTTTGACTTTACTGCCCCTTTAAATGTTAAAAAAAAATCAACCCGCTCTATAAACTCGTTATAAATACACAGAAAATGATTATTGCTGTTTAGGTCTTGTATACTTCGGATATATAAAAAATAATCTTCTACTCACAACACCCAACCCAGACAGACATAATTCTTCTTTACTACAAACAACAGACACCCTCCTTCCTGCTACTGCACTGCACATCTCTGCAAACACCTATCTTTCCTGCACGGTAACCTCACTGATTCTTCTCTGCATACAATATTTTTTTGACCATGTTTTCTACATTTGTTTTATGCCATTTTACTAACTCTCTATATTTCCTGCTCTGTTACCTTATCAGATTATACGCACAACAGCCAACTCAGACAGACAGACATAATACTAGTATATCTGGCTTTACAGCGCTTCACTTTACAGCACTTTACTTTACAGCGCTTCATTAATACAGCGCTAATATAGAGGTGAATTTCAAAGAACAAGGATTTTGAAACAGTACTGTACTCATTTTGAGAACCCATTATTAAAATTTAAGTTTTTATGTATTTGAGTGGAAAGAGCTCCAAAGTATATATGTGTATATGACAAAATGGGGCATGAAATTTACCAAAATATGCCTAGGATAGATCACATAGTGCAGAATTATTTAACATTAATATCAACGGTGACTGTCCCTTTAATGTCAGGCCTCATAGATTTATATCTCTCTGAACTAATAAAAAGTTACATGAATCAAACTAGTTGGGAGAACTGTGTAAGAGTAAGCATAGATTTGATCTTATGAAATTCTATATCGGATTATTTTTGGTGCAATTATTTAGTTTTTTCTTTGCTATGCTGATTAAGTTTGAACAAGCGTACAAAGGTAAGAACATGCATATGTTGTCAACATGAGTTAACCCACCTTTTGATAAATTAGAACTTTATTTAGTTTTAGAATTTAACTTATATTTTTATGGTTAGATACTTTATACATATAGGTATAAATCCTAAATTTTAGTTGTTTTGGTAAGGTGATCTGATGATAAATGTGAGACCATAAAATGTGTGTTTGATGACGCAAGCTGCTTTTAAAACATTTAGTACGAGCTGTCCATACAACCTTAAATATGATAAAATTAAATATCTTGGCATTTATCTAGTGGCAGATAAGGATAGTATATGTAAATTTAATTATCCCCCTCTCCCTTCTAAATTAGTTAACAATTTTAATTCCTGGCAAGATAAGCCTATTTCTTGGTGGGGTCGTATACTATATATTTTACAAGCAGTAACACTGCCCAGAAGCTTACTTAAGCCAACTACAATCTCTTATAAACTCTTTTATATGGGGTCGAATCAAACCCGGAATAAATAAAACTGTTATGTATAGACCACTGTGTGGGTTGGGAGACTTGAATATTTCCAAGTACAATAGCACAATTACTCTCCAAAGAGTCTTGGCTTGGTAAAAGGCACAAAGACTTACATCTGTTAGAATCGCCATCTGTATGCCCTTTATGTTGGGTTAATAAATCAGGGAGACCATTGTTGTCCAGGACTTCTTCTCTTTAAAAACATATATCCTATACTTGGGACAGTGTTCGTGATACCCAAAGGTGTATTTCTACCCAAGTGTCTCCATTGTCTCCTATATCCTATAACACTGAATAAGTAGGAGGGTTAGTTGCCCGATACTGGGTTGAGATACACTATTCCATTTACAAGCTTGGTGGATGAAGGTAAACTGAAACGAAGATAAAATTGAAAGGAAATAGCTGGAGGTTTATATAGTGTGTGGCTCAAATACTTTGAACTATTGCATCTAATTGGATGCTCTCCTTATAAATGTGATCTCTTAAGAAACCCCACTGGCTTTGAGCGATTATGCCTAATGGACACTCTGCCATCCGGTACATTATCTACAGCTAGGAAAAAACTAGAAGAACCCCTTATTATGACCGTGCCCCCTTATAATTCTCATTAGCATTCTGAATAAGAGATATCTCTATCACGGCTGCAATGGTGGAAAATATTTTACAATACTCTCAAATCATCCTCTTCCCCGAAACTCCTAGAATTAAACGATAAAATATTACTAAGATGGTACCTCGCACCAGATCAAATTAAACATATTTATCCTAATGCCAATAACTCTTGCAGGAGGTACTGTGGCTTGAGAGACACAATGTCACATATGTGGTGGCAGTGTAAAATTGTAATTCCTTTTTGGTTCAACTTAGAAACTGTCTTTGAGAGAATTTTAGGAGTTTCCTTTACTATAACTCCAACAATCACCTTATTATTGGAGTTATAGCAAAGGAAACTCCTAAAATTCTCTTAAAGACAGTTTCTAATCAAAAGCTTAATAAGTTCTGCAAGATCAGATGAAGTCTTCTACAAATCTGTTTAAATAGTGCTAGGTTACTAATTGAAAAAAAAAAAGGAAGACCTCTAAGATCCCTTCTACTTTAGAGTCTACTACTAACCTCCTTTCCATGGAGGAATACTCTTATTACTGGTAAGAAGAACATATTTCATGATATTAAAATTTACTGGGAGACCTTTATGGGTTCTTACCAAGGTCACTAAAGTGAAAACCATGTATCTCTATCTCCCAGCCTCTTCTCTTCCTTCCGTCTATTCATTTTGCTCTTCTATACTTCTATGACCCTATCTTCTCTTTTGCTTTAGAGATAGGATTTGTATTGTACTTTATGATTTAACTTTTTGTTATTGTTTACGTACTACATCTACATTCTGGTAGAAAGATCTAAGCATGAAAATGCATTATTATCAAACGAGACTGCTTTCTTTTATTTCTCAACCTATGCTGGACAGTTGAATATTTTAAGACCTAAACCACCATATGTTAAATACCAGTGAAGAGCTTATTTAACCGAGTTTATAAAGTAGGACAATTTATATTCTTAACACCTTAAATATGTATTTCTCATGTATAATTTTATGTTTCATGTATTAGAATAAATTGACTGTTATGTCTTCTATTTTGTAATGTTTAATACATTCAATAAAGCAGTTAAAAATTTAAAAATAAAAATAAAAAAGTGTGTTTAATATATTAAAGAAATAATGACTCCCATTGATTCCTATGGCATCCGCCACCTCCAGGTCAGCGGATTGAAAACCAGGTACGCTGGGCCGGAATAGTGGCGAGCATACCTTGTAGACATTTGTTAACTATCAAAAGTAGTCAGATAGTGCCGAATTTGCATTCGGAACATCTGTAGGGACGTAAGCATTGATCTGTGTCAGACTGAGACTGGCGGATCGTATGTTATGTCACAGATTTCTACTTTTGCCGGTCTGTAGGGTTGGATAACTAAGGGGAATCAAGCTTGTGACAATTACGCTGCGGAATTCCAGCGTATTTGCGGTTGACGGCTTGATAAATATGGCTCTAAGAGTAACTGAGGGTGGATTTGAACCACCTGGGGCTGTTGTCCACTGTGCTATTTGTTATTTCATGTTCCCATTAGATTCACCCTTTGTTGACTGGGTCCTGTTTAATTGTTTCCTCTGTGTTTTTATCCTAAGTAATCTTATCCCAGTGTCTAATCCTATCTTGTCTGTTGATGTTAAACATGTGCTGACTGCCATGACTTAGTTTGTTGTCTGACTTTAAACCTGTGTTGCTTGGCTTGACTTTTGGCTTGTTTTCTGTCTTTGAACCTGTGTTGTCTGGCCTGAATAATGGCGTGTATTCTGACATTGAACCTGTGCTGCCTGCCCTGACTATTGGCTTGTCTTCTGACATTGAACCTGTGCTGCTGCCTGCCCTGACTATTGGCTTGTCTTCTGGCATTGAACCTGTGCTGCCTGTCTTAGCTATTGGCTTATATTCGGGCATTGTACTTGTGCTGCCTGCCCTGACTATTGGCTTGTCTTCTGACATTGAATTTATGCAGTACTGCCTGCCCTGACTATTGGCTTGTCTTCTGACATTGAACCTGTGCTGCCTGCCCTAACCTTTTGGCTTGTCTGACATATACTAGCCATAGAACAAGCTGTTATGCTATTGTTCGTTCTCAGGTTGAGCGCTTCTCTCTTTTTATAAAGTATAATCTGGCCCATCTTGCTCAGAACAAATTGTATGGTGTATGATATGTAGTATAATGCCAGGTGCAAAAATAAACTAAATATGGATTATTGCACTCCAATAAGGTATACAAAGAAGTTGTTAAATTATACCACAATATATAGTACAAACGGAATATATATAGATACTAAAATACATTTTTTATTTTGTATTGCATTAATAAAGAATTATTATATTTCTCAGCATATAGGAGTTAGAATTAACCAGATAAACAATGAGTTGCGTATGGTATACAGATTATAACCTGCTCTTTTCTCTAAAATAAAGATTTAGTAGTGACAGCTGTCTAATCACTATACATGACTAGATTTATTACTACACATCCATTAATACAGGCATGTTAAGTAAAAGCCCTAATGTAGGTAATACCATAATATTAACAACCATTTTTTAGCGTAAAATTCCTTATTTATCCAGGGGAATTCCAGTGATTGCATTTAACATGTAATTGCACAATATTTACTACCATTCAGAGCAGATCTTCGCTGTACAGCTGATACTTGGGGTGCAAAATGAGGGGGGTTCATTTACTCTACTAAAAGTATTTTGAATTTTATTTTTTAGGAAAAATATTTTTGTTTTTTGCAGGTCTGGGACATATCCCATTAAAAGCTTCATGAATTTTGTTTTTCTTTATTTCCTTTGCTGTGGCAGATTTGAAAAATAACGGCTAGATTATGAGTTGTGCGTTAGGTTTAAAAATCAGCGTTAAGAGGTCCTAACGCTGCTTTTTAACGCCCGCTGGTATTACGAGTCTTGCAGGTACAGGTGTACCGCTCACTTTTTTGGCCAGACTTGGAAATACCGCAAATCCACTTACGTAAATTGCGTATCCTCTTTTTTCAATGGGACTTGCATAGCGCCGGTATTACGAGTCTGACAAAAAGTGAGCGGTACCCTCTCCTGTCAAGACTGGTACCACATTTTAAAGTCAGTAGTTAAGAGTTTTACACTACAATGCCGTAGCATAAAACTCTTAACTAAAGTGCTAAAAAGTACACTAACACCCATAAACTACGTATTAACCCCTAAACTGAGGCCCTCCCGCATCGCAAACACAAAAATAAAACCCTAATCTGCCAAACTGGACATCGCTGCCACTATAATAAACATATTAACCCCTAAACCGCCGCACTCCCGCCTTGCAAACATTAGTTAAATATTATTAACCCCTAATCTGCTGGCCCTAACATCGCCGACACCTACCTACATTTATTAACCCTTAATCTGCCGCCCCCAACGTCGCCGCCACTATACTAAAGTTATTAACCCCTAAATCTTAGTCTAACCCTAACCCTAACACCCCCTAAATTAAATATAATTAAAAGAAATCTAAATAAAAATTCCTATCATTAACTAAATAATTCCTATTTAAAACTAAATACTTATTTTTATTTTACAGGCAAGTTTGTATTTATTTTAACTAGGTAGAATAGTTATTAAATAGTTATTAACTATTTAATAATTACCTAGCTAAAATAAATACAAAGTTACCTGTAAAATAAAACCTAACCTAAGTTACAATAACACCTAACACTACACTATAATTAAATTATTTCCCTAAATTAAATACTTGTACAATTAAATACAATTAAATAACATTTTCTAAAGTACAAACCCCCCCCCCACTAAATTACAGAAAATAATAAACAAATTACAAGATTTTTAAACTAATTACACCTAATCTAATCCCCCTAAAAAAATAAAAAATCCCCCCCAAAATAAAAAAAGCCCTACCCTACACTAAATTACAAATAGCCCTTAAAAGGGCCTTTTGCGGGGCATTGCCCCAAAGTAATCAGCTCTTTTACCTGTAAAAAAAATTACAAATCCCCCCCCAACATTAAAACCCACCACCCACACAACCAACCCTACTCTAAAACAGTGATGTGCAGTCACTAGAGGCAGATAAGGCAGTGCTTCACCTCTCATATGGGCAAAAATATATATTTTTTTATTGGCTTTAAAAAAAAAAATTGCAATTTTTTTTCCCCCAGCATTTTTTTTTCCACAGCTACATGTTGTGCAATGGAGAGGCACAAGCAGGTTTGCCCACCATTACACAACATGCTGCGCCACCTACTGGATGAAAGTGGTTAAGATCATTGCATGGCCCATAACTGCTTATTTGAGGCAGTCCTATTTGGGCTGAACCAATCCAGTGAGAGGCATTAGTAAGTGGAACTTAGGGTTGGGGCTGGATGTTTAATCATATAAAACAAAACAAAAACGGAAAAAAATACTTTAATTTATTTTGTTGCTGCCCTGTTCAGCTGTAAGCTTTTATTCAATAAAAAAGAGAGTTCTGTTCTTCCCCTCCAAGTGCAATGGAATGTTCCACTGTCACTTCCTTACAGACTACAGAGCAGGAAGAGATGCAGACTCAGAGCAGTGTTTTAGCCACATTTTATTAAAGTAAGTTCTGTAACCTTAGATTTTACTGAAAGAGATTCTGTTAGTTAAAATTATAATTTAATGAATGTGGTTTAGTGTTTTCTTTTTTTTACTCTTTTACAGAAGTTTAAGGATCGTTTTTGTATTTTGCTTACTCAAACTTTACACCCAGCAGCTTGCCTCTGTACTGCACACTAATATATAGTCTCACTTTCTGAACTCTCTGTAGCTCTGCTGTTTGTATGGACGAGTTGTTATTTGACAAGAGTAAGCTAGACCAACAGCATGGTAATGTAAAATGAAACCAAGCAATTTAGAATGAGTTATAGCAAATATTCTCCATGGCTCCTGTAGCTATAGTATTTCATGTAATCCAGTGATCCCTTAGGTGTATGTTGGACAACCCTGCTGTAGACAACAAATAATAATTTATTAATGCTCCCATTCATATGTGCTGTTCTGTTTCAGATATTTAAAATAGATTGTAGACTATTAGCATTTGATAGTCACTTAAAATTTTACTTAAAAATGCAGTGGTCCCTCTCCCCCCCCCCTTGTGTGTGTGTGTGTGTGTGTGTCTCTCTCTTTCTATCTATCCATCTCTCTCCTTATGTGTCATTCTCCCCTATGGTCTTTTTCTCTCTCTGTCTCTCTTCCTTCCCCTCTGACTCTCTCATCCCTTATGTGTCTCTCTAGCCCTCTGTGTGTGACTGTGTCTCTATCTCTTTCTCTAACCCTCTGTGTGTGATTGTGTCTATCTCTCTTTCTCTCTCTTTCTAACCCTCTGTGTGTGATTGTGTCTCTCTCTCTCTCTCTCTCTAACCCTCTGTGTGTGATTGTGTCTAGCTCTCTTTCTCTCTCTCTCTCTCTCTCTCTCTAACCCTCTGTGTGTGATTGTGTCTCTCTCTTTCTCTCTCCCTCTAACCCTCTGTGTGTGATTGTGTCTCCCCCTTTCTCTCTATCTAACCCTCTGTGTGTAATTGTGTCTCTTTCTCTCTCTCTCACCCTCTGTGTGTGATTGTGTCTCTCTCTCTTTCTCTCTCTCTCTAACCCTATGTGTGTAATTGTCTCTCTCTCTCTCTCTCTCTCTCTCTTTTTCTCTCTCTCTAACCCTCTGTGTGTGATTGTGTCTCTCTCTCTTTCTCTCTCTCTAACCCTCTGTGTATGATTCTCTCTCTAACCCTCTGTGTGTGATTGTCTCTCTCTCTCTAACCCTCTGTGTGTGATTGTGTCTCTCTTTCTCTCTCTCTAACCCTCTGTGTGTGATTGTGTCTCTCTCTCTTTGTCTCTCTCTCTAACCCTCTGTGTGTGATTGTGTCTCTCTCTCTCCCTCTTTCTCTCTCTCTAACCCTCTGTGTGTGATTGTGTGTGTCTCTCTCTCTCTAACCCTCTGTGTATGATTTTGTCTCTCTCTCTCTCTCTCTCTAACCCTCTGTGTGTGATTCTCTCTCTCTCTAACCCTCTGTGTGTGATTGTGTCTCTCTCTCTCTAACCCTCTGTGTGTGATTGTGTCTCTCTTTCTCTAACCCTCTGTGTATGATTGTGTCTCTCTCTCTTTCTCTCTCTCCAACCTTCTATGTGTGATTGTCTCTCTTTCTCTATAACCCTCTGTGTGTGATTGTCTCTCTCTCTCTCTCTCTCTCTCTCTAACCCTCTGTGTGTGATTGTGTCTCTCTCTCTCTTTCTCTAAACCTCTGTGTGTGGTTGTGTCTCTCTTTCTTTCTCTCTCTCTCTCTCTCTCTCTCTCTCTCTCTCTCTTTCTCTCTCTCTCTCTCTCTCTCTCTCTCTCTCTCTCTCTCTCTCTCTCTCTCCCTCTAACCCTCTGTGTGTGATTGTGTCTCTCTTTCTCTCTCTCTCTCTAACCCTCTGTGTGTGATTGTGTCTCTCTTTCTCTCTAACCCTCTGTGTGTGATTGCGTCTCTCTCTCTCTCTCTCTCTCTCTCTCTAACCCTCTGTGTGTGATTGTGTCTCTCTCTCTCTCTAACCCCCTGTGTGTGATTGTGTGTCTCTCTCTCTTTCTCTCTAACCCTCTGTGTCTCTCTCCCTCTCCCCCCATCTCTCTCTCCCTCTCCCCCTGAGTGCTTTTTTGTGTTTCTATCTACCTTTTATTTATTTCATTAATGAATTGGTAGTGCCATCTGATGGTGTGGCTTTATTTAAAGGGGTGGGGTCAAGCGCCCCACCATCTTTAAATTTCACCAGCCGCCACTGGATCAAGACATTTTTATATTTACTGAATAATGAAGGAATCTATAAGCATAATTTGCAGCATTAAAGTAAAAAGTATGTTTTAAACATATATTTTAATGGGCCTGGATTTCTAGATCTCATAATCAGAGCAAGCATTTTGTTATCTGGCAAGAGTTTCTGTTACAATCCTTTAGACTAAAATCAGATGTTTACTAAGTTGACCAGTTTTCCAAGACACAATTTAAAGGGACATAAAACTCATATGTTTTCTTTCATGATTTAGAAAGAGCATGCAATTTTAAATAACTTTCCAATTTACATCTATTATCTAATTTTCTTCATTCTTTTGATATCCTTTGTTGAAAATCATATCTAAATATGCTCAGTAGCTGCTGATTGGTGGCTGCACATAGATAACCTCATGTGATTGGCTCACCATGTGCATTGCTATTTGTTCAACAAAGGATTTCTAAAGAATGAAGGCGTATCCTAGCCACTGCCTCACCAGCCTCTGACGTCACTGCATGTCACTGCTCTAAAACCCACCCAATACCCCCTAAAAAAAAACCTAACACTAACCCCTTGAAGATCACCTTACCGGGAGAAGTCTTCATCCAACTGGGCCAAAGTCCTCAACAAAGCCGGGAGAAGTCTTCATCCAAACCGGGCGAAGTGGTCCTCCAGACTGGCAGAAGTCTTCATCCAGACGGCATCTTCTATCTTCATCCATCTGGCACGGAGCGGATCCATCTTCAAGACATCCGACGCGGAGCATCCTCTTCATGCGACGGCTAAGACTGAATGAAGGTTCCTTTAAATGACGTCATCCAAGATGGCGTCCCTTCAATTCCGATTGGCTGATAGAATTCTATCAGCCAATCGGAATTGAAGGGACACTATCTTGGCTATGTGCAAAACATTGATATGTAAAATATTCATATTTTCATGTTGGGTTAGCTTACATGAAAATATGCAATCAGGTTTGCGTGCAAGTTGGGTGTTAGTTTCCCCCCCACTTTTTTTGTTCCATTGACTTCTATGGGTGAATATTTTATTGCGTGCGCAATATTCTCAGTTTGGCTTTTTGTGCCCATTGGGTTAGCTTGAGAGCGATAAACTTTTTCTTTCAACTCTACTTCTAGCTCAATTAGCTCTCTAGCAAAAATGCTAAATAGCACTCCACTTGTAATCTGGTCCTTAATAAGCTCCTGCCCTGAACAAGCAATCACTGGGTAGAATATTGCAGGGTAAGACTTCTGAATATTTTGAGGATGCACTTCAGCCTTCAGACAATGGAAAACATCAATTATAAATTACAGGAAAAGTGTGAAAAATAAACAATAAAAATGTCTTTAAAGAATCATCTTATTGTGTACATTAGGAAAATGCTAACATTTTATTTTTCAGTGCAAATGTTACTTTTAAATTCATACTGAACTTTTTGTCCCTTTCCAGTTGGTGATTTATTTAAAATTTCCATTAAATATCTGGATAATGAAACCTTTAGGCTATGTAGAAGTTAGAACCTTTTGCCAATGTCACTAAAATAGTACTACAGCTCCCCAGTAGCATTTATCATCACTAATGCTGCTAGTGAGAGTTTTTTTTATTTATTTATCTTCACTGCATGAACTTCTTTAACATGACCTTCTGATTCGTCAAGCTCCGGCACCGTCACACATAACAATCCTCCATACCTTTTACCACCAATTATCCCTCCATGTAATAACGACACAAGACTTCTAACGACACAAGACTTCTTTCTTTCTTTCTTTCTTTCTTTCTTTCTTTCTTTCTTTCTTTCTTTCTTTCTTTCTTTCTTTCTTTCTTTCTTTCTTTCTTTCTTTCTTTCTTTCTTTCTTTCTTTCTTTCTTTCTTTCTTTGTATAACTTTGGCCGCAGCCTACTTTATTAAAGGGACACTGAACTCAAATTTTTTCTTTCGTGATTCAGATAGAGCATGGAATTTTAAGCAACTTTCCAATTTACTCCTATTATCAAATGTTCTTTATTCTCTTGGTATGTTTATTTGAAAAGCAAAAATGTAAATTTAGATGCCGGACCATTTTTGGTGAACAACCTGGGTTGTCCTTGCTGATTGGACAGCACCAATAAACAAGTGCTGTCCATGGTCCTGAACCAAAAAATTGCTGGCTCCTTAGCTTAGATGCCTTCTTTTTCAAATAAAGATAGCAAGAGAACAAAAAAAATTGATAATAGGAGTAAATTAGAAAGTTTCTTTAAATTGCATGCTCTATCTGAATCCTGAAAGAACAAAATTGGGTTCAGTGTCCCTTTAAATAAATAAACTCTTTTATATAAGCATATAAATAACTTTTAAATAACCGTGTGAATTAATAAAACTAATTTCCAATAACAAATATTTACTAAAATTGAACCAGTAAGTGGTGCTAATTCCCCCATCAGTATCCTGGCCGTCATTCCTCTGGACACAACCTTCCCCTGGTTGAGCCCATTAAATCCGATAGCTAACACTTTGTTTCTAGAGGAACCTTGCCCCTAGAAGTACACCCATGCACTCTCACCCTGTGGAGAGGCAAAATTCCATTCTTATTATTGTGGCCATATAACAATATCTGATGCCCGAACTAGCACCCCCGCCAATGACTGGCCTGATTTATCAGCTCAGTCCCGTCAACACTTCAAATAGCACCAAAAACTTCTTTAAAATCCAGAATAAAAAGCTGCAGGCCAAAATCATTAACGTGGACTCCATCTTGTAAATAAAACTCCCCACGTCCAACATCTTCCAAATCTCGGTGATGCGCTACAACACCCCCAATTCTTCTAATGAAAGACCCAATCAATTTATTCACTTTCCTTCTACATTTTTTCAGCTTAATTGGGTTCCAAGCCGCCCTCCAAACCATCTTAGGAATAATATCAGACCACACGATTGTCAACTTAGGGTACAACTCCTGCAATCTATCCAAGTCCCTTTTGATTTTTATTACTAGTTCCCGCTGTGCCATGAACCACAAGTAATTTCCACCTGCATGAACCACTATCACTTTAGGGGGCAGAAACCTTCTACAATAGTCCACAATCATCTGCAACAAACGGTCCCATCGAAGACCCCTCACCCCAAACCATTTCACCTCACAGGCCGATGCAGGAAAACCGAACTGTAGGCCATCAACCTTCATTGCCACTGCTCTTCTGGCCCTCACAGTTACCTTCTCAGCTGCAAGGAAACGCTGAAGTGATGTCCACTAAGTCATTCACTTTTTTAACAGGAAGTCTACACTGCATTCTTTCAGAATCAATTACGATTCCCAAAAAACTGAGGGATGTAGTCGGCCCTTCAGACTTCTCCTGGGCGATAGGTAACCCAAAATCCTTTGCAATTTGACGACAAGCATCTCTTAAAGTGACACACACCTTCATCCCCTCAGGACCCACAAATAAAAAATCATTGAGGTAGTGCACTATTGACTGAAAACCGCACTGGACCTGGACCACCCACTCAAAAAAGGAACTGAAACATTCAAAAAGGGAACAGGAAATAGAGCACCCCATGGGCAGGCATAAGCCCACATAATAAAAACCGTCAAAGTAACACCCCCAGCAAATGACCGAAAAGTCACCTCAATGTCACCAATAAAGAAAACGGTCCCGCCTCCATTTCAAGCTGAATCGCCTGATCAAAGGACGCACACAATACAGACGACAACTCCTCAGGAATGCCATAATTTATCGAATTTCCTTTCGGAAAGGATAAATGGTGTTTCATTCGGAACTTGCTCGGTTCCTTTTTGGGAACCACCCCCCAGGAGTGAAATCCTCAAATCATGCGTCCCAACGCCACCTCCTTTTCAAGTTTTTCCTTAACTACCCCTGGCCATTCCCTAGCGGATTTTAAATTGCCCCTAAATTTTTCTACACCCACCAAATTCAAAACCATGCATCAATAGAGCGGCCTTTTGACTACACCCCTTCCTCCTAGCGTATCTGACGAGCCAATGCTCCATCTCTTTTGCCCTCACCAGGGTTGCCCCCCTTTTCAGTCCCTTCTGGACCTCCGCTTGTCTTGCCTGTTTTAAAACAATTGATGTAGGGGTGAGAGCCTCAACATCTTGAACATTCGTGTCTGAACTTACATGAGGCTCCCCATTTACACCCTTTGTCATTGAAGGCAAAACAAAACCCTTTATTAACTGTTCCCAGTGACCCAGTGGAAGATTGACTGCTGGCAACTCCTCGAAAGGGCTTCGAATGGTGTCATAATTTTCAACCATAGCCCCATACCATGATCATCCCACTTCATGTCAGGCTTAACCAACAAGCGCTAATGAAATTTCTCATCGTAAGCCCACCAAGCCATACCCCCATAAGTTCTCTGCGCCGCCGCTATCTCGTCCAGATAGTAAAATAGTGGGGCACCCTGTTCAGGAAATTTACCTGCCATAGTTCGTGAAAGTTTTGGGTAATTTCCGATAATGCTTTTTCTCTCCTCCTCCTCCTTTTTTACTGAGTCTTTCTTATATCCTTTCTTATATCCTCTGGGATCTCAAAAGACTGATCCAGTGGTAAAAAAAAAAAAAAAGAAGCTCAATAAATTCCCTTTTCCAGATCTGTTCCCTAACCTCCGTTGTTAAATGCATGCCCAAAGGACTAATGGAACACAAACATGACCTGGATATATCAGCACCAGCCACCCTAAGCTCAGACCCCAAAACCCCTTTACCAATATCGCCTTCGGTCCCCTTACCAACCTGTGCAGTCTGGGAACTAATAAGCCCACCCGCTGCTACCGACTCCCGCACTGAGGAACCCTGGGCAATCAAACCACTAAGTACATTCCCACATTCCCCCTTGGGGGTGGGAATCCATGCCCTAGCCACCGGCAGAACATTCGCCGCTCCCACACTTTCAAACCTGGCCAACATTTCCCTCAAACCAACAACCAAAGTCTCAGCCACCGAATCACTCACATTCATATTCACATTAGCATCCTTGTCAACCCTCTTACTCCCTGACATGACTTCATGCTCACCTGTCCAACCTTCTGTCTCCTGGAAGCCCACACCAGGACCGTCCGTTGTTGACTGTCTTTCCGCACCATCAAATCCACTCCTGTGAGACTCCGTTACTCCTCTGCCCCGACCTGTACGCCCGGCAGCTGCAACCCTTCCCGATGTCCCCGGCTGTTGAAGCTGCCATGATTGATCCTGTAAAACATGAACACTTGAAACCCCCGCATTGAGCCAATGACCTCCCCTCTTCCCCTAGCAACATTGTGAATTCTAGTCATTGCTCTTTCTCTGCCTCTCTTAGGAGCTGGAAAACCTTCCCCCAGAGACCATATCTCATCCAGCTCATCTCTTCTCCTTGTCCTACCCCTAGAAGCAACACCACCATCACCAGGCCCTATGGGCCGTCTATAAACACACTTGGCACTTGTCTTTACATAAGTATCAGCTCTAGTCCTGCCATCATTTGAACTCTGACCCCCATTATGGGCCGTGCTCACCATACCTTCTTGTCTCCTCACATCCAGGTGATCCTATTCAGTGCAGAGGGTTTTTGAACCAGGTGGGCATTTACTGTGAGATGTTACCTCAGGCGTTTCCCTCTGACAGTGCTAAGGTGGGATTTCTCATCTCGTTACACTCTGACACAGCTCTTGCCTGGGCTAATCCCTTGTGGGAGACTAATCAATCTGTGATTTCAAATTACTCTGAATTTGTGGCCTCCTTTCGAAGGGTATTTGATGTTCCGGCTCGCTTCTCCTCTGCTGCTAAACGACTCGTGTCCATTCAGCAAGGTACAAGATCTGTTGCTCAGTATGCTATTGAGTTCCGTACGCTTGCTGCAAAGGTAGGTTGAAACAATGAAGCCCTTGTTGCCGCCTTCTTTCATGGGCTCTCTGATGTGATTAAAGACGAAGTTGCTGCCAGAGATTTACCAGAGGATCTCGAGGCATTGGTGTCTTTCGTGATCCTAATTGACATCAGACTCAGAGAGAGGCCCTCTTTCAAGGAGCGCTTGTGGAAGCCTCCTGTTCTGTTGTCTCCTACGTGTTCGTTCCCACCCATTCCTCGCTCTCCTCCCATGCCTCCTGGTCCTGAGTCACCAGGTACTGCGGAGCCGATGCAGCTGGGATTCACGCGTCTCTCCACGGCGGAGAGGGCCTTTAGGAGGAGGGAGGGGCTCTGCCTCTATTGTGGGTTACAGGGTCACCTTTGAAGTCTTGTCCTACACGGCCGGGAAACGCTCACACCTAAGGTCCTGTCAAGGGCAGACCTTGGGTGTTTTATCCCCAGAACCGCTTAAGGAGAAACCTTTGGTCACGGTTGTCCTTTCCTGGGTGTACTCCTCCATAGTCACTCAGGCTCTTGTTGACTCCGGTGCTGCGGGCTATTTAATTGACAGTGCTTTTGTATCAAAGCACTCCATTCCTGTTTTGCCCCGGTCCGTTCCGCTTGCTATTGAGGCCATTGATGGCAGGCCCCTTCAGCCCGCACTCGTTACTCACAAAACTGCTCCGTTGTCCATGGCTGTTGGGGCTCTCCATTTTGAAACCCTCCAGTTTCAGGTGATAAACTCTCTGCATTTTCCGGTTGTTCTGGGCTATCCCTGGCTCCAAAAGCACAATCCCAGTCTTGACTGGCGCAGGTCCGAAATTTTGTCGTTGTCCCCGCAATGTATTTCCACTTGTCTTTGGAAACCAGTTAAAGTCTTGTGCACTTCTTCGGTATCTCAATTGCCAGAGGAGTACCAAGAGTTCCTAGACGTGTTTGACAAGGTGCGTGCTTGTACGTTGCCTCCTCACCGGTCTTACGATTGTGCCATAGACCTGCAACCCGGAGCCATTCCTCCTCGGGGCCGGGTGTACCCTCTGTCTGGTTCAGAGAATTTTGCTATGGAGGAGTATGTTGCTGATGCTCTGTCGCGGGGATCATCCGCAAATCCTGCTCTCCTGCAGGGGCTGGCTTCTTCTTTGTGAAGAAAAAGGGTGGCGAGTTAAGACCATGTATCGATTATAGGGGTCTTAATCGTCTTACCATTAAGAATGCTTACCACATTCCGCTTATTACGGAACTCTTTGACCACCTCAAGGGAGCTACGGTCTTTACTAAACTTGATTTGAGAGGAGCGTACAATCTCGTTAGGATTAAGGAGGGCCACAAATGGAAAACAGCATTTAACACCAGGAGCGGGCATTATGAGTATCTTGTAATGCTCTTTGGCCTATGTAATGCTCCTGCTGTTTTTCAGGAATTTATCAATGATGTCCTACGAGATATGTTGCAACAGTGTGTTGTGGTGTACTTAGACAATATCCTCATACACTCACCCATACTTGAGGCTCATTGTTCTGATGTTACACAGGTTCTTCAGAGACTACGTGAGAACGGCCTGTTTTGTAAACTTGAGAAATGTGAGTTCCATAAGACTCAAGTAACTTTCCTAGGTTATGTTATCTCCGTTGCAGGGTTCTCCATGGATTCTGACAAGTTATCTGCAGTTCTGCAGTGGCCTTGCCCAGTTGGTCTTCGTCTATTCAACGTTTTTTTGAATTCGCCAATTACTATAGAAAGTTTATTAAAAACTTTTCTTCCTTGGTCAAACCTATCACAGACATGACCCGTAAAAAGAATGATCCACTCCATTGGTCACCTACTGCCATTAAGGCCTTTGATAGTCTTAAGACTGCCTTCGCTGCCACTCCAGTTCTGGCTCATCCTAACCCTGTCCTGCCTTTCGTTCTTGAGGTCGATGCGTCTGAGACTGGAGTAGGTGCCCTCTTGTCTCAACGTCCTACGCCTGACGGTTTCTTGCATCTATGTGGTTTCTTCTCTAAGAAATTGTCTCCAGCGGAGTGCAATTATGAAATTGGCGACAGGGAATTACT